>NC_141010.1:67446305-67556707 GCF_052327205.1 Somniosus microcephalus | reverse complement strand
GATGGGGGAAGAGATAGATGGGGGGAGAAGGAGAGCGGGGAAGGAGAGGAGGGGAAGGTAAGAGGAGAGAGAGGGGAAGGAGAGAGAGTGAAGAAGATCGAGAGGGAGAGGGAGAGAGAGAGGAGAGGGCAGGAGAGAGAGAGGGAAGGGAGAGGAGAGAGGAAGCTGTGTAACACTGGCGGCAACACTATGTTACAGCTTGCCATGAACAGAGGGACAACCTAGTAAACTAAGAAAAGAATATATATAAACAATGCGAATGTATATTTATACACTCAGGGGGATATACCTGTTTATACACTGTATGAATAGAACTGCGTGTTTATGTGCTCAACCATAAGATTGTATTTTGATGCTTTGGCAACATAAGATGTAACTTATCATGCCAATAAAGCGATTTGAATTGTGAATTGTGAATTGGGAAGGAGAGAGAGAGAGAGAGGGAAGGAGAGGAGTGAGAGGGAAGGAGAGAGAGAGAGAGAGGGGAGACAGAGACAGAGGGAGGGAGAGATAGAGACAGAGAGGGGGAGGAGAGGGAAAGGGGAAAGGGGTGGGGGGAGCAAGGGGGTGGGGGGGCAAGGGAGTGGGGAGGGCAAGGGGGTGGGTGAGAAATGTGTGGGTGGGGGAGAAGGGTGGGGTGGGTGGAGGGGGAGAAGGGTGGGGTGGTTGGTGGGGGGGAGAAGGGTGGGGTGGGTGGGGGGGAGAAGGGTGGGGTGGGTGGTGGGGGGGAGAATGGTGGGGTGGGGTGGGGGGAGAAGGCTGAGGTGGGGTGGGGGGTAGAAGGGTGGGGTGGGTGGGGGGGAGAAGGGTGGGTTGGGGTGGGGGGCAGAAGGGTGGGGGGGGATGGAAGGGTGGGGTGTGATGGAGGGGGGGGGTGGGTGGGGGTGGGAGAAAGGGGTGGGTTGGGGAGAAAGGCGTGGGTGGGGGGAAGGGGGTGGGTGGGGTGGAAGGGGGGGTGGGGGAGGGAAGTGGAGGTGGGAGGGGGTGTGGGGGGAAGGTGGTGTGGGGGGGAAGGGGGTTTGGTGGGGAAGGGGGGTGTGGGGGAGGGGTGTGGGGGAGGGGTGGGGTGGTGGGGGGGGGTGGTGAGGGGGGAGGGGTGGGGGGGGGTGAGGTGTGGGGGGGTGGGGTGGTGGGGGGGGGGGGGGGTGGGGGGGGGGTGTGGGGGGGGGAGGGGGTGTGGGGGGGTGGGGGGTGGTGGGGGGTGTGGGGGGTGGTGGGGGGGGGAGGGGTGTGGGGTGGTAGTGGGTGGGGGGTGGGGGGTGGGGGGGGTGGTGGGGGGGGGGGAAGGGCGGGTGTGGGGGGGTAGGGGGTTGTGGGGGGTAGGGTGGAAAGGAGTGGGGAGGGGGGGAGAGGGAGGGGGGGAAGGGAGGGGAGGGGGTGTTGGGAAGGGGGGAAGGGGGTGTGGGGGAAGGAGGGGTGGAAAGGGAGGGGGAGAGGGAGGGGAGGTGGGAAAGGGATGGGGGGAAGGGGGGGAAAGAGAGGGGGGAAAGGAGGGGGTGGGAAAGAGGAGCGGGGGGAGCAAGGGGTGGGGAAACATGAAACTTAAAGTACTTATAAAACATTTTTGGTAAATCTTTCTATAACATACACTTTACAACCTCACCAATCTTTTTATTAAAAAAGGGGTGCTCACCTCTCAGCTGTGTTGTATCACAAACAGATGGCCACCGCTTGCTTCTTCAGTTGGAAAGATTAGGCCCCCGCCCACACGACAGTCGATTGTCTGTCTCGGTCACCAGGACCCGATTTGGAGCACAGAAGCCCCACCCACTCTATGTTCCTGTACTGAGATGGCCATGCATGCACTCTGTTACACACTGAATCAAAATGGTGTTGCACTGAAACTTTTCACCCGCCTTGACAAAGATGGCTGCCATTAACCTGGGGCTGTCAGCAGAAGAAATTTCCTCAGCTGCAAACACAGGATCTTCAGATTATTATTCGGGGGCTTGCGACCTACCCCAGTTGCTTATGAAGCCTCCGCACCTACTGACCCCCGGGGAATGGAGCTGAGGCAGCACACCCTCTCCCACTGCCAGTGTTTGTCTCTGTCTAGGCTGGAAGTCTGGGACTAGAGTTGCGCTGCTGGCAGTTGGAGAAGCCTAGGCCCCGGGCCTGGAAAAAACGGTGAAAGGTAGGAGAATTATAGAGGTTAGAGAAAAGATTTACAAATTAATTAACTTTTTTTAAAAGACAATTTATGTTTTAAAAGCAGCTTTTTTTTTTGGCTGGAAATGTAGATTTGAAAAGAAACACGCAGAAAGCGGGAAAAAGAAATGAAAAAGTTTGGAATCAAGATGGCGGCGACTCACCTCGGTTCAGAACAATAAGGCCCCGCCCCACACACGCACCGATTGGTTGACTGTCAGGTCACCGAAGCGTAGGATTGGCCAATCGTCCCGTCACTCGACTCTAGAGTGCCCGCCCACACGCGCCAGGAACCCACCCCCCACCACGCAGCGATTGGTCGACCTTCGGGTCGCTCGAACCGTTACGATTGGTCGACCTTAACGTCACTCTATTGCTAATGAGCGGATAATGAGATGCTAATGAGCGGAATTTTGAACGTTTTTTGGATACCGCTGCGGCGCAATTTTTGTCCGGCCGAAACGTAAATACGCTTACGACCGTTCCGGAATCGTAAGCTTTCTTTTGATATACCGCACGTGTAGGTACGCTCTATAACTTTAGAGTGCATAGCCGGACAAACGCACCAAAGGACAGACAGACAGACAGACAGACAGACAGGCAGACAGCCAGATGTATCCGTTTATATATATAGATTTAAAAGCTGACATTCATTTAACAGCTGTTGAATCAGTCTCAACATTAACAATTCAGAATACAAATAGCTTATATTTCTTATCAGAGATCCTTATTCTCAAATCTTTACTTCGTTACATTTCTTACTCTTAATTCTAATCCAGAATATCCACCAAAATGAAATACCTTGTTTACCCGAGACTCAAAGTTAAAAACTTACAGAGCGTGCTTGTGAAGTTGAGAAATGCTTGCCCGTTCAGCGACTTCCGAATTTTCATCTGAAAAGTTCTATCTTTTATACTGTTTTTTTAGTGATTTATTTTTTGAAGTTTCCTGCTGATGTAAGCTTATTTATTCTTTGTGTTGACTTCTTTCTATTCTTACTGCCATTTTAGCTGCTGCATGCATAATTATGTCTCTACCTTTAGGTGTTCCAAAAACTATCATAAAATGGCTACAACAGATTTATCTCTTTAATGTCATTCTTATCGAAGATTTTCCATTCAATTCTTAATATTGGCTTAACTGGTTTTAGCAGACGTTGTGACTTCGTGGTGTTCCAAGTTCAACACAAAAACAATGTAATTGCTTGGTGCATCTATTGAAGTTATATCTTCAAAGTGTTCTGCAGGTATCATACTTACAATATGTAAATCAAAATCACTTTAACCAGAGTGTTTACTTGTTTTTTTAGCTATCTCAATTGGTTGCATATTTAATCTTATGTTTCCTGTCTTCCAAGTTTAACATAGAAACATGTAAACATAGAAGATAGGAGCAGGAGTAGGCCATTCGGCCCCTCGAGCCTGCTGCTGCGCCATTCAATGAGATCATGGGTTGATCCCTTGATCCCTTTAGCCTTAAGAAATATATCTAACTCCTTCTTGAATATATTTAATGAACTGGCCTCAACTGCCTTCTGTGGTAGAGAATTCCACAGGTTCACCCACTCTCTGGGTGAAGAAATTTCTCCTCATCTCTGTCCTAAATGGCTTAACCCCTTATCTTTAGACTGTGACCCCTGGTTCTGGACTCCCCGACCATCGGGAAACATCCTTCCAGCATCTAGTGTGTCTAGCCCTGTTAGAATTTTATAAGTTTCAATGAGATCCCCTCTCTCATTCTTCTAAACTCCCAGCGAGTATATAAGCCCAATCGACACACAATCTCTCCTCATTACGTCATTCCTGCCATCCCAGGTATCAGCCTGGTGAATTCTTCGCTGCACTCCCCCTCCACGGCAAGAACATCCTTCCTCAGATAAGCGCGGGCCAAAAACTGCACACAATACTCAAGGTGCGGTCTCACCAAGGCCCTGTACAACTGCAGCAAGACATCCTTGTTCCTGTACTCAAAACTTCTCACTACGAAGGGCCAACATACCATTTGCTGCCTTAACCCGCCTGCTGCACCACCTGCATGCTTACCTTCAGCAGCGACTGGTGCACCGAGGACACCCAGGTCTCGTTGCACTTCCCCTTCTCCCAATCTATTGCCATTCAGATAATTAATCTGCCTTCCTGCTTTTGCCACCTTCACATTTATCCACATTATACTGCATCTGCCATGCTTCTGCCCAATCACCCAACCTGTCCAAATCACACTGGAGTTTCTCGGGCATCCTCCTCACAGCAAACATGCCCACCCACATAAAAACTATTTGACCAGCAGGTGTTTTCTTTTACTTGATGTCATCTTTTCAAAGGCACATGGGGGGAAAAAATTCAGTATCGCCCCGTTTGGGGGCGCTAGTATTGGCGGTGCTCAAAGTTTAGCGTCAGGCGCAATTTAGCGCCACCTTCGAGCGATATTTGGGTTGCAGCGCCCCTGAAGGTGATTGCGGCGCTAAATCAGGCGCTGCAACGATACTCTTAAGGCATTAACCCGGTGGCGCAACCCAATTTCGTGGCGGCAGGGGCGCAGTGCAGGTGCTGTCAATAATCAATTTCCCCGAGACACACTGGCGCCGGCCAGCTCTTAAAGGGGCGGGCCAATTAACATCACCAGACACACTCACCGCCTTGTAGGCCTCAAAATCGGCACTGACCTACCTGTGGCGCTCAAACCTTGCAAAACATGGAGAGGGTCAGGCAGAGAGCGGGGCGCTTTACTGATGGGGCATTGGATGCTCTGGTTGGCGCAGTGGAGCGCCGGCGAGCTGTGCTGTACCCCGAGGATGGGAGGAGGCCTCATCAAAGCAAGTACCGCCGAACTTGGATGGATGTTTCCACAAGAGTGACCTCCAGCAGCGTGGTTCCCAGGACTCCTGTGCAATGCAGGAAGAAGTTCAACGACCTCACTCGGGTCGTCAGGGTGAGTGCCTTTTTCACAATCACCTTCATCCCTCCATCTGCACCTGACTTTATGGCCAGAGGGTGCGCGAATCCCCAATGGCCATCTGTCAGCCAGCACCCATGGCCCTTTCTGGAAACACACACACACATGCAGCTCAGTGCATGATGTAAGGGCTATTCAACCATGGGGGGCATGTAATGTCAGCTCAGTGCATAATGTAAGGGCTATTCAACCATGGGGGGCATGTAATGTCAGCTCAGTGCATAATGTAAGGGCTATTCAACCATGGGGGGCATGTAATGTCAGCTCAGTGCATAATGTAAGGGCTATTCAACCATGGGGGGCATGTAATGTCAGCTCAGTGCATAATGTAAGGGCTATTCAACCATGGGGGGCATGTAATGTCAGCTCAGTGCATAATGTAAGGGCTATTCAACCATGGGGGGCATGTAATGTCAGCTCAGTGCATAATGTAAGGGCTATGCAACCATGGGGGGCATCCAATGTCAGCTCAGTGCAGCATGTTTAATCACTTCCCGTCCTTTCTCCTGCAGTCCAAGCTGGCCAGGAACCGCAGGGAGCAGCTTCACACCGGAGGAGGCTAGCCTGACCTGCACACCCTCACAGAGCTGGAGGAGCGAGTCCAGCAGATTCTTGGAAGCCGGATGAGTGGTCCTGTCACCTCTGGAGCTGCCGACCCCATTGTGTACAGCGTTGGTAAGGTTATCACCTTTTTGAACTCTCTCCTTCCACTTGTTCCCCCCACCAGCATGCTTTTTCACTTTGGACCCAAGTCAGAGCATTGCAAAACTCATGCATCCCTTGCTGCCACCCTGTCCTTTCGCTTAAGCCACTCCTCAACCTCCCTGCTTTCAGATGCTGCATCACCAGCTCAGGAGCCACACCCTCAAGCTGCCACTGCCACTGACTCCGGAGGCGACGAGCAGGAGGAAGCCGGACCATCCCAACCACCCTCAGGCGAGCCAGCCCATCAGTAGACTGGGGAGATTACTTCCCTGGAGGGGAGCAGGGGGGAAGGCTCTGAGGAGGAACCAGCTCCAGGCACCAGCGGACTGCAGCAACGCAAGGGGGGTAGGGAAGCTCGGGGGCCATCTCCCCGGAGGGCGAGTCAGGCCACGAGTGCTGCTGCACAGAGCGCAGAAGAGGTGCGTGCCCTCGCAGAAATGAGTGCCCAGGCTGGGCTGAGGCACACTGAGCTCATGGCTGCATTGGCAAGGATGTCTGAATCCATCGAGACACTGGCGAGGAGTGTCCAAGACTTCAGCGCAGCACAGGCCCGGAGTGCGCAGGACTTCGGGACAGCATTGGAAAGGACTGCACAGGGCTTCAGCGAAGCACTGGAAAGGACTGTCCAGGGCTTCACCGAAGCACTGGCACCTGCCATGCAAGTGCTGAGTGCTGCCACGCAGTCACTCGCTGGTCTCATGCAGACGCAGATTGAGGCCACGCGAGCACTGACTGCTGCCACCCTCGATGGATCAGGCAGGATTACCCGGGGCCCTCACAGCACCACAGCAGGCCAGCAATCTGTGGACCATCCGATTGATGCACAGGCTGCGGTGCTGCCCCGTCAGAGTGCCATTGTGTCGGCCGACCAGGGACCTGCTGTTCGCTCTCAGGATGCCTGATGCCACCGCTGGCATGTCTCCACTGCAGCTGCCACCACCTGCAAGACAGACTGCATCCACCCATGCACTGTTGGAGCAGTCAGCAGCCGGGCCCTCTAGGCCCAGAGGTCGTCCAGGCCGCCCTGCAGGGGCATCTGCGCTTTCGGACAGTCAGCAGGCCTCCCCCAGCCTTGCTGCAGCCATTGGGGTCACATTACGGATGAGCTGCAGGGAGGGAAGGGGCCAATCTCGTAAGAGAACCAGCTCACCATCAAGGTGGAAAGAGTAGAAGGTGCTGCTGAAACGTCTGATTTGTAGGAATCAAGGCCAAGGAAGCTGGTCTGAATGTGAGTTATGTTTGGACAGTCTCCCGGGTGTGAGAGTCACCTGCTCTGAATGTGAGTTATGTTTTGGACAGTCTCCCGGGTGTGAGAGCCACTTATGTGTCAGTGTGTTAGTTTTGCTTTCTGTTGCCATTGCTTTGTCATGTTGGAAGGAAGCACATTTTGTCAAATAAAACACTTTCTTCATTTACAATGGCCATGTCTGCTATTTACATGCATATTGCCCTTCACAGGCTTTGGGGTATCAGACCGGTTCCATTCCTGTTCTTGGAATGGCAGCAAGCATTCCGTGAGAGGGGCCTAGAAGCGACTTCTGATCAGCCTCTGACGCACGGCCCTTCCAGTTTGTCATTCCCTCCCATCTTGGTCCTCCTCCTCCTCCTCATCCTCCTCCTCATCCTCCTCCTCATCCTCATCCTCATCCTCCTCCTCCTCCTCCTCTGCTGGTGCTTCAATGTCTGGTGGCATTGGCTGGGTACGTAGGATAGCCAGGTTATGGAGCATGCAACAAACAACCACGAAGTGGGAGACTCGCTCAGGCGAGTACTGCAGTGCTCCTCCGGAATGGTCCAGACAGCAGAACCGCTGCTTCAGCACGCCGACTGTGTGCTCCACAATGTTCCTCATCGCCTGATGGCTCGCATTGTAGCGTTCTTCCGCAGGGGTGCTGGGCGGCCGTAGCGGGGTCATCAGCCATGGGCACAGAGGATAGCCCTTGTCCCCGAGAAGCCAGCCTCCTGGGTGTGTTGGGGCCTCGAAAAGGTCTGCAACAGAAGTCTGGCGCAGGATGAAGGCGTCGTGGCTGCTGCCTGGGAACTGTGCATTCACTGCGAGGATCAGCTGTCGGTGGTCACAGACCAGCTGGACATTCAAGGAATGGAACCCCTTGCGGTTGCGGAACTCCTCCAGATTGAATACAGGTGTCCGCAAAGCCACGTGCGTGCAGTCAATGGCGCCCTGCACCATGGGGAAGTCCGCTATTGCTGCGAAGCCCTCTGCGCGCTCCCGCTGCTTGTCCGGGGTCATTGGGAAGGAGATGTACTGCCGCCTCCTTTTAAACAGAGCATCAGTCACTTGACGGATGCAGCAATGCACCGCAAACTGCGAGATGCTGGCTATGTCCCCAGTTACAGCCTGAAAAGAGCCACTCGCGTAGAATTTCAGGGCAACAGTCATCTTCACAGCCACTGACAGAGATGTCCTGCACCTTATCTGAGGCTGCAGATCTGGCTGAAGCAGGTGGCACAGCTCAGTCACCACCTCTTTTCTGAAGCACAGCCTTCTGAGACACTGCTCCTCCGACATGTTCATGTAGGAAAACTGCTGTCGGAAAACCCTGCCAGCGTAAGGTCTGGTGTGGCGACGTCTGTTGGCCTGTAGTGTCCGCGTATCAATAACACACGGACTGCAGGAGAACGGTAATAACAGGTGTTTACTGAACAGAGGGTATGCTGGAACTGAAAGTACAGAAGCCTGCTACGGCTTTATATACAGGTGTGGTCACTGCCAGTACTACAGTATTAAAGCAGTTCTCTCTTAAAGGTACATACACAACAGCCCTCCTCCGTCTGGCCATGCCTGCCCCTCTCTCCCTGCATCTCTGTGCCCTTTCCAGATGATTCAGCAGCAGGACGTTCCCCTCCAATGCAGCCCCCATAATAAGTGTGCACAGGAAGTTTTCCTGTTGTAAATGCACACCAACAGCAAGGTGATGGTCAGAAGGCTGAAGTTCCTCTGCCAGTGCTGGCTCAGTGGTGAAATGGCTCTCAGTGTGCAGCTCTGCAACTCTCTGTAACTCTCGAAGAAGTTGTAAGCCAAAAATGGCTGCCGCTTTTAAACCACACCAGTCCCCTTTAAATAACGCCCCTCCAGCCCAAGAGCGACTGGGGAAGGTTCCAGGTAAGCTGTCCTTATTAGCGCCA
This sequence comes from Somniosus microcephalus, assembly GCF_052327205.1. Lineage (NCBI taxonomy): Eukaryota > Metazoa > Chordata > Chondrichthyes > Squaliformes > Somniosidae > Somniosus > Somniosus microcephalus. The sequence goes on along the minus strand of NC_141010.1, from coordinate 67,547,755 downwards.
GGTGGTACGGAGGGGGGCGCGACTGAATTTCTGGTCCAGGGCGCCCAAAATGCGTGGCACACTCAAATTACGTTATGATCTGACGGCGCTAATGTCTGCTTAATATAGGGAGAGGCGCTGGGTTCGCTCCACCCGGGCACTAGTTGGTTAGCGCCCCACTTCTCGGCCTCTTTAGGCGCTAATCGGTGGCGCTACCAACCGAATTTCTCCCCCATGGTTTTTTAATATTCTGTTTCTGTTTCACGTGTTAGTTCTTAACACTTTACTTGGGTCATTGCATTGTGTTGGTTCCAAACCGCAGACCTTTCAGAAACGCCAAACTGCTATTTCAATAGGGCCTTTGTATTAGCATTAACAATCAATTTCCATTTCATAGAAACATAGAAGATAGGAGCAGGAGTAGGCCATTCGGCCCTTCGAGCCTGCTCCGCCATTCAATGTGATCATGGCTGATCATCCAAATTCAGTACCCTGTCTCTGCCTTTTTCCCATATCCCTTGATCCCTTTAGCCTCAAGAAATATATCCAACTCTTTTTTGAATATATTTAATGAATTGGCCTCCACCGCCCTCTGTGGCAGAGAATTCCACAGGTTCACCACTCTCTGGGTGAAGAAATTCCTCCTCATTTCTGTCTTAAATGGCTTACCCCTTATCCTTAGACTATGACCCCTGGTTCTGGACTCCCCGACCATCGGGAACATCCTTCCTGCATCTAGTCTGTCCAGACCTGACAGAATTTTATAGGTTTCGATGAGATCCCCTCTCAATCTTCTAAACTCCAGTGAGTATAAGCCCAATCGACACAATCTCTCCTCATACGTCATTCCTGCCATCCCAGGTATCAGCCTGGTGAATCTTCGCTGCACTCCCTCCATTTCAAAGCTTGTTTGGTTCTTACAACTTTGTTAACAAACCACCCCATCTCAGAAGCCTGTTTTCTGTTTGCAGCCTGTGTCTCTGAGGCTTTAGATTTTTAAACCCAGTATATCATGTGTTAATAAATATCAGAAATCTGTTCATATTATAGTGTATTTCTTGGAATATGGCTTATTCCGTCACAGTCCAATTTGACAACTGTAATACTTGAGATTTCTATGAGGTTTTCAGAGAATGGAGATTCAAGACACCTGCTGGTCAGGAGTTTTGGCAGAATATATACCCACAGCTGGACATCAACAGGATTTGGAAGGGAGTGTGGGCGAATTTTAAATGCCCAGAATGGATTGAACTGGATTTCAAATTGGCTCATAACCAGATTTTTACCATGACGGTCTTGTGCAAGATTGGACGAGTGGAGGCGGCAACTTGCCCAGTGTGTGGGACATGGGATGAGACTCTGTCCCATTTACTGGTGTTATGTCCGCAGTTAAATGATCTTAAGTCCTATGTTCGACAGTTGTGTGATTTTTTTTGCTGGGTGGGGACCGAAGAGCGAGAATGGGAATCCCGTGGGACTCAATTTTGAGATGGGGATTGCAGGAGAGTCTGGCCGAGTCTAGCGCAGCGGCAATTAATTTAATGTTCAGTTTGGCTAGATTCGTGATGGTGCAAAGAAGGAATGCTCTGTTTTTTAAGGGGAGGAGAATCAATCTAAAAGAGTATTTTAAATATAAACTAAAAGATCATTACTTATGGATGTTTTATTCAGAAAGGAATTTAAAGATAGTATTTTATGATCAATTTTTAAAGTACAATCGATGCAGCACGGTGGCATAGTGTTAGCCTCGGGTGACTGTCTGTGTGGAGTTTGCACATTCTCCCCGTGTTTGCGTGGGTTTCCTCCGGGTGCTCCGGTTTCCTCCCACAGTCCAAAGATGTGCGGGTTAGGTTGATTGGCTATGATAAATTGACCCTTAGTGTTAGGGGGATTAAATACATGGGGTTACGGGGATAGGGTGGGATATGTGTTGGTGTAGGGGTTACGGGGATCGGGTGGGATATGTGTCGGTGCAGGCTCGATGGGCTGAAATGGCCTCTATCTGCACTGTGGGGTTTCTGTGATTCTGTGATTCTGTGATTCTGTGATTAATATATGTTACAGGAGACAAATTAAACTTTAGGTTTTGATGTTAATATGTGGTGGCGGAATGGCTGTGCAGAGTGGCGGAATTGATTTGTATGATACAATGGAATGATCACAATGTTGTAAATGTTCTTAATGTTCAATGAATGATATAATTAAAAAAAAGTGGGCAGCACCCTTGCCTCTGAGTCAGAAGGTCGTGGTTTCAAATCCCACTCGAGGGACTTGAGCACATAAAGCTAGGCTGACACTCCCAGTGCAGTGCTGAGGGAGTGCTGCACTGTTGGAGGTGCCGTCTTTCAGATGAGATGTTAAACCGAGGCCCCGTCTGCTCTCAGGTGGATGCTAACGATCCCACGGCACTATTGTGAAGAAGAGCAGGAGAGTTCTCCCCGGTGTCCTGGCTAATATTTATCCCTCAATCAACATCACAAAAACAGATGATCTGGTCATTATCACATTGCTGTTTGTGGGACCTTGCTGTGCGCAGATTGGCTGCCACATTTCCTACATTACAACAGTGACTACACTTCAAAAAGTACTTCATTGGCTGTAACACACGTTGGGACGTCTGCTGGTCATGAAAGGCGCTATATGAACACAAGTTCACGGGGAAGATGTTCCCGATGATGGGTGAAACTAGAACTTAGTCTTAGAATAAGGGGCTGCTCTTTCAAAACTGAGATGAGGAGGAACTACTTCACTCAGAGGGTGGTAGGCCCATGGAATATGCTGCCCCAAAAAGCTGTAGAAGCTACATCATTACATAAATTTAAAACAGAAATAGACAGTTTCCTAGAAGTAAAGGGAATTAAGGGTTACGGGGAGCGGGCAGGAATTTGGACATGAGTCTAGGTTCGGATCGGTCATGGCCCTGTGGGTAGCGGAGCGGGCCCAGGGGCCGTGTAGCCTGATCCTGCTCCTATTTCGTGTGTCTAATTCTGTTAGATTCAGGAGATGGTTCTGTGATAGTAGATTGGCGGTTAGGATCAGATCAGCCATGATCTTATTGAATGGCGGAGCAGGCTCGAGGGGCTGATTGGCCTACTCCTGCTCCTATTTCTTATGTTCTTATGTTCTTATAAGTCTTCCTTTGTGTTACCGAGCTCGGAGAGCAGACACTGCGCTCCAGGAGGGCAGGCTCTTACTGACACCCACTGCAGCTTCTGGAAGGTTCCAACTAATCATTCTTCAGAAGGTAATGGAGAGTTCCCAGTGAAAGTGTTTCAATCTCACACTGAAGGCAGTCCTGTCCTGGGAACAGTGCAATTTAGATAACACGGAGGTTATACAAGGCCAGGCAGCCGCTCGTGCCTCACCCACATGAATCAATGAGACTGGCCTTCGGGCTGGGGAGATAGATCGCTCTCAGCAACTGCTCTGAAAATATTTCTATCAACTGGATTTACGGCGCTGTAATCAGCGAGCAGCCTTCGCTGGAGATCGGGCTGGTCACAGGCGTTCCACCATGTCAGTTAGATAGGGCTTCTAATATTTCTTCTCTGAGCAGAGTTCACTGTGACATGGTGTCAATCACTTGTTATTCTGCTCTCACTGTCAGGCTGAAGAACGCCGCCTCCATGGGGTAGGATTCGCCATAAAAAATGAACTGGTCGGGCATCTCAGAGACTCTCCTAGCAGTATAAACGAATGCTTCATGACCCTTCGACTCACCCTAGCCTGAAACCAGTGTGCTACGGTCATCAGTGCGTACACCCCAACACTGGAAGCCACAGACGAGACCAAAGAGGAATTCTACTCCAGCCTCGAGCAATCCCTGTCCCGAGTCCCAACGGGCAATAAGCTGATCCTCCTTGATGACTCCAATGCCAAAGTTGGAAAGGACACAGACCTCTGGGGAGGTGTGATCGGCAGAGAGGGGATGGAGAAAGCCAACTCCAACGGTACCCTCCTCCTATCGAAATGCTTAGAACATGGCCTTGTCATAACTAACACCTTGTTCCGTCAGAGAGACAAGTACAAGGCTTCATGGCAACACCCTCGTTCCAAGCACTGACATCTGCTGGACTACATTATCGTCTGAGTGAAGGACCGCAAGGACATCCGCATCACCTGCGCCATGACAGGAGCTGATGGACAGACCACCGCCTAATCCGCTCTGTCATCTCCATCAATGTAGCCCCAAAACAGTGGCAGCAACAGAAACAATGCCGCAGGAAAATTAACGCTGGAGCACTCAAAGACCCTGCTAAGAAATCCCTATTGAGCCTGTGCCTCACAAACAACCTGACGACTCCCAGTGATGCAGAGACACAGAGTGCCCACAGCGCCTGGTCTGCACTCAAGGCCTCCATAATCAGCACCTGTGAAGAGACACTCGGTCACTCGACCAGGAAACACCAAGACTGGTTCGATGAGAATGACCAGGAGATCCAGGAGCTAATAAGCTGCAAGCGCAAGGCATTCCTGATCTGGAAACAGCAACAGAAGTCGAGAGCAAGAAAACAGCTCTACAGATGCCTGAAGGCTGAGGTCCAACAAAAAACTCACGACCTAAAGAACAGATGGTGGGTGGAGAAAGCGCAGGAGATCCAGCAGCTAGCCGACAACCACAACGTGCGTGGATTCTTTAGCGCAGTCAAGACCACCCACGGCCCAAGCACCCAAGGCCCTTCCCCACTGCGGGCCAAGAACCTCATAATAATAATCAACTTTATTGTCATTGTTAGTGCACAAGTGCAGTACAACAAAATGTAGGCTTGCGGCTCCCGAGAGTGTACATTTAGATTAAGACATTTAAACATTCAACATACATTTGGCTTGTAATACATGAACATAAACATAACCATAATAAAGTGCATTGGCAGATGTGCAGGCTTTAGAGTTTATTTGTGGAGTTCAGTAGGATGACAGCCCTGGGAAAGAAGCTGTTCCTAAATCTGGTCGTACGGGTGCGAATGCATCTGTAGCGTCTCCCAGATGGCAGGAGGGCGAACAGACTGTGGCTGGGGTGGGTAGGGTCTTTGATGATGGTCCGTGACCTCCGTAAACAGCGTTTCTGGTATATGTGCTCTATGGTCGGCAGCTGGGTGCCGGTAATGCGTTGGGCAGTTTTGACTACCCGCTGCAGGGCTTTCCGGTCATAGTAGCTACAGCTACTATAACAGAGAGGTACTCATCAAGGACAGGGAAGCAGTCAGTGCCCACTGGAAGGAGCACTTCAAAGATCTCCTTAACCGAGATGCTGTCTTCGACACGAGTGTCCTCAACTCCATCCCACAGCATGCTACCCGCCACCATCTCAGCACAACCCCAGCCCGGCATGAGGTTGAAAAGGCCATCCGACAACTGAAGAACAACAAGGCCTCAGGAGCAGATGGAATCCTCGCCGAGGCACTAAATCATGGCAGAGAAGCAGTACTGGTGCGAATTCATGAACTCATTTCTCTTATCTGGAAGGAGGAGAGCATGCCAGTGGATCTCAGAGACACTGTAATTGTGACCATCTTCAAGAAAGGTGACAAGTCCGATTGCGGTAATTACAGAGGAGTTTCCCTGCTGTCTGCCACAGGGAAAGTCATCGCAAGAACCCTTCTCAATCGCCTTCTCCCAGTGGCTGAAGAGCTCCTCCCAGAGTTGCATTGTGAATTCCACCCACTAAGGGGCACAATAGACATGCTCTTCACCGCATGTCAATTACAAGAGAAATACAGGGAACAGCACCAACCGCTGTACATGGCCTTACACTAAACATCCGTAAGACAAAGGTCCTCTGCCAACCTGTCCCCACCACACAGTGCTGCCCCACGATTATCAAAATCCACGACAAGGCCTTGGACAACGTGGACCACTTTCCATACCTCGGGAGCCTACTGTCAACAAGGGCAGACGCCCATGCTCTCATACGCTTTGGTGAAGGTGTTGACGATGGTTTGGAGTTTGACCTCCGAGTGTGCGCAGATGCAAGCATCATCTGCACACTGTAATTCGACGACAGAGGATGGGATGACTTTGGATCTGGACTGGAAGCGACAGAGGCTGAACAGTTTCCCGTTTCTTCTGTAGATTAGCTCCACTCCAGCGAGGAGCTTACTGAGGGTGAGATGGAGCATTGCAGCCAGGAAGATCGAGAAGAGCGTTGGTGCGATGACACAGCCTTGCTTGACCCCGGTCCCTACGTGAATTGGGTCTGTGGTGGAACCATTAGTCAAGATCACGCCTTGCGTGTCGTCATGAAGCAGGCAGAGGATGGTGACAAACTTTTGAGGGCAGCCGAATTTGAAGAGGACACCCCATAATCCCTCATGGTGGACAGTGTCAAAGGCCTTTGTGAGGTCAAAAATTTTTGACAGATGAAACGTCATAGGTTGACATTCTCTGTAACTGGCTTTCCCTTAATTGGACTGCTAAGCATGTTGGGCAGGCTTAACAAGGTCAATCAAGGGAAAATAGCGTGGGTTGGCCAGAAGTTGAGGGAGGCGGGTCTAAAACCCGACAAGTGGGAGTCCTGCCTCCAAAAGCTCCCCATTGGCAAAATCCAGCCCACACAGACACACACACACACACAGACACAGACACACACACACACACACACAGACACAGACACACACACACACACAGACACAGACACACACACAGACACACACACACACACACACACACACAGACACAGACACAGACACACACACACACACACACACACACAGACACACACACAGACACACACAGACACAGACACAGACAGACACAGACACACACACAGACACAGACACACACAGACACAGACACACACACAGACACACACACAGACACAGACACACACACAGACACAGACACAGACACACATAGACACAGACACACACACAGACACACACACAGACACAGACACACACACAGACACACACAGACACAGACACACACACACACACACAGACACAGACACACACACAGACACACACAGACACACAGACACACACACAGACACACACACAGACACAGACACACAGACAGACACACACACAGACACACACAGACACACACACACACACACAGACACACACACAGACACAGACACACACACACACACACACACACAGACACACACAGACACACACACAGACACAGACACACACACAGACACAGACACACACACAGACACAGACACACACGGACACAGACACACACACAGACACACACACACACAGACACACACTCACACACAGACACACACACAGACACAGACACACACACAGACACAGACACACACAGACACACACACAGACACACACACAGACACAGACACACACACAGACACAGACACAGACACAGACACACAGACACAGACACAGACACACACACAGACACAGACACACACACAGACACACACACAGACACACACACACACAGACACACACAGACACAGACACACACACACACACACAGACACAGGCACACACACACACACAGACACAGACACAGACACACACACACAGACACAGACACACACACAGACACACACACAGACACAGACACACACCCAGACATACACACAGACACAGACACACACAGACACACACAAAACACACGCAACAAACACAGATCACACACACAGATACAGACACATACAGATACTCACACACGCTAACGCACACTCAGACATGCACACAGGAACAGGAATGGGAGCAGGAACAGGTGCTGGAATAGGAGCAGGAATAGGATTAGCAACAGGAGCAGAAACAGGAACAGGAATGGCAGCAGGAACAGGAGCAGGAATGGGAACAGGAAAAAGAGCAGAAATAGGATTATCAATCAAATCAAATCAAATCAAATCAACTTTTATTGTCATTGTTAGTGCACAAGTGCAGTACAACGAAATGTACTAGCAACAGGAGTAGGAACAGGAGCAGGGACAGGAATGGGAATGGGAACAGGAATAGGAGCAGAAATAGGAACAGGAGCAGGAGCAGGAATAGGAGCAGGAGCAGGAGCAGGAATAGGAGCAGGAGCAGGTGTGGGAGCAGGAACAGGAGCGGGAAAAAGAGCAGGAACAGGAGCTAGAGTGGGAAAAGGAACTGGTGGGCAGGGCAGTCCAGGAGCTGTCTTGAGGGAGGCTGAGTTGAGGTCCTGGCTCCACTAAAGGGGGCTGAGACGTAGGCTATAGGGGCCTAGTCTTGGAAAGGACCAGATCATAGGGTCAGCCACAAATGGCCAACCTACTCCACCACCTTACACGGTTAATGCTGAATGTATTGGGCTGCCTGCCAGGGAACTTTGGGCACTTGCTGTAGATGTTTGAGGAGTTCACTCGTGACTGGTGTGAGATTCTCGAACATGGCAGCAACTCTCTGCAGTCAGCAGCCAGCGTCAAAACGGCAGCGGGCAAGTCACCGTGTTCATGCGGGAATCCAGGGCGTACAGAAACAAGTGGCCTGATCATGTGGGATTCGACATTGTCAGCCTCCCTGGTACCCGCCGCTCTCTGAAACTCAAACTGCACAAACATTTCCTTTTTTGATAAAGTATGTGTAAAGTCTGTGGGTTGTTTAGTTAATTAATACACAGACTCCAAGAGTAACTTAAAACAGGACTTTACTATTCGAAGGTCAGGGCGAATCTGCTCAATACTTCCTGACACAGCACTTATATACCGGTGTGGTCACCGTCGGTATTACAGTATACAGAAGCCAACAAAGTAGTGCAACACCTAAAGCAGTTCTCTTAAAGGTAGACGGGTACATACACTACAATCCTCCCTTTTTAGCTTACAACATACTGATTCCCCATTAAACATACATTATAACATATATACAACTTTATGCAAGACAGTTCACAGATTCAGTCTCTCTGGAGGTTTCTGGACTCTGTCCGGATAACGCCTCGGTGGTGTCGTAACTTCCGGCGGGGTAGTAGGTGCTTCTGGCAAGGTCGATTCGGCTTGAAGGACAGTGTCAGGTTCATCTGATTCCAGTATTACCAGATCGGAGGTAGGTGTTCTGTGTATCTCTGTCTCAACATTAACCGTGTAAGGTGGTGGAGTAGGTTGGCCATTTGTGGCTGACCCTATGATCTGGTCAACATGGCGCCTTATTATACTGTCCCCAATGTCCACCGTATACATCAACGGCCCTAGCCTTTTTCCGATAGTTCCAGGCTGCCATTTCTCGGTACGGTAGTCCCGGGCCAAAACTTGTTGACCTATCTGAAAAGATCTAGTTGGCCTTTCATTCATGCCCTGGAATTGCCGGTTCTCTACGTCCCTTCTGACGTTCGGCTTAAGCAAATCCAGCCGGCATCTTAGTCGTCTATTAAAAAACATCATGGCGGGAGTTTGATTTGTGACCGCATGTGTTGCATTCCTGTACGCTATCCACCTTATGTTGTAAGTTAATGGCTTCATTACCCATGGCCTTTATGGCCTTCTTGAAGGTCTGGACAAACCTTTCAGCCAATCCATTGGAGGCAGGATGGTATGGGGCTGACGTGTAGTGCTTAACCCCATTGCTCTTTAAGAATTTCTTGAATTCTTCGGACACAAATTGCGGTCCATTATCAGAACAGATCTGTTCCGGCAGCCCATTCCTAGCAAACATGGTCCTTAACACTGTGATGGTTTTTTCCGTGGTGGTGGTGGACATCTTTATTACCTCCGGCCACTTGGAGTGTGCATCCACTGCTATTAGAAACATTGAGTCCATAAATGGACCAGCAAAGTCGATATGTACCCTTTGCCAAGGAGATGAGGGCCACTCCCATGGATGCAGAGGAGCCTGTGGTGGCGCGTTTTGGACCTTCTGGCATCCTAGACAGCTCTTAGTGATTTCTTCGATGTCCCCATCAATGCCTGGCCACCACACAAACGCTCTTGCTAGGTTCTTCATTTTCACTCCACCCAGATGTCCCTCGTGCAGCTCCTTTAACACCTTCTGTTGAAGTTTGGGTGGAATCACCACTCTAGATCCACACATCAGGGTCCCTCGACACACTGACAGCTGTTCTTTTCTCTGCGAAAATGCTGGCAGCGTTGGTTCGCCCTGTGCTGGCCATCCCTCCACCGTTAAATCATAGACTCGTGAGAGAGTCGGGTCATTTCTTGTTTCGTTTTCGATCATCGAATTTGTTACTGGTAGACATTCCACTATGGATGAGTGGAACATCTCTACCGGGTCCACTGTAGTCGCTTCTTCTACTATCGGCAATGGCAAGCGCGATAACCCATCAGCATTTCCATGCTGTTTGGACCTTTTGTATTCGATGTCATATTGGTGTGCCCCAAGTAACACGGACCACCTCTGTAACCTTTGCGCTGTCATGGTGGAAACGGCCTTGTTAGGGTTGAATATGGACACCAACGGCTGGTGGTCTGTCAGTAATGTGAACTTCTTGCCCTGCAGATAATGATTGAATTTCCTTACGCCCCACACAAGGCTGAGGGCCTCCCTATCTATTTGAGCATAATTTTGCTCCGCGGAGGTCAATGATCGGGACGCGAATGCCACTGGCCTTTCCGAGCCATTTGGTAACTTGTGTGAAAGTACTGCTCCAATTCCATAGGGGGAAGCATCACAAGCTAGACAAAGAGGTAACGTTGGGTTGAAATGAGCCAACACTTCTTCAGAGGTAATCAACGCCTTGCTTCTGCGAAAGGCCTTTTTACATTCCTCACTCCACTTCCATGGTACTTCTTTCCGCAACAGAGCATTCAGCGGATGCAGCACCGTGGATAGATTCGGCAGAAACTTGTGATAATAATTAATCAACCCCAAGAGTGATCTTAACTGTGATACGTTTTCCGGAGCAGGGGCCTTCACGACAGCTTCTATCTTGTGCAGCCCCTCTCGGTCAATGACATGACCGCAGTACGAGATCCGTTTTTGGAAGAACTCACATTTCTTGCGATTAACTCGAAGGCCATATTCCTTCAACCTAGTGAGCACCAGTTTCAAATTTGTGAGGTGTTCTTCCTCGTCTTCTCCCATAATCAGGATATCGTCTAAGTAACACTGCGTGCTTGGAATTCCTTGTAATACCTGCTCCATGGCCCTCTGCCAAATTGCTGGAGCCGAAGCTACCCCAAAAACCAGTCTATTATAACGATACAAGCCTCTGTGTGTGTTGATGGTGAGGTACTGACGCGACTCTTCCTCGACTTCCATTTGTAAGTATGCCTGTGCCAGGTCTATCTTGGTGAAGTGTTTCCCTCCAGCCAACGAAGCAAAGATATCTTCAATCCGCGGAAGCGGGTATTGTACCGTGTGAAGCACCGGATTCACTGTGATCTTGAAGTCTCCGCAGATGCGGACCTTCCCCGGTCCCCCTGGCTTGTTACTTGGTGACGGGAACAATGGGCGTGGCCCACTCACTCCAGTCCACTTTTGACAGTACCCCTGATCGTTCAAGTTCTTCCAGTTCTGCCTCCACAGCAGGTCGTATCGCATAAGGTACCGATCTGGCTTTGAAAAATTTTGGGCTTGCATGTTCTGCAATCCTTTGCTTTAATTCCTCACAGTGTTCCCAGTCCTTGCTGGAATACCTCTTTAGCTTCGTCTAATATTCTGGATAACCGTTCAGGTTTGACATCTTCCTTTCCGGAATCTACCGTCATGGTGTTTAGTGAATGCCAGTCTATCTTTATTTTCCTGATCCACTCCCGTCCCAGAAGTGGTGGACCTCCCTCAGGCAACACATACAGGTCCATCCTTTGGTGCTCTTTGTCCTTGTATCTCACCTTGACTTCTATCTTTCCGATGGGGTATACTTTGTGCCCCGTGTATGTCTTCAATACTAGTTCCGTATCCCGTAGGGGAATATGCTTGAATAACTTTTTATAATCATGCTTATTCATGACCGTCAACGCCGATCCGGTGTCCACTTCCATTTTCACTTGGACTTTTGCAATCTGTAGTGTGATCCAGATAGCTTGTCGGTCAGCTTCATTACTCACATTGTGAATTCTCAGACTATCCAGTTCCTTGCAGTTGGAGTGTGAGTCCGAATTCTGTTCTTCCGGACTCTTCCTAGTCACCTCATGTACCTTCCTGTACCTCTTTTGTGGTGACTCATTATTGTTGGTCTTCTTCCCTGACCGGCATACCTTAGCTATGTGACCGAGCTTGCCACATTTCCTACATTCCTGGTTTTTAAACCAGCATTGGTTCTGGTCGTGTGTTGTCTTCCCACAATGATAGCATTTTGTTGTACCCGAAGTAATTTGCTGCACCCTGAGTGCCGCTGCCTTTAGCTGCATTTCCGCCGTTCCTTTCGCTGCGGCTTCGTTCGATGCAGCAATAAGGACAGCCTTCTCAAGTGTAAGATCGTTCTCTTCGAGCAGTCGTTTTTGTGTTTCTTCCTTCGACATTCCGCACACGAATTTGTCTCGCAACGCCTCTGTCAGATTCCCTCCAAACTGGCGGTGTTTCGCTAGTCTACGCAGTTCGACCAAGTATTCTGCGTTGCTTTCGTCTTTCCTTTGCGTTCTCGCATAGAATTTGAATCGTTCCGCCAACATCAACGGTGTGGGGTTCAAGTGGTCCTTCAGAACAGTCACAATCTCATCGAAAGTCTGATCCGCCGGTTTAGCTGGTGCTAGTAGATGCTTCAAGAGCTCGTATGTCTTCGCGCCCATCGAGTTTAGCAAGGTTATAGCTTTGTCATCTTCTTCTATTTTCTTGGCCTCACAATAGATCTCAATGCGTTCCACATACGTGGCCCAGTCTTCTACCTCGGAATTAAAATCGTTGATGTTACCCCGCTTAGGCATCTTCCTCTCTTCCTGATAACACCACGAATTATTTCTTTAAATTTTTTTTTTTTTTCCAAGATGGCGGTTCCCGTGAAAATGGCGGTTTCCCGCGCTTATCTTCTCTCCCCGCCCACTTCAATGGCGGTTCCCCGCTTCTGTCTTCTTCTCCGCCTAATGGCGGCTTCTCGTGTTTCTTCCCCTGGCGGGAGGGGTACACTTTCCCCACGGGCGACGGCCGCTGGCTTTCAGGTTCACAGCCTGCGCGTCGGCTTCAGTGCTTTCCCTTTTCTCGGCAGGGCAACCGGCGCTGGGTACACCCTGTTGACGGCGAACAGTTTCAGCCGCTGGGCTGGCTCTCGCTCAGTTCCCGTTGCTCGGGCTCTGTCTCTCTCCCGCTCGCTCGGCTCTACCGGCGCTGGGTACACCCCGTTGATGGCGAATAGTTTCAGCCGCTGGACTGGCTCTCGCTCAGTCTCCCTTGGTCGGCTCTGCCTCTCCCGCTTGCTCAGCTCCCAATCGTGCCTCCCAGCCCTCTCGCAGTCCAGTGCTTCCCTCCCCGGCTGCGGCTGAGTTTTTATATCTTCCCGCGCCTACGCTCCCGGTCGCAGCGCTTCGTGGCTTCGGTCGCTGCCCGGCCTTTTTCGCCGGTCGCGGTCTAGCTGTCTCACGACACCGTTGCGTCCCCAGCCTGTCTGTACCACGGCTTCCTTGCTCCACGCTGCCCCAGTCTCAGCGCCTCTGGGCCCGACTTCTGTCCGGCTCCTTTCCCCCTCGACCGTGGTCGAGTGCACCGCCCTTATCCTCCGGTTATTCTTTTTACTTTTCCCTTACTCACAGTCACCGTGGCCGCCTTGCTTCTCGTGCTGATCGGCTCACTCCTCACCGTGGCAGAAGGGACAGTCAGTGCCTGTTGCTGATGGAAGTCTTTGTCTCTGAATTCTTCCTCCTTTTCAGCTCTGCAGACTCGAGTTTTCTCCCAGCAGAATGACGAGGGCGGTTGCCTCTTCTCGACGCTCGTTAACTGCTTCGGAATTATTGTTGCCGCAGGGTACGATCGGACTCGTCGCCACTGTAAAGTCTGTGGGTTGTTTAGTTAATTAACACACAGACTCCAAGAGTAACTTAAAACAGGACTTTACTATTCGAAGGTCAGGGCGAATCTGCTCAATACTTCCTGACACAGCACTTATATACCGGTGTGGTCACCGTCGGTATTACAGTATACAGAAGCCAACAAAGTAGTGCAACACCTAAAGTAGTTCTCTTAAAGGTAGACGGGTACATACACTACAGTATGTTCTTGTTATTGTGAAATTAAAGTCAAGCTCCAGTTCCCAGAGTCAGGAAGGCACCAAGATTGAAAAGAGGTTGTTGGAGAATCAGGAGGTAGTGCAGGGACACGAAGCTTAGGCTTCACAAGACTCACAGAATCACAGAATCACAGAAACCCCACAGTGCAGATAGAGGCCATTTCGGCCCATCGAGCCTGCACCGACACATATCCCACCCGATCCCCGTAACCCCTACACCAACACATATCCCACCCTATCCCCGTAACCCCACGTATTTAATCCCCCTAACACTAAGGGTCAATTTATCATAGCCAATCAACCTAACTCACACATCTTTGGACAGTGGGAGGAAACCGGAGCACCCGGAGGAAACCCACGCAAACACGGGGAGAATGTGCAAACTCCACACAGACAGTCGCCCGAGGCCGGATTCGAACCCGGGTCCCTGGCGCTGTGAGGCAACAGTGCTAACCACTATGCCACCGTGCTGCCCTCGAGACACAAAGGCCCGGAAATCTGTGATGTGCAACCGGCAGGGGTAGTAATGGTGGGAATGCTCATTTTGACTAAATAAATTCTACCCCGATGTCTGGGGGTCCAGATCCTGCCCCTAACCTGGACCCTACACCCTGGTGGAGTCCACATCCCCTTCAGGTGGTCAGGGTACCTCATCTCACTGGCTATATTGTCAGTGGAGCCTCCCGGCACAGAGAGTGCCGGCTCTTGGCCCCCGTCCCAATGTAGGCGGCCATGTTTGGGGTGATTGGAGGTTAAACCCCAGAAACATTCCACGTAGACCACGGGACAGCGTGGCAGGGTTCAGGCCTGTTCCCGGGGCCTATCAATGCACTCCCGCAGTTATGGCCAGACTGCACCTGAAGGGTCGTCGTGAAGCCCTCAACCTCCGCACCCCCCAAATCCCAACCTCAAAACCCCACTCCCCAAAACCCCAATCCCGAAACCCCAATCCCCAATCTCCACTCCGCAATCCCCAATCCCCAATCCCCAATCCTCAATCTTCAACCCCCACTCCAACCTGAGCCTCTCCCTTGGCTCTTGTACACTTTTAACAATAACAACAGCAACTTATATTTATATAGCTCCTTCATGTAAGGTTCACAAACTTTCGGCAGCCCCCGAAGATTATTTGATTATAGAAAACTTGGTTGGAATGTACTTTAAAAACCCAGGACATTAAAGATGGCTGTAGCCGGCCTTGTGGCAAAAGAGAAAGACAGCCTGTATGAATATAAAAGCAGGATCTCCCAGCACTGGCTGATGCAAGGTACTTGAAGCTGTCAATCAACTGCGGTTAGGAAGTTTCAACACGGAACAAAGGACTCTGTTTACAAGCCCTCAGCAGTGTTGGCTCAAGGGCTTAAGTGATTGCTGTCAATCTAGTTGCAGTTAGGCTGTAGCCACAGAACAAAGGATTGTTTACACTTCACACTCAAGTACTGTTTACCGAGCACTCAAGAAACCAGCGGGACATTTTTCAAACTGGGACAGCTCCATTCACAAACCAGTTAAATGAATGGGGAACGCATTCAAACCCATTACGGTCAATGGGGACAGATTGGTCCCTTTTGTGTAACCCAGATACATCCAGTTTTGGGCGCAAAGATAAGGGCTCCCAATGGGGTATAAAGGTAGCCCCTCAGGAAGCCATCTCTCTCTCTCTACCGCCTCGCCTCCGGTGCCCTGCCTTCAAGAAGATCGTAACAGCCCGCCCATATGAAGTGGAATACCAGCAGTTACTTTTGAATTACTGGGGTATCTCTACTTCGGGCAGTGAAAAATCCAAGGCAGACTGCAGGGCACGGAGCAGGCATTTCAACATCGTAGACTGGTGAGCATAAACTTCCTGGCCCATTACAAGGCAACCTAGATAGGTATAAGGGGTGGGGACTAAAGGGGAATTTTGTTAACTTGTAATTTTAGTCAATTTTCCCTCGATGTGTCCGTCTTCTTCTCCTCCCCGTTAAGTAAAAGTGTGCTGTATTCATAATCATTTTCACTGTATAGCAATTTATTCTTTATTTCAATAAAAACATTGGTTTTCTTTGCACCAAACCACTGGTCTCGTTTTGTCCATATCGCGACTGAAATAAGTCCGGCGGTCAGAACCAAAGGGGAAGCGATTCAAACCACACGGGGCGGGAACAGCTCAGGGATACGCCTGACTGGCCAGACACAAACAAAAACCACCAAAACCCCTTACATTTAACGTAGTAGGGCAGCACGGTGGCATAGTGGTTAGCACTGTTGCCTCACAGCGCCAGGGACCCGGGTTCGAATCCGGCCTCGGGTGACTGTCTGTGTGGAGTTAGCACATTCTTCCCGTGTTTGCGTGAGTTTCCTCTGGGTGCTCCGGTTTCCTCCCACAGTCCAAAGATGTGCGGGTTAGGTTGATTGGCTATGATAAATTGACCCTTAGTGTTAGGGGGATTAAATACGTGGGGTTACGGGGATAGGGTGGGATATGTGTTGGTGTAGGGGTTACGGGGATCGGGTGGGATATGTGTTGGTGCAGGCTCGATGGGCCGAAATGGCCTCTATCTGCACTGTGGGGTTTCTGTGATTTCTGTGATTTCTGTGAAAACGTCCTTAGGTGCTTCACAGGAGTGTTATCAAAAAAACTTGACCCCGAGCCACATAAAGGCAGGTGACCAAAAGCTTGATCAAAGGGGTAGGTTTTAAGGAGCGTCTTAAAGGAGGAAAGAGAGGTAGCGAGCTGGAGAGGTTTAGGCAGGGTATTCCAGAGCTTAAGGCCCAGGCAGCTGAAGGCACGGCCACCAATGGTGGAGCGATTAAAATTAGGGATGCTCAAGAGGGCAGAATTAGAGGAGCGCATATATCTCGGAAGATTGTGGGGCTGGAGAAGATTACAGCGATAGGGAGGGACGACCATGGAGGGAATTGAAAGAAAGAAAGAATGACTTGCATTTATATAGCGCCTTTCATTGGCCAGGACACCGGGGAGAACTCCCTTGCTCTTCTTTGACATAGTGGCCATGGGATCTTTTACGTCCAACTGAGAGAGGCCCCAGTTTAACGTCTCATCCAAAAGATGGCACCTCCGACAGTGCAGCACTCAGCTGGAATGTCAGCCTAACTTTATGCGCTCAAGTCGCTAGAGTGTGACTTAAACTCACAACCTTCTGACTCAGAGGCAAGTGTGCTATCCATTGAGCCACGGCTAACATATCCTTGAAAACAAGGATGATAATTTTAAAATCAAGGCGTTACCCAGGAGCCAATTTTGGAGAACATGCACTGGGGTGATGGGTGAACGGAATGAGTTAGGACACGGGCAGCAGAGTTTGGATGACCTCAAGTTTACGTAGGGTAGAATGTGGGAGGTCAGCCAGGAGAGTGTTGGAATAGTCAAGTCTAGAGGTAACAAAGGCAGGGATGAGGGTTTCAGCAGCAGATGAGCTGAGGCAGGGCGGAGTCGGGTTATGTTCCGGAGGTGGAAGTAGGCGGTCTTAGTGATGGTGCAAATATGTGGTCAGAATCTCATCTCAGGGTCAAATATGACACTGTGGCGACACGCCACCACTGGACACAATCCGCTCACGGCGGTACGGACAGTTTAAGCAGACGCCCCCAACCGGGGGCCCTTTCATCCAGCAACTTGTTTCCCACAGGGACAGGCTGCCGGGAGCACTTCCTGTCTGGGGAGTATTTAAGTCAGGCGCGGGCTCTTCCAGTTCCTGTTTTGCCATGAGGCTGAAATAAAAAGCTGTTCTGTTTTACTGGCTCTGGTCTTGACTACCACGTTTGCCGCGGTATCTCAACACTGGTGACCCCGACGCTCAGGACGAATCCTAAGCTAGCATGCGGATACAAACGCAGTCACGGTTAAATTACCAGACTTTTGGGAAAACTTGGCCGAAGCCTGGTTCGTTCAAGCCGAGTCCAGATTCCGGCTGAAAGGCATCACAGGCGACACCACGAAGTACGACTACCTCGTCTCCTCGCTCACGTACGCTACCATCCCCAAAGTTTGGGCAGCGCTGCAGGACCCACCACAGACTGGCAAGTACGAACAACTGAAGGCTGCGCTCCTTAAAAAATTTCAAACGTCCTCTTACCAGCGCCACTGCCAACTCCTTGACCTCCCCGGTCTCGGTGACGCTTCACCATCAGACCTTCTTTCCCACATGCTGTCCCTCGCGGACGACAAGCCCCCCGGCGCCCTCTTTCGCACACTTTTCATTCGGCAGCTTCCCGCCAGCATCCGCCCGCTCATTGTGGAGTCCGGCTCCACGGACCTGAATGACATAGCAGGAAAGGCCGACCGGCTGCTCTCTGCACAGTCCGCGCGCGACGTTACACCCGACCTTGCGGCAACGACCACGCGGTCTCCCCGGCCCACCAGGCCCGCCCGCCCTACCACTCCGGGCCACTGTTACTACCACACCCGGTTTGGCACTAAGGCCCAACGCTGCACGCCACCGTGTACCTTCAATTCCCCCCCCGCACCGGCCCCCGCGATGGCCGTGGGGCAAAGGGGGCCTCTACTGTACGTCACTGACGACAGAACCAACCGCCGATTTCTGTGCGACACAGGGGCCCAGCACAGCATCACCCCCGCCTCTGCCCTCGAAATCCAACGCGGCACACGAGGTATCACGCTGGCCGCCGCCAATGGCTCGGACATCCGCACATATGGCACCCGCATGGTCACGCTCGACCTCGCGGGCCGCCGCTACCGCTGGGAGTTCCTCACCGCCGAGGTCCTCTGCCCACTCATCGGCGCCGACTTCCTACGCGCCCACGGCCTCCTTGTCGACATTCCGAAGCACCGCCGTGTCGACGCCAACACTATGGCCACCATCCCCGGCGCCTTTACCCCGGACCGTTTGGCCGGCCTGACGACCTACTGCCTCGCCAGGGCCATGGACAACTACTCGGCACTCCTAGCCGAGTTTCCCGCCCTCACCAACCCGACCTTTTCAGCCAAAGCCGCCAAACACGGGGTGGAGCATTATATCCCCACCACCAGCCCTCCAGTTTCTGCCCACGCCCGCAGGCTCAACCCGGCCAAGCTGGAAATCGCGCGGGCTGAGTTCACCACCATGGAACAACTCGGCATCATCCGCCGCTCCAGCAGCCCCTGGGCCTCACCCCTCCACATCGCCCCTAAGCCCGGCGGAGGCTGGCGCCCTTGTGGGGACTATCGCCGCCTTAACGACGCCACCACCCCCGACCGATACCCGGTGCCTCACATCCAGGACTTCTCGGCCCCACTCGCCGGATGAACCGTCTTTTCCAAAGTCGACCTGGTGCGCGGTTACCACCAAGTCCGCGGACATCCCCAAAACGGCCTTCATCACCCCATTCGAACTGTTCGAGTTCCTGAGGATGCCCTTCGGCCTCAAGAATGCAGCCCAAGCTTTCCAGCGCCTTATGGACTCGGTCCTGCGGGACCTGAACTTCCTATTCATCTATCTAGACGACATTCTCGTGGCCAGCTCCTCCAAACAGGAACACCTCGAACACCTTTGCATCCTGTTCGGGCGCCTAGCCCAACACGGGCTCATCCTCAGCCCGGCGAAGTGCCAATTCGGCCTAATCGAGATCGATTTTCTCGGTCACCACATCACCCCTGCTGGGGCCGTCCCCCTGCCCAACAAGGTGCAGGCCGTCCAGCAGTTCCCCCGCCCCACAACCATCAAGGGCCTCCAGGAGTTCCTCGGGATGGTGAACTTCTACAACAGGTTCATCCCCAGAGCTGCAGTCCTCATGAAGCCCCTATATGACTCCCTCCGAGGTAAATCCGGCAAGATGGCCGTAGCCTGGGCCACTGACACGTCAGCCGCCTTCGATGCCACCAAAAACGCGCTCGCCGACGCCACTCTGCTCGCGCACCCGAGGGCCGACGCCCGGGTCGCGCTCACCACCGACGCCTCCGACCACGCGGTCAGGGCCGTGTTCGAGCAGTGGGTTAATGGCGCGTGGCAGCCACTTGTCTTCTACAGCCGCCAACTGCGACCCCCAGAGGTCAAATACTCCACTTTCGACCGCGAGCTTCTCGCGCTCCACCTGCCGGTCCGCCATTTCAGGTTCCTCCTGGAAGGCCGCCCCTTCACCGCGTACGTGGACCACAAGCCACTCACGTATGCGATGGCCAAGCACACCGAACCCTGGTCCGCTTGGCAGCAACGCCAGCTCACGGCCGTGTCTGAGTTTACCACGGACATCCAGCACGTCTCCGGTAGAGACAACGTTGTCGCCGACTGCCTTTCCCGTCCCGCCATCTGCGCGAATCACCTCGCGGTCGACTACGCGCAATTAGCAGTGGCCCAGCTCACGGACCAAGACCTCCTCTCGGCGGCTACCAGCCTGCCAGGGCTACGCCTAGCCAAGGTCGCGCATGGGCCCGAAGCCACGGCAGTTACTTGCGACACCACACTCAGCCAACCCAGGCCGGTGGTCCCTGAAACCTGGCGCCGCCGCGTCTTCGACGCGCTCCATGGGCTCTCCCACCCGGGTTCCCGCGCGTCCGTCAAACTCCTCTCCCAGCGTTTCGTCTGGCGCGGCCTCAGCAGAGATGTTCGGACTTGGGCCACCTCCTGCCTTGCCTGCCAACGGGCTAAGGTACAACGGCATACAAAAGCACCCCTGGGAGACTTCGAGGTACCCAGCCGCCGCTTCGACCACGTACACGTCGACATCGTCGGGCCCCTGCCGCCATCGCAAGGCCAGACTTATCTCCTCACGATGGTCGACCGCTACACACGCTGGCCTGAGGCAGTGCCGCTGACCTCCACCACCACAGCCGACATCGCCAGGGCGTTCGTTAACACCTGGGTAGCGAGGTTCGGCGTACCAGCCGACATAACCTCCGACAGAGGCGCCCAGTTCACCTCCGAACTCTGGACGGCCACAGCACGCAACCTCGGTGTGACGCTCCACCGAACCACGGCGTACCACCCGCAGGCCAACGGGCTTTGTGAACGCTTCCACCGGTCACTCAAGGCCTCACTCCGCGCCGGCCTGCAGGACAGTACCTGGACTGACCGCCTACCGTGGGTACTACTAGGCATACGCACCGCGGTCAAAGAAGACCTCCAGTCCTCGGCAGCGGAGTTAGTCTGCGGACAACCGCTGCGCGTCCCAGGCGAATTCCTTCCGGAGGCTACCACGCCTTGGTCGGCCGACCAGCAGCGGCTCAACTTTTTCTCTTCCGCTCAACAGTTCGCCCCTCTTCCGGTCAACCGACACGGCGAACTCGCACCTCACGTTCCGCCAAATTTACAGCAGGCGCGCTTCGTCTTCGTGCGACACGATGCACACCGCGGACCCCTGTGACCCCCGTACGACGGACCGTACGAAGTACTACAAACCGGGGACAAGGTCTTCAAGCTGTGACTCGGCAACAGGGTCGAGACACTCTCCATCGACCGGCTCAAACCAGCACACACAGAACCAGGGGAACAGGTCCCCGTGGCCTGGCCTCCAACTAGAGGCCGTCCCGCCAGCAAGCCAGCACAGCCGGCGGCGAACCACCAGGCCCCGCCAACTAGACCGACGATCACGCAGAGCCGCTGCGGCTGAACCATCAGACCACCGTCACGACTCGTCCACTCCTCCTAAGCGGATTCTGGGGGGAGCTCTGTGGCGACACGCCACCACTGGACACAATCTGCTCACGGCGGTATGGACAGTTTAAGCAGACGCCCCCAACCGGGGGCCCTTTCATCCAGCAACTTGTTTCCCACAGGGACAGGCTGCCGGGAGCACTTCCTGTCTGGGGAGTATTTAAGTCAGGCGCGGGCTCTTCCAGTTCCTGTTTTGCCATGAGGCTGAAATAAAAAGCTGTTCTGTTTTACTGGCTCTGGTCTCGACTCCCACGTTTGCTGCGGTATCTCAACAACACCAAGGTTACGAACAGTCTGGTTCAGCCTCAGACAGTTGCCAGGGAGAGGGATGGAGTTGATGGCTCGGGAACAGAGTTCATGGCGGGGAGTGAAGACAATGGCCGCAATTTCCCCTACCTCGGTGGGTCCGTGGAGGGCGATGTCGGTGGTGGGTCCCGACCCCGCTGCTAGCTCCAGCCGGCTGTGTAGAATGATTTTACATTGATGGAGCTTGTTAAGCCCACCCAGCGCGTTTGCCAGCCAATTGAAGTCGGATTCCTTAAAGGGACTATGCGCAAATTTATTTTGACAGTTGTGCTGTCAGTGTTCTATATCATTGAGGTGCTGCAAACACTGACAAGCACTGCACAGAGATGCACGGCTGCACCCAGGCTCTCTCATGACTCCCTCCATAAGCAACAGCTTCTGAGCTTGGAAAGTGAACAGCTATGAGATGGGAGCTTTTATGGCACATTTGCAGATGTATTGTAATGAGATGATCCCATGGTCAGACAACTCCCGACCTCCTTACCTGACGTGATCCCTGAGCAGTGTGGACCCTGTGGGCGACCTCGTAAAATGGTACGGTGAGTTCAAAATACTTTTTAATGGGCTGTTAACAAGGTCATAATGACCTTGTCATTAGCCCCCCCCCACTGCTGCATGTCAGGTCTGTTCAGCCCTGACAGACCCGACACCTGGGAAAGGCGCGTGGTGGTGGGTTGACAGCAGGGTCCCGACCCACTGACTCCCCAAAAAGTTCCCCCCAATGACTTCGGTCTTCCAAATATTTAGTTGGAGGAAATTTCTGCTCATCCAGAACTGGATGCCGGACAAGCAGTCTGACAATTTAGAGACTGCGCAGGGGCCGAGAGAAGAGGTAGTGAGGTAGAGCTGGGTGTCGTCAGCGATCGTGTGGAAACTGTCGCTGTGCTTTCGGATGATGCCACCAAAGGGCAGCATGTAGATGAGAAATAGGAGGGGGCCAAGGATAGATCCTTGGGGGTCACCAGAGGTAACGATGTGGGAGTGGGAAGAGAAGCTGTTGCAGGTGATTCTCTGGCTCCGATTAGATAGATAAGAATGGAACCAGGCGAGTGTAGTCCCACCCAGCTGGACGATGGTGGAGAGCAGTTGGAGAAGGATGGAGTGGTCAACCGTGTCAAAGGCTGCGAACCGGTCGAGGAGGGATAGTTTACCTTTGTCACAGCCACGTAGGATGTCATTTGTGACTTTGCTAAAAGCTGTTTCGGTACTGTGGCAGGGACAAAAAACTGATTACTGTGAAGGTTGGGTATCTCTCGGCACTGGGCTACACGGAAAGAGGTGAAATTACTAGAACAGATGGAGCCAACCTGGCTTGAGATGGGAGCCTGCACTGCCAACATATGGAGCCGGTGTGGACAGACGCTTGCCCAGGAGGGTGCTGTAATTACCAGGCAGCCCTCGCCATTCCCTGTTGTTTTCTCCTCTCTCAGCCTTCAGCTTCTGGCTGCCTTTCTCTTTGTTTGTGTCGGAGATTTGTTTGAAGTATTTATTGAGCTGCATCATTTTCTGCCATAGGCCAGTGGAATTCTGGCTGCATGGTGAAGGTTAAAGGTTGAAGGTTATCGGAGTAGCCTGAATGTTCTGTAGCCTTACGATGCTCCTGGGGAAGGGCTGATGGGCCAAGGTTTAGACGGATACTCTGGAGGAGTCGAGAGTTGGCAGCTGGCCTCTGTTTGATGGAGGGCCTGGTACCATGAGCAAGGCAGGCAGACAGGAAGCAAAGCACACACTGAGCTGGCAAGGACAGGGAGATTAAAGAGCCTGGTGTATAGAAATGTCAGATTATTCGGGAACGTTCCTTTCCCCTTCAGGTCAGGGGAAAACTCAACCACGTTCTGATAGTTTAGCTTTTCGGGTAACAGGGCAGTAACAATCTTAAACCTTTTAGATCCCTGGCGGCTCCTGAATATACAACTTTACCATCGGAAAATCTCTACATCGTGAGAAAGACCTCTACCCCCCCGGAGACAGAAAGAACCCCCCCCACCCAGCAGAGAAGGGGGATGGCTGCACGGTGGTAATGTCACTCTGCTAGTAATCCAGGGGCCTGGATTAATGATCTAGCGACGAGAGTTCAAATCCCACCACGGCAGCTTGGAATTTTTAAATTCAATTAATTAAGTAAATCTGGAATAAAAAGTTAGTTTCAGTAATAGTGACCATGTAACTACCAGATTATCATAAAAACCCAAATGGTTCACTAATGTCCTCGGTCTCTGAGCCATCCTACAGTGTGCCGCAGTGTGTTAGCCAGAGCGCTCCACACTGTCAGTGGAAGCAAACACTGCTCCACAAACACTGCATCAAGTCAGCCAAACCTACAGGTATCGGGTTACTGTCTTCAGACTCATTCAAATCATGAAACAGGAAACTTTGTGTTATCCGGAGGCTAACTGTCTGGCAAGCTCTAGCCACCGGCAAAATCTCGCTCCGAAAACTGCACCTCAATAACCAGCAATGTTGCCGGTTCCGAGTCCGAGTCTCCAACGGTTGCCGAGTTCATCAGTGGGGGTAGTTCTCCAAACTGCCACTACTCGGCCTCTTGGCGTTCTCGGAAGTCGGAACACCTCAGAAACCCTGCATCAGGAGTCTGACTCTCCCACGCTGCCGGTAGCCTCTTCTGATCCGCCAGTTTTCGGGGTTCCAGTACAGTAGTGTGTGTCTCCCACGCTGCCGGGAGCCTCCTCTGATCCGCCAGTTTTCGGGGTTCCAGTCCAGTACTGTGTGTCTCCAATGCTGCTGCAACTCATTGGATTGCATTATGGAAATCCCAAAAGTTCATCCAACCAAAAGGAAGAGAGTGGTGTTAACTTTAAAACAGAAAGTCGATATATGCCAACGACTAGAAAGGGGAGCGAAGCGTATGAACATTATGAATGAATTCAAAATCGGTTCGTCAACAATGTACGACATCAAAGCGCAGAAGGATAAGCTGCTCAAGTTTTATGCAAGCTCGGAGACATCTAAGAGTGTAGAGAAATGGCGCACGCTTCATAAGCCTAAGCTTGAAGAGCTGGGTACCGTGCTTTATGAGTGATTTTCTCTGAAGCGTCCAGAGGGTGTTCCGATTTCCGGACACATGCTAATCGAAAAAGGGAAGGATTTCTACGCAAAGATGGAGCTCACTGACAAGTGTGCTTTCTCTGATGGATGGCTATCGTGCTTCAAGGCACGGCATGGGATACGACGACTCGATGTTTCCGGGGAGAAGAAATCAGCTGATCACGATACCGCAGAAGAATACTGTGATTATTTCAATCAGATTGTGCAGCAACATAATTTGTCGCCAGCACAATGCCGATGAAACTGGCATATTTTGGAGGTTTTTGCCAGAATCAACATTGCTGGGGCTAGTGAGGCTAATGCTTCAGGTTACAAGAAAAATAAAGATTGTGTAACCGTGCTAACATGTGCGAAGGCTGTGTAGGATTTGCAAAATTGAACTTTATATTATAAAGGGTCGAATGGCAGAAGAGGCCATGATTTTAAAGACTGTTTTAAAAGAAGCCCAGGAAAAAGGGGCATTCAAAATGGCCGCCAGACCCCATGACCAACTTATTGGGACACTTTAAAATGGTTCCTGCAGTCCTCAGACAGCTTTGTGGATTCAGCCCACAGTAAGTTCTGGAAGCCGTTTCTGAGAGAATGAAACCAGACTTTAACTTATACATATAGATTGGATGCAGATCCAGTCAAGATCGGCCTGTAGATAAAGGCCATCTAAATGTTTACCCAGACAAAAGGGAACAGTTTCATATTCATGAGAAGAGCATCAAGGACTCGTTAAGGACATCACCAGGACATTAAAAACAATGGAGGTCATTCCAGACCAGAGATGGCCCGTTACCGGCCATCCAAGAACAGTTTAAAATAAAGTAACTACCCCGTTGTCCTCCCAGCCCGCCAAAATTAAAACAAAAGACTAACCTGATTTGGCGCGAGATAAGGGCTTCTGATGAGAAGTATATCTGGGAACCCAGGGGTAGAAAGAAAGGTGGCCATCGTGGGAAAAGCAGCCATCGTGGTGCTACCATCGTATTGGTGGTGTCATCGCTAGAAGAAGGAGAAGAAGACGGTTCGAGCCGGCGTCCCGCCCCGGGGTAAAACATTGGGAGATCATCGACCAACCCCGGGCCGTTGACGAAACGGGAGGCCATCGACCCACTCCGGCTCGGGAGAAGAGACAATAATAAACTACAGAAGAAACGATGGGGGCCAGCCCGAGGCTCCTCTGACCGGGGTCGAGCAGACGATCCCTGACCCCGCCGACATCCAGACCAGCCGGTGTCCAGTCGTCCCCGACCCCCACCTCAGGAGAGAGGTGTGGCGCAGCTCGCTGGGGCTCCACCAACCACGTGGAGACAGGATGCCTGGAAGGATCAAACGCAGACCTGTTTCAAAACCTTACACTTCCTAGTTGGATTGGTGAGCATGTTCCTGGCCCTTCATAATCAGATCTAGATAGGTTTAAGGGGGTGGACATTTAAGGGTATAATTAACATGAGCTGTTGTCCCTCAATGTTCCGTGTGTTTTCCCCATTTCATGATGATTTTTGTAGAGTATAAGATGCCTGTATTTGCCTGAGTTAGTATTGTGTCGTTATGATTTGTTTGTGTTTTTCCCTCCCATGTACCCTCTTATTTGCTTGTATTTGATTTGTTTTACATTATGCAATAAAATTTCATTTCGTTTCATCAAACTTGGTCTATAAGAGTTTTCTCTACATTGTAGTTCCTGCCCCAAAGTCCAGAGTACAGAATCTAAGGGGCGAGTGGGTCGAACCACTCACGGTTTTACTGTGCAAGAGAGAGAGGCCTCTAGAGAGAGAAACCTCTGCGATCTAAAACCCCTTACAGCTGCAGGATCACACCGGGTGAAACTTCTCGTCATTGGGAAGTATAAAAATCCCCGTTCATTTAAGAATGTGAAGCACTTACCTGTTGAGTACAAAGCTCAAACAAATGCTTGGATGGATAAGGAAATCTTTTCAAATTGGTTCCATCATACTTTTGTTCCATCTGTGAGGGGACATTTCCGTAGAATAAGGAAACCTGAAGATAGGAAATGCATTTTATTGCTTGATAATTGTAGAGCCCATCCGCATGAATCCAAGTTGGTTTCTGGAAATATTTTCACCATTTATTTGCCACCAAATGTAACTTCTCTCATACAACCCATGGACCAGGGCGTTATCCAAAATCTCAAGTGTCATTACAAGAAAGACTTCCTACGTAGACTGATAAGCCAAGATAACAATACAGGTATTCAGGCACTTCAGAAGGAATACAATCTTAAAGATGCCATCTTTAATGTTGCATGTTCCTGGAAATTGGTGAAAGGTCACACTTTGAGACAAGCCTGGTGCAAATTGTGGCCTTCTGTAATGTTTGCTGAAGGTTCTTCTTCAGAGGAGGAATTTCATGGGTTCAATCTTCATCCGCGGAAGACTGCAGTAATGGAAATGGCTGACATGGTGAAAGATGTAGGCCCAGCAAACCCGCTACGTCACCTCAGTGAATGTGATATTCAGCAGTGGGTTGATGCAGATAGAGAAGTTGCTGTTGTGCATTTGCTAAGTGATGATGAAATAATGGAGAATGTTTTGAATCCAAGGAAAGAAAAGGAAAGTGTGATGGAAACTGAAGAGGATGAGATTTCTGAAGTGAACAAGATTTCTTGGGCTAAAGCTGCAGAAGATTTTGTTTCATTACTTACATTTGCTGAAAGCCATTCTTGCTATTCTGCCCAAGAAGTTATGCAGCTCCATATTCTGCATTCCACCTTTCTACAAAGAAGGCAAGAGTCCACTAAGCAAGCAGACACAGGCTGCACAGGCAGAAAGAACTTGGGTGACCATCAGGCGGAGCAACAGAGGCAGGCAGGAAGTGCAGGGGCCCCCTGCAGACATCCCCCTTTCAAACAGGTATACCAAGTTGGATACTGTTGAGGGGGTTGACTCACCAGGGGAAGGCAGCAGCAGCCAACTTCCTGGCACCAGGGACGCTTCTGCTGCTCAGAAAGGGAGGAAAAAGAGTGGGAGAGCAATAGTGGTAGGGGATTCTATCGTAAGGGGAGCAGATAGGCATTTCTGTGGCCGCAAACGTGACTCCAGGATGGTTTGTTGCCTCCCTGGGGCCAGGGTCATGGATGTCACTGAGCGGCTACAGGGCATTCTTAAGGGGGAGGGTGAGCAGGCAGAGGTCGTGGTCCACATTGGGACCAACGACATAGGTAGGAAGGGGGATGAGGTCCTGCATCAAGAATTTAGGGAGCTAGGTAGCAGATTAAAAAACAGGACCTCAAAGGTTGTAATCTCTGGATTACTCCCAGTGCCACGTGCTAGTGAGTATAGGAATAGGAGGATAGAACAGATGAATGCATGGCTAAAGAGTTGGTGCAGGAGGGAGGGTTTTAGTTTCCTGGATCACTGGGCCTGCTTCTGGGAAAGGTGGGACTTGTACAAGTCGGACGGGTTGCACCTGAACCAGAGCGGGACAAATATCCTTGCGGGGAGGTTTGCTAGCACTGTTGGGGGGGGTTTAAACTAACTTGGCAGGGGGATGGGATACAGAGGGGAGCTGAAATAGGGGGTGATGTGCTGCCAATTATAGAGAAAAAAACAAGTCAGCTTGGTAGACAGGGCAAATGTACAAGGGCAAGGCTGGATGGCATCTATTTTAATGCAAGGAGTCTTGCAAATAAGGTGGATGAACTGAAGGTGTTGATAAACACATGGGAGTATGATATTGTTGCTATCACGGAGACATGGTTGAGGGAGGGGCAAGACTGGCAGCTCAATATTCCGGGGTACAGAATCTTCAGGCGAGACAGAGGGGGAGGTATAAGAGGAGGGGGTGTTGCAATATTAATTAAGGAGTCAATTACTGCAGTAAGGAGGGATGACATATTAGCAGGTTCCTCTAATGAGGCCATATGGGTGGAGCTTAAAAACAAAAAGGGGGCAAGCACTTTGCTGGGAGTGTACTATAGGCCTCCAAACAGTCAGGGGGAGATAGAGGAACAGATATGTAGGCAAATCTCAGAGAAATGTGCAAATAATAGGGTAATAATAATGGGGGATTTCAACTTCCCCAATATTAACTGGGATAGTCAGAGTGTGAAAGGCACAGAGGGTGTAGAATTCTTAAAGTGCATCCAGGAGAGCTTTTTGAGCCAGCATGTAGAAGGTCCTACACGAGAGGGGGCGGTACTGGACCTAATTCTAGGGAATGTGGCCGGCCAAGTGGAAGAAGTGCTAGTAGGTGAGCACTTTGGTGACAGTGACCATAATATGGTGAGATTTAAGGTGGTCATGGAAAAGGACAGGGATGGGCCGGAAATAAAGGTTCTAAATTGGGGGAAGGCCGATTTTAATAGGATAAGGCAGGATCTGGCCAAAATGGACTGGGATCAGCTAGTTGTAGGAAAATCCGCATCGGAGCAATGGGAGGCTTTCAGAAGGGAGATTGAGATCATACAATGGCAACATGTTCCCGTAAAGGTCAAGGGTGGTTCCAAAAACCACAGGGAACCTTGGATGTCAGGGGATATACGAGAATGGATTAGAAAAAAAAGGAGGGCTTTTGGCAGATACAAAAGGCTAAAGACGGAGGAAGCCCTAGAGGAGTACAAAAAGTGCAGGGGGATACTTAAAAAAGAAATTAGGAGATCAAAGAGGGGCCATGAAATAACACTGGCGAGCAAAATAAAGGAAAATCCTAAGATGTTTTATAAGTATATTAAGGGTAAGAGGATAACTAGGGAAAAAATAGGGCCCATTAGGGACAAAAGTGGCAATCTGTGTGTGGAGCCGGAAGATGTAGGAGGGGTTCTAAATGAATTTTTTGCATCTGTTTTCACTATGGAGAGGGACGATGTAGACATAGAAATAGGGCGGGGGGACTGTGATATGCTCGAACATATTAACATCGAGAGGGAGGAGGTATTGGCGGTTTTAGCAGGCCTAAAAATGGATAAATCCCCAGGCCCGGACGAAATGTATCCCAGGCTGCTGTGTGAGGCAAAGGAAGAGATTGCGGGGGCTCTAACACATATATTCAGAACCTCTCTGGCCACAGGGGATGTGCCAGAGGACTGGAGAACCGCTAATGTAGTACCATTATTCAAGAGGGGGAGTAGGGAAAAACCGGGGAACTACAGGCCAGTGAGCCTAACATCAGTGGTAGGAAAATTATTGGAAAAAATTCTGAGGGACAAAATTAGTCTCCACTTGGAGAGGCAAGGATTAATCAGGGATAGTCAACATGGCTTTGTCAAGGGAAGATCATGTCTGACTAATTTGATTGAATTTTTTGAGGGGGTGACTAGGTGTGTGGATGAGGGTAACGCAGTGGATGTGGTATACATGGATTTCAGTAAGGCCTTCGATAAAGTCCCGCACAGGAGACTGGTCAAGAAGGTAAGAGCCCATGGAATCCAGGGTGCCTTGGCACATTGGATACAAAACTGGCTTAGTGGCAGAAGGCAGAGGGTGATGGTCGAAGGTTGTTTCTGTGACTGGAAGCCTATGGCCAGTGGGGTACCACAGGGATCGGTGCTGGGTCCCTTGCTGTTTGTGGTCTACATTAATGACTTGGATATGAATGTAAAAGGTATGATCAGTAAGTTCGCGGATGATACAAAAATTGGTAGGGTGGTAAATAGCGAGGAGGGTAGTCTCAGTCTGCAGGATGATATAGATGGGTTGGTCAGATGGGCGGAACAGTGGCAAATGGAATTTAACCCGGAAAAGTGCGAGGTGATGCACTTTGGGGGGACTAACAAGGCAAGGGAATACACAATGAATGGTAAGACCCTAGGCAAGACGGAGGGTCAGAGGGATCTGGGTGTGCAAGTACACAGATCCCTGAAGGCGGCGGAACAGGTGGATAAGGTGGTAAAAAAGGCATATGGGATACTTGCCTTCATTAGCCGATGCATAGAATATAAGAGCAAGGAGGTTATGATGGAGCTGTATAAAACACTGGTTAGGCCACAGCTGGAATACTGTGTGCAGTTCTGGTCACCACACTACAGGAAGGATGTGATAGCTTTAGAGAGGGTGCAGAGGAGGTTCACCAGGATGTTACCAGGGCTGGAGCGCTTCAGCTATGAAGAGAGACTGGGCAGATTGGGTTTGTTTTCCTTGGAGCAGAGGAGGCTGAGGGGGGACATGATTGAGGTGTACAAAATTATGAGGGGCATAGATAGGATGGATACTAAGTAGCTTTTTCCCTTAGTAGAAGGGTCAATAACTAGGGGGCATAGATTCAAGGTAAAGGGCGGGAGGTTTAGAGGGGATTTGAGAAAGAACTTTTTCACCCAGAGGGTGGTTGGAGTTCTGGAACTCACTGCCTGAAAAGGTTGTGGAGGCTGGAACCCTCACAACATTCAAGAAGCATTTGGATGAGCACTTGAAATGCCATAGCATACAAGGCTACGGACCAAATGCTGGAATATGGGATTAGATTAGACAGGGCTTGATGGCCGGCGCGGACACGATGGGCCGAAGGGCCTCTATCCGTGCTGTATAACTCTATGACTCTATGACTCTATGACATCCGGGACATGTTTAAGAAAGCTTCCAAAAGAGTTGGAGCAGTGGAAGTGCCTGAAGAATCTGTTGAAGTGCATGATCCTGATGACCCAGCTGGCTTGGAATAAGTGTATAGTCAACCACCATACAGTACTTTATACTGTACTGTACAGTCATTTATAAGTTTTGTTTTACTGTTAAGTCGTTTATAAGTTTTGTTTTACTGTTAAGTAATTAAAGAGTTATGGATTACCATCAACTGGCAGTACTGTACTTAATCAAGCATCTTTCACCATCCATTTAACACAACATTCTGTAGGTGAGTACCCAATTACTGTATATTGCACATTTCTTGATTTTTAAATTTTTCTTTGTTAAAAATAGCCTGGGTAGATAACCCGCTCAGGCCTCCGGAACTTTTGAAAAACCAGCAACATGCCGGTCCCGTTGGTGCCGGATAACACAAAGTTTCCTGTAATCATCAATTAGCCCAAAAACTGCGTGCTAAATCTAAACTTTCAAACAGGCATGTCTTGTTAACACAGCACCGTTTACTGCTTGCTTTCAGCCTTCGGCCAAAATAATCCCACAGACTTTGATGAGAAAACAACTGTGCTAAATTTACTTGTTGTTACAAATCGATGGAAATGATTAACATTAAAGTATCAGTTTTAAATGACAGTTTCAGGCACCAGGTATGTCACAGTGTCGGCTGTGACTCAGTGGGTAGCACTCTCTCTCTCTCGCCTCTGAGTCAGAAGGTTGTGGTAACAAGTCCCACACCAGGACCTGGCGCACACAATCTGGGCTGACACTCCAGTCTAGTACCAAGGGAGCGCTGCGCTGTTGGAGGAGCCGTCTTTCAGATGAGACGTTTAACTGAGGCCACAGCACTATTTTGAAGAAGAGCAGGGAAGATTGAGCAAGCAGACCTGCGGGAAGAACGGAGTCGGAGACCGGGGATAAAGGCAGCGCGGAGCAGAGGTCTGGGAGTCTGAGCGAGCGGACCTGCAGGAGGAACGGAGTCGGAGACCGGGGATAAAGGCAGCGCGAAGCAGAGGCCTGGGAGTCTGAGTGAGCAGACCTGCAGGAGGAACGGAGTCGGAGGCCGGGGATAAAGGCAGCGTGGAGCAGAGACCTGGGAGTCTGAGCGAGCGGACCTGCAGGTGGAACGGAGTCGCAGACCGGGGATAAAGGTAGCGCGGAGCAGAGGCCTGGGAGTCTGAGTGGGCGGACCTGCGGGAGGAGCGGAGTCGGGGACCGGGGATAAAGGCAGCGCGGAGCAGAGGCCTGGGAGTCTGAGCGAGCAGACTACCTGCGAGGGAGACAGTCAGCAATCGACACAACGAAGGAGTGATGTCAGAATTCAAAGGTGTCGCTGGCACAAGGGAGCTGAGAGGTGAGTATCGGGTGAGTATTTGTGGTAAGTTGTTTTTTCAGCATATTACTTCTAAGTAGTTCATAGCCTATCTAATAGAGGGAGGTGCCGTTGAGTGTTTCTTGTTAAGTTTATTTCTGCTAAGTTACCTCCATAGTCTGGTAAATAGAGGCATGGCAGGGCAGCTCAGTCCCGTGATTTGCCCATCCTGTGCCATGTGGGATATCCTGGGTGCTTCTTGCGGCCTGGACGACCACGTGCGCAGGAAGTGTCGCCAACTGCAGCAACTCGAGCTTCGGGTTTTGGAGCCTGAGCGGCAGCTGGAGTCACTGCGGTACATCCACCAGGCTGAGAAATACTTGGAAAGCACGTTTCTAGAAGTGGTCACTGTTGTGTATGTAATATGTGTGCTACTTTGAACCTATGGACAGGACTGCACTACTTGTAGGGCGTAGTGATACGCAGTACCACTCCTGGCCATAGGGGTATAAATAGTACTGTGGGTACTGATCTCCCGTCAGTTCCCGCCTGTGGGCATGAAGTAAAGACTTACGTATAGTCCCTACCTCCAACCAGTAAAGACCTGTTTGAGTTATACGTTTAAGTCTTTGTGTTAATTGTTCAATACAATACACATACTTAACACTGGCGACAAGTCAGGTTCTTACCCTGCGGCAGTTGAAGAGAGGTTTCAAACATCACCACCCCACTAGAAGCGACAGGCTTTAGGACTCTGAAGCCTCCATCAGCGACTGAGCACTGGAGTGCAGCAGCCATCCTGACAGCTTCCAGCGACTGACAGAAGTCTTTCTGCAGTTTCCTTGTTCAACCTAGGTGGTGGGGTAAGCCGTGCAGCGTTGGCTGCAAAGACAGGGCTGGGGAAGTTGGAGAAGATAAGGGCGATCGCAATCCCTGATAAGAGCCGCGGTGAAACGCGCGAGCGGGTGAGCCAGAGCCCGGGAGGGAGCGAGCAAGAGCCGCGCGAGCGGGTGAGCCAGAGGCCGGGAGCCGCTTCAAGTGCGAGGCGCAGCGCGGGCCAGCGATCGGGACCAAAGATAAGGGCCGCACTCGGACTAAAAGGCGCGGCGGCTGCAGAAGCTCAAGGTGCGAGAGCCGCGGTGCACAGCGCGGGCTATCGATCGCGGCGAAGATAAGGGCCGCACTCGGGGGCTGAAGGGAGACGGCGTCGGGGGACGGGTGAAGACCGCCAAGCGCGGGAAAACCGCCATTTTGTGGGCGGAGGACGACGGCAAGAGCGGGAAGCCGCCATCTTTGATAACAAGTAAAGAAAATAAAATCTGAGAAATTGCAAATCTACAATGCCTAAACACGGGAATATTAGCACCTTTGATAGTGACCTCGAAGATTGGGCCATATATGTTGAAAGAGTAAAAAATTATTGTAAGGCCAATAAAATTCGTGACCAAGATAAAGCTCTAACATTATTAAATTTAATGGGTGCGAAGACATACGGGCAATTGAAACACCTGTTATCACCAGATGAACCGGCGGATAAGACGTTCGATGAGATTGTTACTGTCCTGAAAGATCATCTAAAGCCCACGCCGCTGATGCTAGCGGAATGATTTAAATTTTACGACAGAAGGCAGCTACAGCATGAAAGCAATGCTGAATATTTGCTGGAATTGCGTAAATTAGCGAAATATTGCCAGTTTGGAACGGGACTGACAGATGCACTACGAGACAAATTTGTGTGTGGTTTATTTAAACAGGATACACAAAAGCGACTGCTCGAGGAGAATGAGCTGACGCTTGAGAAGGCGGTCACTATGGCAGCAGCACACGAAGCCGCAGCGAGAGGCACGGCAGTAATGCAGCTACGGTCACCGGAGCTCAGTGCACACAAATTGGGTGTGAGTTCTGGCAAATGTTATCGTTGTGGAAAGACAACGCATGATCAGAACCAGTGTTGGTTTAAAAACCAAGAATGTAGAACTTGTGGTAGGCTTGGACATATAGCTAGAGTATGCAGGTCAGGGAAGAAGACCAGCAACAAGAAGTCACCGCAAGGAAAATACGCAAAGGTACACAAGGTGACCGAACAGGAGTCCGATTCAGACGCTAGCAGTAATGAACTGGCTAGCTTAAGCTGTAATGAACTGGCTAGCTTAAGAGTACTCAACGCTGGTAAGGGTGCAGACCTCCAGACAATTTGGGTCACTCTTCAGATAGAAGGAGTCCAAGTAAAACTGGAATTGGACACTGGATCAGAATTGACGATCATAAATAAGAAAGATTACGGAAAGTTATTCCAACATATTCCCCTACAGGATACGGGGATTATATTGAAAACATACACAGGGCAAAGAGTGTACCCCATCGGGAAAATAGAGGTTGCAGTGGTCCACAAGGGCGAAGACAGTCAAATAATGGACTTATATGTGATATCTGAAGGAGGTCCTCCACTACTAGGACGGGAGTGGATTAGGAAAATGAATATGGACTGGCATTTCCTACAAACAATAACGAGTGAGAACTCGGTGAAGATAGTCGGCCCAGACTCTGGAACGGATGATGGTAAGCCCAACTCAGGTGCAAAAGACAAAGTTTCAGCACAGAATTCCACTGAGCAACAACAACATAGTTTAACTGTGGATTCTGAGTCTGGCAAGTCTACTGATGTGCCCATTTCTGAGGGACACCGGGCTCGAACTCAACTCCATTTCAAACTACAACAGCAATTAGAACAAATGTTTCGCCGTTTTGAGCAAGAGTTGAATGCAACGAAAGAGTTCTTTGATATTGAGTTGGAGAATCTGGAAAGACAACAGAAGCAGCTGATGGAGAAAATGGAGCAGGAGCACACAAAACGTCTGATGTCAGAGGAGTTAACGGTCAGCCAACTCCTGCATATGCTGAAGGACAGGACTCTGAAATGGGAAAAACTTGAACACGAACTTCAATATTCAAACGAAAGGGGTTCGGAGCTCTCAAAGGTTATTGGAAGAGCTGAGGTGGCAACACAGACTGAGATGACTGCAACAGAGCAGCCCTTGGATGCCAAAAGTACGCTGACTCACGTCAACGTAGAACAACAGACCGCTGAAACAGCTGCTCCGGTAGAGGGATTGAATAGTCCGATCAATCAATCTCCAAAAGAAGTTGAAGTAGTAAAATCTCAAATGAGGTCATTAGTAAATGACTTGCTGAAAGCCCAGAAAAAGCTGGATGAAGAGGTACGCATGAAGAAGTCTCTTCAGGAAAGATGTCTGGACTTGGAACAAAAGCTGGCTAACGC
The DNA here is from genome assembly GCF_052327205.1 of Somniosus microcephalus. Classification (NCBI taxonomy): domain Eukaryota; kingdom Metazoa; phylum Chordata; class Chondrichthyes; order Squaliformes; family Somniosidae; genus Somniosus; species Somniosus microcephalus. The sequence goes on along the minus strand of NC_141010.1, from coordinate 67,511,650 downwards.
CCAGCTGGGTATGGAGGAAATAGAAGACCCTCTCACTGGCCTAGATCAGGACGACACCGAATATTACTATGTCCTGTCCTGCCCAACTTGTAACTTCGACTCCCACCATACAGAAATCATGGAGGAGCACCGAAAGTCTACGGAACATCGGGAGAAGGTGGCTCTACTACGGAAAAAGGAGGAAGAGAAGGAGGAACTGCGCATGCAGCTGGCAGCTGACAGTGGAGCCCAGAGAGTCTCCAAGAAGCAGAAAAGGAAAAGTCGAAACAGAAGATGACCCATCTGAACCATTATTACCTCTACCAGATCACACACGTGGTCCCTCCGAACGGAGCCAATTCAGTTCGGAAGTTCAAACTGTTAAATCCATGGAAGGACTATTGAATGAGTCACTCCAGCAACGTGAACTGACTACACCACAGAGATTGAATCTGTGAACTGTTTTCCGCAGAGACTGAATCTGTGATCTGTTTTGACATGAAGTTATCTATGTATATATGTTATTACGTTATGTTAAATGGGGAGATGACTGTAAAGCTAGGAAGGGAGGAATGTTGTGTATGTAATATGTGTGCTACTTTGAACCTATGGACAGGACTGCACTACTTGTAGGGCGTAGTGATACGCAGTACCACTCCTGGCCATAGGGGTATAAATAGTACTGTGGGTACTGATCTCCCGTCAGTTCCCGCCTGTGGGCATGAAGTAAAGACCTACGTATAGTCCCTACCTCCAACCAGTAAAGACCTGTTTGAGTTATACGTTTAAGTCTTTGTGTTAATTGTTCAATACAATACACACACTTAACAGTCACCCCGCAGCCTCAGAATGTGCAGGCAGAGAGGGAATGGGTGACCACCAGACAGAGAAGGAGGACCAGGCAGGAAGGGCAGGAATCCCCAGAGTGCATCTCACTCGCTAACTGGTTCACAGTTCTGGAAACTGGTGGGGCAGCCACAGCCAAGGCCACGGCACCACGGGTGGCTCAGCTGCACAGGGGGAGAGGAAGAAGAGTGGAAGAGCAATAGTGATAGAGGATTCATTGGTTAGGGGAACAGATAGGCGTTTCTGTGAACGCAGGTGTGACTCCAGGATAGTATGTTGCCTCCCTGGTGCCAGGGTCAAGGATGTGACTGAGCGGCTGCAGGACACTCTGAGGGGGGAGGGTGAACAGCCAGAGGTCGTGGTCCATATCGGTACCAACGACATAGGCAGAAAGAGGAATGAGGTCCTGCAGGCAGAGTTTAGGGAGCTAGGAAAGAGGTTAAAAAGCAGGACCTCAAAAGGTAGTAATCTCCGGATTACTCCCAGTGCCACGAGCTAGTGAGTACAGAAATAGGAAGATAGAGCAGATGAATGTGTGGCTGGAGAGATGGTGTAGGAGGGAGGGCTTTAGATTCCTGAGGAATTGGAACCATTTCTGGGGGAGGTGGGACCTCTACAAGCCAGACGGGTTGCACCTCAACGGGAACGGGACCAATATCCTCGCGGGATGGTTTGCTAGTGCTGTTGGGGAGGGTTTAAACTAGCTTGGCAGGGGGGTGGGAACCTAAGAATAAAGTCAATAGGGAGGGAAGAAAAACTGGAATTGGAGAACAAACAATTAGAATGTAAATTGGAAGGACAGAGGAATCAAGGGCTAGATAGTAGTCAACAAGGAGGTTTGCCTGTACTAAATGGTATAAACTTCAATGCAAGGAGTATAGCGAACAAGGCAGATGAGCTGAGGGCTCAGGTAGATACTTGGGACTATGATATTATAGCTATTACAGAGACGTGGCTGAAAGAGGGGCAGGTATGGCAGCTCAACATTCCTGGTTACAGGATTTTCAGACGGGATAGAGAGGGAGGTAAAAAGGGAGGGGGGTCGCGGTATTGATTAAAGAAACTATTACAGCTGTGAGGAGGGATGATATGTTGGAGGGATCATCAAACGAGGCCATATGGGTCAAATTGAAAAACAAAAAAGGTGTGATCACACTGCTGGGAGTGTACTACAGACCCCCAAACAGTGAGAGGGAGATAGAAGAACAAATATGTAGACAAATTTCTGAGAAGTGCAAAAACTATAGGGCAGTAATAGTAGGGGATTTCAACTACCCCAATATTAACTGGGATAATATTAGTGTGAAGGGTAAAGAAGGTGCGGAATTCCTAAAATGCATCCAGGTGAACGTTTTTAGCTAGTATGTAGCAAGCCCAACAAGGGAGGGGGCAGTTCTGGACTTAGTTTTAGGGAATGAAGCTGGGCAGGTAGAAGGCGTATCAGTGGGGGAGCATTTTGGTGCTAGTGACCATAATTCAGTTAGATTTAAGGTAGTTATGGAAAAGGACAAGGGTCTGTTTTCCTTGGAACAGAGGAGGCTGAGGGGAGACCTTATTGAAGTGTATAAAATTATGAGGGGCCCAGATAAAGTGGATAGAAAGGACCTATTTCCCTTAGCAGAGGGGTCAAAAACCAGGGGGCACAGATTTAAAGTAATTGGTGGAAGGTTTAGAGGGGACTTGAGGGGAAATTTCTTCACCCAGAGGGCTGTGGGGGTCTGGAACTCACTGTCTGAAAGGGTGGTAGAGGCAGGAACCCGAACCACATTTAAAAAGTACTTGGATGTGCACTTGGGATGCTGTAACCTGCAGGGCTACGGACCAAGAGCTGGGAAGTGGGATTAGGCCGGAGACCTCTTTGTTGGCCGGCGCAGACACAATGGGCCGAAATGGCCTCCTTCCGTGCTGTAACTTTCTACGATTCTATGAGTCTATGAATAGAAGGATAGAGCAGATGAATGCGTGGTTGGAAAGATGGTGCAGGAGGGAGGGCTTTAGATTCCTGAGGCATTGGGACCATTTCACAGAATCACAGAATCACAGAAACCCCACAGTGCAGATAGAGGCCATTTCGGCCCATCGAGCCTGCACCAACACATATCCCACCCTATCCCCATAACCCCACGTATTTAATCCCCCTAACACTAAGGGTCAATTTATCATAGCCAATCAACCTAACCCGCACATCTTTGGACTGGATTTCTGGGGAAGGTGGGACCTGTACAAGCCAGACAGTTTACACCTCAACAGGGCCGGGACCAATGTTCTCGCGGGAAGGTTTGCTAGTGCTGTTGGGGAGGGTTTAAACTAGCTTGGCAGGGGGATGGGCACCAGCCTGTAGGAGTGGAGGGGAGGAATGGGGTGCATAGAGGAGTGAGTGTGTTGGGTGATACTAAAGGGGAAGGGTGTGCTGGGGGTGGAAATAGTACCATATTAGATAGGAGCAGACTAAGAAAGACTACGAAAAATTCAAAAATGGGTTTAGAATGCATGTACGCAAACGCACAAAGTGTGGTGAATAAGGTTGGTGAGCTACAAGCACAATTAGCCGTGTGGCAATATGATGTTGTGGCAATAACGGAAACGTGGCTTAAAAACGGTGAGGACTGGGCACTTAATATTCAAGGGTACAAGGTGTTCAGAAAAGATGGGGAAGGAAAAAAGGGAAGGTGGGATGGCAGTGCTGATTAAGGAAGACATTGTGTTGGAAAGGGAGGATGTTCTTGAGGGGACAAGGACAGAATCTATTTGGTTAGAGTTGAGGAGCAAAAAGGGTATGATCACACTATTGGGGGCATTCTACCGGCCTCCAAATAGTGAGAGGGAGGTAGAGGAGCAAACCTGCAGGGAAATCGCAGAGATATGCAAGAGTTATAGAGTGGTGATATTGGGGGACTTTAATCACCCAAATATTGATTGGGATAATGCTAGGGTAAAGGGAAAGGAGGTGGGGGAATTTCTGAAATGTGTTCAGGAGAATTTCCTTGACCAGTATGTTCTTGACCCAACTAGGAAGGAGGCATCTGGTGCTGGGGAATGAGGTGGGCCAGGTCGACCAAGTGTCTGTGGGAGAACACTTGGGTACGAGTGATCATCATATCAAGACTTAGATTAGCAATGGAGAGGAGCAAGGAACAATCTAGAGTGGAACTTCTAAACTGGAATAGGGCTAACTTCAATGGGATGTGAAAGGATCTAGCCAGGGTAAAATGGAACAAAAGACTGACAGGAAAAACTGTAATGGAACAATGGGTGATCTCTAAGAGGAGATGTTCCAAGTACAGGCTAGGTACATTCCAACAAGAGGGAAGGGTAAGGGAACCAAAGCAAGGGCTCCTTGGATGACAAGGGAGATAGAGAAGATGATAAAGCAAAAAAAGAGGGTGTATGATGCATGTCAGGTGAATTCTTCAAGGGAGAACCAGACCAAATACAATAAGTTTAGAGGGGAAGTGAAGATGAAAATAAGATTGGCAAAGAGAGAATATGAGAGTAGAATGGCAGGTAACATAAAAGGGAACCCAAAAACCTTCTACCGCCATTGTGTAGGGGGTTTTGCTCTGCCCAATTACAGGGGTCCTTAGTGCCTGTTAATGTATTGGGCCTCTGCCTCCTTTATACCCTTGCAGCTTATGTTAGCCTGCAGGTCGGGTGTCACTAAACGCCCTCTAAGGAGATAGAGAACAACAGCTTATAGAGGAGGACTAGAATACGGTGACGACCCGCACAGTTTATACCTAATCTGCGGGGTACTCCTGAGCCCAAGGGCTCCTATAGTCCTCTCTCTTTTTCCCTAGCCTGCTGTTCCCTTGTTTGGCGGGTTCGAAGCGCCCTAATGCCCCTATTTGGTTCTAACTCCAGAATTTGGATGGAGAACGATGCACTTTAAATAGACACTCGGAGACAAGTAGTCCTTGGAAAAAACAGGCGATAACCAATTTTATTTGGTTCTACCACAAACGTAATAAACACACACACTCTATAACTATAAATAAAATATGGGAGAGAACGGACATAACGAAAATGTTTTACACTGTTTTAACTTTACCAAGTCCAATCCCACCAACCCACTTTCCTACCTAGACTAGACTGACAGTTGCAGGCCCTTGGATTATACTCACAGCCTAACTGAGTGCGGTTGTTGGGTTGTTGCTGTTGTTGGTTGGTTTGTGCTTGATGGAAAAGGCTCCCGAAATAGCGGGAGTGAATGCTGTCTTCCACAGCCACTTTGGTCGTTGGTGTCTTCTTGTTGATGTCCCCGGGACGGGAGTCGGTATACGGTGCGGTTTCTTGCGGTGATGTTGCACCGTCTGGTAGCGGAGTAAACTTTCAGCATGCCGATTGATTCTGGGGCCTAATGGTGGATCTTCTCATCAGCGTGGTTGGAGTTCTTTAGATGGTAGTTCGCCCCAGCTCGCCTCTCCCTCAGCTTCTTAACTCGCTCTCCTGCTCTTTCTTCTGGTCTCCTTTCAATAATCTCTTGGTTCTGTGTTTTATACCCAATTCCATTTCGGCCTCTTCGCACCCAATTAAATTGGTGTTTACAAGTTCGAGGGCAGGGGTATTGTTTTGAGTGCACAGTGGCTCCTCCAAGTCTGTTGTCCCATTGTGTCAGTCCTGGGACTTGATTATTTTGGGCCACCTCTTAACTGTAGTGATCCCAAAACTATTGTCCCTAGTCCGAGTTGATTAAGGTGATGATGGCCTGTACTCATAACTCGATTAGGGGTGAGTCACATATCCTTGCTTCAGGCCCGACTCAGTCCCCTGATTGGCCTTTGAGAATGCACTTTGTTTCGATTGGCCGACATCTATGGCTCGCTTCTGAGCCACAGTCCCCTGTATTCAGATATCCCAGCCTGCTTTTCGGGACCACTGCATTGGCCGAGAAATGTTGGTTTTAAACTGTATAGGGCAATCCAATTTTGGTCACCTTGCCCTTAGAGGGCTCCAATAAAACGTGGTTGTGGATTTTCAAACCCTACAGTCCCCCATCTTGACACAACCGGATATAGCTGGGATGTGTCAATTGACATGTAAGAAAATCCAAAGTCATCCCCGTTGTTTACTCTAACTAATAACCCTTACAAAGTTAGTGTGTACAAAACAATATCATTTTCCTTAAAGAAAAAGGTACAATAATCATATCCCCTTTCAGGTATACATCAAAACAAGGTACTACATTTTTCCATTACATAGAGCATAAGAAATACCCCATGCCGCGTGTGTTCCTTGCGTCCTTTCCTGCAAAGTTGTACAGCTTCCACCCTATCCATCCGTGATGGTGTAAGTTCGTACAACTTTGCCGTATATAAGTTTCGACAGCTGTGGTAAACCACTGCATTGTATATTGCCACCTCTGGGTGGCGCTGTGTATGGAGGCATGCCTCAGCTGACTCCACCCACCACTGTGTGGGTTTCGTTCAGACTTGTTCAGTCACTCACGAAGAAGCATGGTCTCTTCTTAGCTAATAAAAGCCTTATTCATCTCTTCTTTCGACTCATCATCTCTTCTTCGACTCATCACCTTTTATGAAGTAATTGATAAGCGTATCAACAGCTTACGTAGTGTATGGTATTAGCCAGCTTCCAGCGAGTAGTGCTTCAATACAGTGCATCAGAATGGTCCTTTGTTTCCGACGAGGAAAGAATACCTGGAAACAAAAGGGCATTCTTCTCCTGGTTATACTGGGCTGTCCTTCTGTTGCTGCTTGGTGAATAATTTCAGATACCGGTGTGCTTTGAGGGCTCTTCTGGCTTTGCAGGTGTTTAGAATGAGATACACTACAATGACCAGTTGTACAATTACCAGCGTGTGGGAGGCCACGCGAAGCCAGACAGGGATATCTACCCTCGTTCCCCATTCCCACCACGCGGGTGACTGTATGTCTGCGATCCCAAGAGCTATGTCTTTGTTTTTCTGTTCAAGGGTGAAGTAATGTTTTTGACTGAGGTCCACTGCCTGAAGGCAGTGAGTTTCTCAGGTAAGAGTGGTTTAGAGTACCCAAACTGGGCAACATAGTTCTGCAAATCACTTACATTGTGCTGTACCGTGAGGTGAATTGTGGAGGGTTCCAGGATTGGAATGATCCTTTCCTGGGCCACTTGAACTTCTGCCCTAGGTTTAAAGCAAAAGCTGCTGTCCGGTATATCACACCACTCACTCGGGCCGTGCCTATACCGGCGGGCAGTCGTGGCGACACAATATGTCCCATCACCCACATATGCTATCTGTGGAGGTACATGGCTAGGTGCCATTACCTCCATCGTGCAATTTATAGGTTCTGCCCCAGCAGTGCTAAACCTGCATTGTGACCTCCTGAAGGTGTTCAAGTGCTGGGGACAGAGTATCACCTGTGCTCCCCGGCTACGGCAACCAGACAGGTCAGTACCCGTCACTGTGTGCTCCCACACAATGACATAGGGTGGGACCATTGTGAAACGGACGTGTACCCCCCCACGAATGACCCCGACATTCTCCACACGATACAGGGGTGCTGGTTTGGCGGATGACCCCATCACTGGCATTCGCACAACCACACCCATAATAGTGTGGTTGGATTTCCCACAGTCAACCGGGAAAGGATAGGCCTCCGACGCCACTCGGAGCTGGCATGGGCTGAGGGTGTGGCTATAGGGGTGCAGTGCCTCCAGGTGCTGGTTGCTGATCCAGGAGGGGACCCGACCTTGCCTAAGGTCTTCCAAGTTACTGCGGCCCTCTCCCAGCAACCAGGCCCCATAGAGCACACACACATCTCATTCTGTGCCGCCTGATCGGAGGCCAGCCGGTCCTCCTTAATCAAGGTGTTTATTGTCTGAGCATGAGCCTCTAGCTGGGCGACAATCTCCTTCAGGTGCACTGTCATAGCCACCCCCTCGTGAAGCGTGGAGCCCAAAACATAATTCTCCTTCCCTAGGATGCTGCGCAGCTGAGACTTTAGCCCATTAATCTGTAGGGCCAGCTGCACATCATCCAGGCTGTTCATAACTGAGGCCCCGGTATTAAACCCAGTGAAAACATCGTTCAAAACCCCCCTGTGCTGTCTGCCCCTCTCGGTCGTGTCTTCTTTTGTGTACAGGTCTGCCACACTGATTTCCCCGAAGTCCAGCTCATAGAAGCTTCGGAACATCTCGCTCAATAGAGCCTGATACAGCAATTCGGTTTTCCGGGGGCAGAACGCAGGTAGGCGAACTTCTGTTAGGTTAAGGACCACAGATGCAACTGCATAGTGCACTCCCTGGTACACCAACTTACCCGTCGGTACTAATACCAACCCATTCCCAGGTCCCCTAGTGGTGGTCGGACATCCGTGGGCGTCAGTGGGTTTGGGCGTGGGTAGGGGTTTCCTCACCTGAGCCAGGAGCTCGGTGGCATTGATGGGCACTCGGATGCGAGGGGTGACGCAAGCTTCCCCGCGTCTATCCCACTCCAACCCGTACCCTGTGTCCTGCCACCACCTGACAAAGGCGATGGACAGCCCCGCTGGGCATATTTGGGCTGATCCCCATAGGCATACGTACATCCCTTCGTCGTAGGCCCACCATTTTTCCCAACACACTGTGACTTCCCCCGGTGACCCCGTGATGGTCCGGTAGGTATCGTTGCTCAGACGTTCCCAGTCTGAGCTCCTGTCCTCGATGTCCGTGCTCAATTTTCTGAGCCACCACCAGCGTCCTAAAGGTACGTCCCCCTTACACGTCAAACACACCCTTTTCCCCTCTGTCACCCTAACCCAGGAAGTGGCCGCCTCGATGGTCGGACAGGGGGTGGAGGCCTCTCCATAAGTAAAGCTCTTGTGGCTCGAATACCGGGTGGAATTCGAGCCCAACCACCCAGGCCATCTTCCCTCGTGGAAGTAGGTGGCCTGGTCTTCTGCCTCCATGATCCCTTCTCCCGTGGTTGCGGTTGGCGCCCTGCCCCCGGAACACCCGTACACCAGGGACTCCTCGCTGTCCCCTCGGCGTCCGGCGCAGGTCCCCAGGTAGGTGAGTATCATCATGGTCTGGAGCATCTTCTGGAACACAAATTGAAAAACACAGTCTTGCCTGAGACTTCTTCAGGCTTGACTGGAGTAGCACCAAGTTTTGATTTCCTTGTTTAACCAAACACCCTCACCTCACTGTGAAATCACCCCAACTATCTTTCAAAAAAAAAAAAACAGTGCTATGTACAACGCCACCCATCTCCGGGTGGCCAGGTCAGTCTCTGTAACTGCCTCCCCTTTCCTGGTCATCCTGTCGACCTTGCCCAGGGGATCGAGATACCCCCTTTCGTAGGGCTTGCAGGAGGACCTCCTTCAACTGTCCCCCTGTGTCTGGTGCTCGTTCTGGGGATTGTGACGGGGACTTACCCCTCACAGTACAGAGTTTACCCTTCCGGCGCTTCCTCTGCTTTTGAACCCTGTATTCGGGGAAGGACACACGGGAGACCAAGTCACCCTGGGTCGGACCGCCCGGGAACTACGCCTCACCGGCGGTACAAAGTCCCACATCATGGGCAGTATCCCTTCGTCCTCCCACTGATCCTCCCCTTCCTTTGCTTTTCCGGTTACTATGCTTAACAGAATTCCCTTCTCTGCTGCGTGCCGTAGGGCTTCCTTCGGCTGCGCGTTGGTTTCACACTGAGCTCCAGCCTCCCTGTAACCTTGACTTTGAACTTCCTGTCCTATCCTTCCTGCCTGTCTGTCAAGTGGTGTGATGTCTCCGCAGTGGCAGAGGACCATCCCGGGCGGCACAGCCTTCGGGCCGACATCGACCTCTGTCAAAGCTGCCACCTCCACCAGGGCGTCCCCTGTCACTTCTGGGGGTTCTCTGGGTTTGGGGACCTTCTTGCTTCCTGCCCTAGTGGGGTCAAACCGCTTACATTGGTTAATGTGGTACCACTTCACCCGGCGGGGTAATTGGACCGCATAAACCATTGGGCTGGCCTTATCAATGATACTATAAGGACCCATGTACAGTGGTTCAAACACCCCCACTCTGGCGAAGCTGCGGACCATGACCTGGTCGCCGACTTCCCAGTCCTGCTGCTTGCGGGGTTCCAGCAGCAGTTTGTTGCTGCGGTGCTGTTTCCCCATATTGGTGGCCGCTTGCCAGTGAATCTGCTGCAGTCGTTCCAGCAGATTCCCAGCAAAGCGGTCCTGGTCTGTTTCCCGAAGCTGACCTTCGGTGAGGCCGGGCACCAACACATGTACCGGGGTCCTCATGGGCCGTCCAGTCATCAGCTCATGGGGTGAGTACCCTGTGCTCTTCGACTGACTGGCCCGAATTCCCATGAGGACCAGAGGCAAGACCTCTACCCATTTGTTCGGTGAGTCCCCAGTGTCCTTGCGGAGTCTTTCTTTAATGGTGCGGTTCAGGCGTTCCACTAGACCTGAGGACTGGGGGTTGTGGGCAACATGCCATTTTGCCCTAATTCCTAGTACCTTTAGGGTGGCCTGCATCACCTGGCCAGTGAAGTGCCTCCCCTGGTCGGACTCCACAAACTGTGGCAGTCCCCACCTTGAAAACACCTCCCTGACCAGGATCCTGGCCGTCCCTATTGCGGTGGCTGTTCGGCAAGGGAAGGCCTCCACCCACTTGGAGAATATGTCTACCAACACCAGGCAGTACTTGTATCCTCCCTGGGCGGTCGGTAGGGGTCCTATGTAGTCGACCTGGATCGACTGCCATGGTCCCTCTATCTGCCTTATGTGCCCCATGGATGCCTTTCTTTTCTGGGGGTCTGGGTTGTTTGCTGCACACACCAGGCAGGCTGCACAGAAGTCGCGGACGTCGGTCCGGAGATCTGGCCACCACGCTGCCTGTTCCACCTTCTGCCAGGTGGACTCTGGCCCGGGATGTCCTGCACCTGGGCCCTCATGGGCCAGTTGTAGGAACTCCCGCTAGTGTTGCACTGGGACCACCCACTTGTCCCCCTTAAACAGCATCCCTTCCTTCACAGCTACGTCCACAGTATCTTACGGGCCCTCTGCTTTTCCTCCACTGAGGATGGTTGTTATGGCCGCCTTGAGGACGGGATCCTGCGCCTGGACCATTCTCAGGTCCGGGGCCAATCCTACCCCTGCGCTCCCTGGTGTCCTCGGCTGGCCTCTGACAGCTACTACACTGCCTTTCTCGTACGGGTCCCAGAAGCGACCGGTCTGTGCTCCCTCTCTGGCCAGCAAGTTGGCTAGCTGGTTACCCTCTGCCCGTGGCTCGGTCTTAGAGTGGGCTTTTACTTTATGGATGTACTACTCTCTAGGGCTGCCACTATCCTCACTAGCAGGGGCTTGGTGACCAGGGGTCTCCCATCCACGGAGGTGTGCCCCCTGCGGGACCAAATCGCCAGATACTCCGTACACGAATTGCATGTGAACATACTGTCCGAGCAAATCGTGTACGGGGTGGGGAATTTCTCGGGGTGAGTGACCACGTACATCATCGCCGAGAGTTCAGCCTGCTGGGCGCTCAGGGTGCTGGGGAGTTTAAGTGCCAAGGCTATGCCTGCCTTGGGGTCCCAAACTCCGCAGCCCGTGAGTCTTGTACCCGTGGACACTGAACTTGACCCATCGACGTAGATCTTGCAGCCTGTGGGATGTATCCCTGCCCGAAATACTGAGCATCTGTGCGGTTCCCCCGCATAAGTAAAGTTGGCTTTGGCTCACAGAGGCCTCTGACCCTGATCGCCATCTGGGAGAGGAGGAGGGTCCAGTGAGTGATCCTTGCACTGCTGACCGTCCCATCTTTTATCCTCCCATCAAGCAGCATCTGGGTCGGGGTATGATGGGTGAGGAGTGTGATAGGGGATACTCCTGTGAAGACCTGTGACCTCTTCACTGCCCAGTGAGTAGCCAACAGATGTCTCTCACAGTTCGAGTACCCCTTCTCCACATCCGTGAGGACCCTGGAGGAGTACACCACCGGTCTCAGCCGTCCGTGCCTTTCCTGTAAAAGCACGGCACTCAGGCTGTCCCCGCTGGCTGCCACCTCCAAAAGGAAATCCTCACCCCCATCAATTGCCCCCAGTGCAGGTGCTTTTTGCAAATCTTGCTTCAATCGAAGGAATGCAGCCTGACAGCCGTCGTCCCATTGCCACTCAACCCCCTTGTGGAGGAGTCTGAGTAGGGGGGCTGCCGTGGCTGCATAATCCTTGATGAAGTCCCTGCAATAGCCCGTGATCCCCAGAAAGGATCGAACTCCGGACACGTTGGTCGGTACCGGGAGTTCCTGCACTGTCCGCCTTCGGGGCTCATCAATGCCCCTTTCTCCTGCCCTTAAGGTTAAACCCAGGAACTTGACTTCCCTCAACCCTATCTGGGCCTTCTTGGGGTTTATTTTAAACCCGCCGTCTTTCAGCACAGCCAACAGCTCAGCCAGCAGTGGGCCATGTTGTTCCCTGCTCTCTGTGAAGAGCAGCAGGTCGTCCACGTACTGCACTAGCTGTCCTGGCTGGCTGAAACCCTTTAGACAATTGGCCATGCACTGGTGGAAGATGCTAGGGCTATTGTGGAATCCCTGTGGGAGGCAGGTCCAAGTATACCGTTGCTCCCTGAACGTGAAAGCAAACTTGTATTGGTCCTCTCTCCTCACAGGGATCGACCAGAAGCTGTTTGAAATGTCTAGCACCGTAAACGTGGTGGCGGAAGCAGGGATCTCTCGGATCAGGTCTGCAACCGCCGCCACCGTGGGAGCGCAAGCCGGGATGTTCTTAATGAGCACCCGATAGTCCACCGTGGCTCTCCACAAGTTGTCCGGTTTCCTGACCGGCCAAAGGGGAGAGTTTACGTGGGTGGCTATGGGCCTCAGAACACCCTGCTCGACTAGCGAACCCAGCGCCACCTCCAAATCGGCTTCCGCCTCTCTCGGGAAGTTGTATTGTCTTTGGGGCCTAGACATGGGATCCCCATCTATTCTGACCTCCGCCCCTGTGACTCTCCCACAGTCGTGCTTGTGGGTGGCAAATGCTGCGAGATTGGCTCGCACATAGGCCCTGTACTCGGCTGGGGTGTCACTGGCCAGAAGCTTCAGGTCGTAGCCCCCCTTTGGCTTCACTGTACAGAGAGTCCCCTTATCCTGCACCTTGTCAATCATCATAACTCCCTTCTTGGTCCCCGGGTCTACGTTCCCCACAGACAATGGTTCCGCAGGTCCACCAGTATCTGGTGGGCGATTACAAAGTCAGCCCCCAGTATCCCCTTGTCAGCCAGCTCCCACTTCATCAGGACACACTTCCACTTCGCAGTAAGTGCGCCTAACTGAAGCGTAAGTGGGAGTGAGAAGTACCCTGTCTTCTCATTCCCCGTGAATCCCACTAGTTCATAGGGCACCCCGCTGGATAGAGGCGAAGCCCCCGGATCCTCCGCATGGACAATGGTGCTGGAGGCACCTGTGTCCAACAGGTAGGTACCCCGTGCTCCCTCTACCTCCATCTTCACCCACGGTCTACCCCATGAGTCATAATCTAGTGGGCACAAGTAAGCAGGCTGCGTGGGCTCTAGTCATCGTTCCTGTGGTTGTGGCGCCGTGGGGATTTCCTTTCCTACGGCTACATCTATGCGTCCCGTCCCTGCACTCAGCTGTCGGAGTGCTACCACTGCGTTTTCAAAAACTTCGTTTGCCTGTCCTTTCTTTCCTCCAGACTGGGCAGTCACTGGAGGGTTCCTTCCTTCCTGCGCCTGGGGTGGATTGCTCCTACAACTACTTCGGTAGTGGCCGGGCTTCCCACACCCGTAACACACTCCCCTCTTAACGGACGGGTGCTTGCCCTCCTGATACCATTCCCTTTTTGGATTAGGGTTTGAGTGCACTTCGTGCACTCGCCCCTTTGTGGGTTTATCCAGCTTTTCATCTGGGGTTTCCCCGTTACGCTGGGTAACCGACATCCTTTCCGCCACCGCCTCTTCGGTGAGGTTAGGGTCTCTGGGGTTGAACCAGAGATCTGCCCGGGTCTTAATACAGGGCAGACTGTTTGCGATAATCATCCAGAACCACGCTTCACGCTGGTCCGCTGTAAGAGCCCTTCTATCCAGGATATTGCCACAGGCTGCACGGTACACCGTCCACAGCCTGTCCGCGTATACCTGCGGGGCTTCCCCAGGTAACTGGCTGGTCTTGTTGAGCCTGTCAAGGGGGTTCCCATCGTTACACCCCAGGGCTTCTAAGATGGCCCGTTGTAACCGCTCTGGGGTAACCTGCCCCGTTCTACAGGCTGTTGGGAGGGCCTGGCACACCCTCCCCTCTATTGAGAATTGCAGCATCTTTACTGCTTCTTGGTCATCACAATTGTTCATTTCCACCGCCTGCGCAATGTTAGAGAAATGTACAGATGGATCTCCCCCCCCTCTGGTGAGCGTGGGGATATGTGCAATCATGGCCTTCAGAGCTGGAGCTGCGTGCGGGACTACAAACTCACTGTCCAGTGGCCCACGGGCCTGTGCCCCATGTGGAGGCCCGTACTTTTTCTGGACCACTGGACACATAGGTCCCGCCGCAGACTCCGTAGCTGGGGTCCCTATTTCCTCTACCTCCTCTTCCTCTGCCTCGGATTCCGATCCTACAGACCCAACTCCTTCCGTGGGTGACCCATACCCCTTGGGCTGGGCCGGACCTCCCTGCTGGCCCCCCGCCCTGTGGGCTCCCTGGTCTGCACCCTTGTATCCTCCCGTGGCTCAACCGGGCCTACCGGTGCTTCGGGAGGCAGTTGGCTGTCCTTCGCAGCCGGGTCCTCTACTGTTCCCCAATACTCCGATCTATCGCAGCCAGGTCCTCTACTATTCCCCAATACTCCGATCTATCACAGCCGGGTCCTCTACTATTCCCCAATACTCCGATCTATCGCAGCCGGGTCCTCTACTATTCCCCAATACTCCAATCTATCGCAGCCGGGTCCTCTACTATTCCCCAATACTCCGATCTATCGCAGCCGGGTCCTCTACTATTCCCCAATACTCCGATCTATCGCAGCCGGGTCCTCTACTATTCCCCAATACTCCGATCTGTTGTCAGCCCTCTTTGGCTCCAACAAACAGATCGTGCCCTTCGCCTGGGCAAGAGATTGGAGCAGCGACTGAACCCGTTCTCTGCAAGGCCCGTGATCTGTTTTCTCAAAACCCTCCTTGCAGTTAACTCTATATGCCGCCTGCAAATCTTTCAGCTGGCCTTCCAGCTCTTCGATTTTCTGCGCATAAGTCACGTTCAACTTCTTAACCTTGCACTCCCCAGCCTTAGCCTCGGTCACCTGCCCCTGCAGGTACTGTTGATGGCTGCGGGAGGCTTCCTCCTCTTTGGCCCTTATTTCCCTTTCTTCAAACAGCTCTAACATGATCCTCTGCCCTGTAGCCTCCCTAGCTTCTGAGGTGAGCAGCGCCTCTCGCAGCTCCTCGCTAAGCCTGGCTATCTCACAAGTCCGATACCCGGACCTGCCTTGTCAGACATATGAGCCAAATTGCATTTTCTATCTTCTTATTATGCTTTGATCCTGCCGTCCACTGGGCTGCCACGTCTACGGGACGTGGCGCCCTGCTTAGGTTCTGTACCCATTCCTTTGTGAAGTTTACCTTGGAAATCTTAGATTTACCAAAAACCACTGTTTCCGAGGTTGTGCATTCATTCTCCCACTAGAGTCCTGCCGCGGTCGCCATTGTGTAGGGGGTTTTGCTCTGCCCAATTACAGGGGTCTTTAGTGCCTGTTAATGTATTGGGCCTCTGTCTCCTTTATACCCTTGCAGCTTATGTTAGCCTGCAGGTCGGGTGTCAATAAACATCCTCTAAGGAGATAGAGAACAACAGCTTATAGAGGAGGACTAGAATACGGTGACGACACCCGCACAGTTTATATCTAATCTGCGGGGTACTCCTGAGCCCAAGGGCTCCTATAGTCCTCTCTCTTTTTCCCTAGCCTGCTGTTCCCTTGTTTGGCGGGTTCGAAGTGCCCTAATGCCCCTATTTGGTTCTAACTTCAGAATTTGGATGGAGAACGATGCACTTTAAATAGACACTCGGAGACAAGTAGTCCTTGGAAAAAACAGGTGACAACCAATTTTATTTGGTTCTACCACAAACGTAATAAACACACACACTCTATAGCTATAAATAAAATATGGGAGAGAACGGACATAACGAAAATGTTTTACACTGTTTTAACTTTACCAAGTCCAATCCCACCAATCCACTTTCCTACCTAGACTGACAGTTGCAGGCCCTTGGATTATACTCACAGCCTACTTTGAGTGCGGTTGTTGGGTTGTTGCTGTTGTTGGTTGGTTTGTGCTTGATGGAAAAGGCTCCCGAAATAGCGGGAGTGAATGCTGTCTTCCACAGCCACTTCGGTCGTTGGTGTCTTCTTGTTGATGTCCCCGGGACGGGAGTCGGTATATGGTGCGGTTTCTTACGGTGATGTTGCACCGTCTGGTAGCGGAGTAAACTTTCAGTATGCCGATTGAGTCTGGGGCCTGATGGTGGATCTTCTCATCAGCGTGGTTGGAGTTGTTTAGATGGTAGTTCGCCCCAGCTCGTCTCTCCCTCAGCTTCTTAACTCGCTCTCCTGCTCTTTCTTCTGGTCTCCTTTCAATAATCTCTTGGTTCTGTGTTTTATACCCAATTCCATTTCGGCCTCTTCGCACCCAATTAAATTGGTGTTTACAAGTTCGAGGGCAGGGGTATTGTTTTGAGTGCACAGCGGCTCCTCCAAGTCTGTTGTCCCATTGTGTCAGTCCTGGGACTTGATTATTTTGGGCCACCTCTTAACTGTAGTGATCCCAAAACTATTGTCCCTAGTCCGAGTTGATTAAGGTGATGATGGCCTGTACTCATAACTCGATTAGGGGTGAGTCACATATCCTTGCTTCAGGCCCGACTCAGTCCCCTGATTGGCCTTTGAGAATGCACTTTGTTTCGATTGGCCGACATCTATGGCTCGCTTCTGAGCCACAGTCCCCTGTATTCAGATATCCCAGCCTGCTTTTCGGGACCACTGCATTGGCCGAGAAATGTTGGTTTTAAACTGTATAGGGCAATCCAATTTTGGTCACCTTGCCCTTAGAGGGCTCCAATAAAACGTGATTGTGGATTTTCAAACCCTACAGCATGTAAACAGTAAGCGGGTAGTAAGAGGCGGGGTGGAGCCTATTCGAGACAAAGAAGGTGATATATGCTTAGAGGCGCAGGGTAAGGCTAGAATACTCAATGAGTACTTTGTATCAGTGTTTACTAAGGAGATGGATGCTGACAAAATATCAGTAGAAGTGGAAAAGGCAGAAGCAATGGAAGGGTGAAAATTGATAGACAGGATGTACTAGAAAGGCTGGGTATGCTTAGAATGGACAAGTCGCCTGGTTCAGATGGCTTGCATCCCAGGTTGTTAAGGGAATTGGGGGAGGAGATAGCGGAAGGGCTTGCCATAATTTTCCAATCTTCCCTAGATGCAGAGGAGGTGCCTGAGGATTGGAAAGTGGCAAATGTGACACCATTGTTCAAGAAAGGGTGTAAGGATAATCCTAGTAACTGCAGGCCGGTCAGTGGTGGGTAAAGTTTTAGAAACAATAATCAAGGAAAAAAATTAATGGGCACTTCGAGAGGTTTAAGCTAATTAAGGAGAGCCAACACGGATTTGTAAAAGGCAGATCGTGTTTGACTAATCTAATTGAATTTTTTATGAATTAACAGGGAGGATTGATGAATGGAATGCAATGGATGTTGTCGATATGGATTTTAGGAAGGCATTTAATGAAGTACCACATAGAAGGCTGGTTAATAAAATTGAGGCTCATGGAATAGGTGGGTCAGTGGCAGCTTGGATGGAGAATTGGCTTAAGGACAGAAACCAGCGAGTTTTGGTAAGTGGCTGATTTTCAGACTGGGGGATGGTAGACAGTGTTATGTTCATTAATAACTAGTCGTTTTTATTAAGAACAGCTAGCTTTTGCTGGACACTTTATTGAGCACATGTGGACTAGGTACAGTGTCTGTAGAGGCCTCCATCTTGACTGCTGCCTTGTGGGTAGCCTAGTGCATCGTGGGTAGCCCACTCTTATATACATACAGCACCACCTAGTGTACCATTCCAGAATGACAGGTTACTGATCATAACAGACAGTGGTGTTCCCCAAGGGTCAGTGCTGGGGCACTGCCTTTTTTGATATACATAAATGAGCTGGATATTGGAATACGAAGTAGAATTTCTAAATTTGCCGAAGACACCAAACTTGGGGGTGTGGCAAACAGTGAGGATGATACCAATCGACTGCAACAGGACATAGAAAGGCTAGCAGAATGGGCAGACAAATGGCAGATGGAATTTAATACAGAGAAGTGAGGTGATGCATTTTGGCAGAAGGAACAGGGAGAGGCAATATACACTTAATGGCACAGTTTTAAAGAGTGTGCAGGGACAGAGGGACCTGGGAGTTAATGTGCCTCAGTCCCTGAAGGTGGCGGGACATATTGAGAGAGTGATTAGCAAAGCATATGGGATCTTGGGCTTCATAAATAGAGGGATTGAGTACAAAAGTAGAGAAGTTATGCTGAATCTTGATAAAGCGCTGGTTAGGCCACAACTGGAGTATTGCATCCAGTTCTGGTCACCACACTTTAGGAAGGATGTGAAGGCCCTTGAGAGGGTGCAGAGGAGATTTACCAGAATGGTTCCGGGGATGGGGGATCTTAGCTACAAGGACAGGTTGTAGAAGCTGGATTTGTTTCATTAGAGCAAAGGAGTTTGAGGGGTGATTTGATAGAGGTGTACAAGATTATGACGGGATGGTACAAGGACTAGGAGACACAGATTTAAGGTTTTGGGCAAGAGATACAGGGGTGACGTGAGGAAAAACCTTTTTACTCAGCGAGTGGTGAGGACCTGGAACTCGCTGCCGACGGAAGTGGTGGAAGCGGAGACACTCAATGTTTTCAAGGGGAGACTGGATAGGCACTTGAGGGAAATAAACTTGCAGGGCTACGGGAATAGAGCGGGGGAATGGGACTGACTGGATTGCTCTACAGAGAGCCGGCACGGACTTGATGGGCCGAATGGCCTCCTTCTGTGCTGTAATGACTTGAATACTCTATGACTATGAGTTCTCCCTGGTGTCCGAGGGCCAATATTTATCCCTCAATCAACATCACTAAAGCAGATTATCTGGTCATTATCACATGGTTGTTTGTGGGAGCTTGCTGTGCACAAATTGGCTGTTGTTTCCCACATTACAACAGTGACTCCACTTCAAAAGCACTTCATTGACTGTAAAGCGTTTTGGGATGTCCGGTGGTTGTGAAAGGTGCGATAGAAAGGCAAGTCTTGCTTTCTTTATGGAGTGATGGAAAGTACAAGTCATTGGCTGTGCCACTTCTGATTCACTGCTTTTTCGCTGTGACTTATTCTAATTAGGAAACCAGGTAATTTGGAAGAGAGGAAGAGTGAGATTGTGGTGTAAGTCGGCAACATTTACGGCATATGTCGCAGTTATCGCCACTGCAGGACATTCTGGGCCATTAAGTGCCTGATATTCTTGCAGTGTATTTAGTGATTGCTTGATTTTGTTCTGTCTCCCCACTGACGGGGATGAAATATGACAGCCACCCAAGATCAAGTCAGGATAAGGGCAATCTCTGATGTGAAAGTAATGGGTAAATGATGAGGGGCATGAGGCCGTTCAGTGGGCTGGACCTTGGAGTCAGCATTCACATTTGATCCAAACTGATACGAGGCAAGTCTTCTTCCCTTACTGTCTGGAAGATTCCTCCGGCATTCTCAGCTCTATTCCGAGTATGGCTATGCCCCGAGCACACAAAGTGTGGGAGAACAGGAAGAGTTCACATTGGTGCAACACAGTGTCCTCGGCGGGAATAGCTCTCAATACCGGGCACCAGAGTGACATTTTCAGCCACGAGGCACACACCAGAAAATTCACACTAATTGGGTTCTGTATTTCATCTATTCTCCTTTTCCAGCATTCTCTTAGAATCTGCTTTAATTGTGGCCGTGATATTTACTCAGGGCCAGGAAGCGAGTGGGATGGGGCGGGGTAGAGGATTTTCAGATGGGACCCGCAGAAGTAAGGGTTTTCTGTACATCCTGCATAAAGTAACCACAAGACAGCTTGTAAATTTTTTCAACAGGTTTCCCACACGCCAGTTAGCCAGAATGAGGGGCAGATTGAGAGGCAGAGTGAGAGACAGAGTGAGAGACAGAGTGAGAGACAGAGAGAGAGAAAGAGTGAGAGACAGAGTGAGAGACAGAGTGAGAGGCAGAGTGAGAGACAGAGTGAGAGACAGAGAGAGAGAGAGAGTGAGGGACAGAGTGAGAGACAGAGAGAGAGACAGAGAGAGAGACAGAGTGAGAGACAGAGAGAGAGACAGAGAGAGAGACAGAGTGAGAGACAGAGTGAGAGACAGAGCGAGAGACAGAGCGAGAGACAGAGCGAGAGACAGAGCGAGAGACAGAGGGAGAGACAGAGGGAGAGACAGAGTGAGAGACAGAGTGAGAGACAGAGAGAGAGACAGAGAGAGAGAGAGAGTGAGAGGCAGAGTGAGAGGCAGAGAGAGAGACAGAGTGAGAGACAGAGTGAGAGAGAGAGTGAGAGACAGAGTGAGAGAGAGAGTGAGAGGCAGAGTGAGAGACAGAGTGAGAGACAGAGTGAGAGACAGAGTGAGGGACCGAGTGAGAGACAGAGTGAGAGACAGAGTGAGAGACAGAGTGAGAGACAGAGAGAGAGACAGAATGAGAGACAGAGAGAGAGAGAGAGTGAGGGACAGAGTGAGAGAGACAGAGTGAGAGACAGAGTGAGGGACAGAGTGAGAGACAGAGTGAGAGACAGAGAGAGAGACAGAGTGAGAGACAGAGAGAGAGACAGAGTGAGAGACAGAGTGAGAGACAGAGTGAGAGAGTGAGGGACAGAGTGAGAGACAGAGTGAGAGACAGAGTGAGAGACAGAGTGAGAGAGAGAGTGAGAGAGAGAGTGAGAGACAGAGTGAGAGACAGAGTGAGAGACAGAGTGAGGGAGAGAGTGAGAGACAGAGTGAGAGAGAGAGTGAGAGACAGAGTGAGAGACAGAGTGAGAGACAGAGTGCGAGACAGAGAGAGAGACACAGAGAGAGACAGAGTGAGAGACAGAGCGAGAGACAGAGCGAGAGAGAGAGTGAGAGAGAGAGTGAGAGACAGATTGAGAGACAGAGTGAGAGACAGAGTGAGGGGCAGAGTGAGAGACAGAGTGAGAGACAGAGTGAGGGACAGAGTGAGAGAGAGAGTGAGAGACAGAGTGAGAGACAGAGTGAGAGAGACAGAGTGAGAGACAGAGTGAGCGACAGAGTGAGAGAGAGAGTGAGAGACAGAGTGAGAGACAGAGAGAGAGACAGAGTGAGCGACAGAGTGAGAGACAGAGTGAGAGACAGAGTGAGAGACAGAGAGAGAGAGAGAGAGACAGAGAGAGAGACAGAGTGAGAGACAGAGTGAGAGACAGAGTGAGAGACAGAGTGAGGGACAGAGTGAGAGACAGAGTGAGAGACAGAGTGAGAGACAGATTGAGAGAGAGAGAGCATTTCCTCCTAAAATGCGAAAAATTCAACACATCAAGAAACATATTATTCAACAAGCTAAGCCAAACAACCCCAGATTTCAAGGAATTGGATGATCTGTCAAAATTGAGATTAGTCCTAGGAGAAGGAGACAGACCATACCTTGGGGCTAAATATGTAACAACATGTCACAACCTGAGGACTGTTTAAAAGTAAGACTGTTTAAAATTAATATTGAACGTACCAAATGAAGTAGAAAGACTGTTTAAAATTAATATTGTTTAAAAGTAATATTGTATATACCCAACAAATGTCAAATCGATTGACACCTACAGAATGTTGGAAAACTGTACCTTTTTGCAATGTAAGCTTTGGCAATATGGTTCTCTGTAAACTTTCATGCCAATAAAGCATTTGAACTGAACTGAACTGAACTGAGTGAGAGAGAGAGTGAGAGACAGAGTGAGAGACAGAGAGAGAGAAAGAGTGAGCGACAGAGTGAGAGACAGAGTGAGAGACAGATTGAGAGAGAGAGAGTGAGAGAGAGAGTGAGAGACAGAGTGAGAGACAGAGAGAGAGACAGAGTGAGAGACAGAGTGAGAGACAGAGTGAGGTACAGAGTGAGAGAGAGAGTGAGAGACAGAGTGAGGGACAGAGTGAGCGACAGAGTGAGAGACAGAGTGAGAGAGAGAGTGAGAGAGACAGAGTGAGGGACAGAGTGAGGGACAGAGTGAGAGAGAGAGTGAGGGACAGAGTGAGAGAGAGAGTGAGAGACAGAGTGAGAGAGAGAGTGAGAGACAGAGTGAGAGACAGATTGAGAGAGAGAGAGTGAGAGAGAGAGTGAGAGACAGAGTGAGAGACAGAGAGAGAGACAGAGTGAGCGTCAGAGTGAGAGACAGAGTGAGAGACAGAGTGAGAGACAGATTGAGAGACAGTGTGAGAGACAGAGAGAGAGAGAGTGAGAGACAGAGTGAGAGACAGAGTGAGAGACAGAGTGAGAAACAGAGAGAGAGTGAGAGTGAGAGACAGAGTGAGAGACAGAGAGTGAGACAGAGTGAGAGACAGAGTGAGAGACAGAGTGAGAGAGAGAGTGAGAGACAGAGTGAGAGACAGAGTGAGGTACAGAGTGAGAGAGAGAGTGAGAGACAGAGTGAGGGACAGAGTGAGCGACAGAGTGAGAGACAGAGTGAGAGAGAGAGTGAGAGAGACAGAGTGAGGGACAGAGTGAGGGACAGAGTGAGATACAGAGTGAGGGACAGAGTGAGAGAGAGAGTGAGAGACAGAGTGAGAGAGAGAGTGAGAGACAGAGTGAGAGACAGAGTGAGGGACAGAGTGAGATACAGAGTGAGGGACAGAGTGAGGGGGAGAGTGAGTGACAGAGTCAGAGACAGAGTGAGAGACAGAGAGAGACAGAGTGAGAGACAGAGTGAGAGACAGAGTGAGACAGAGAGAGAGACAGAGTGAGAGACTGAGTGAGAGAGACAGAGTGAGAGACAGAGTGAGAGACAGAGTGAGAGAGACAGAGTGAGAGACAGAGTGAGAGACAGAGTGAGAGACAGAGTGAGGGACAGTGTGAGAGACAGATTGAGAGGCAGAGTGAGAGACAGAGTAAGGGACAGAGTGAGAGACAGTGTGAGGGACAGAGTGAGAGACAGAGTGAGAGACAGAGTGAGAGGCAGAGTGAGAGACAGAGAGAGAGACAGAGTGAGAGACAGAGTGAGAGACAGAGTGAGAGAGAGAGTGAGAGACAGAGCGAGAGACAGAGCGAGAGACAGAGAGAGAGACAGAGTGAGAGAGACAGAGTGAGAGGCAGAGTGAGAGACAGAGTGAGGGACAGAGTGAGGGACAGAGTGAGAGACAGTGTGAGGGACAGAGTGAGAGACAGAGTGAGAGACAGAGTGAGAGACAGAGCGAGAGACAGAGCGAGAGACAGAGAGAGAGACAGAGTGAGGTAGACAGAGTGAGAGACATAGAGAGAGACAGAGTGAGAGACAGAGTGAGAGACAGAGTGAGAGACAGAGAGAGAGACAGAGAGAGACAGAGTGAGAGACAGAGTGAGAGGCAGAGCGAGAGACAGAGCGAGAGAGAGAGTGAGAGGCAGAGTGAGAGACAGAGTGAGAGACAGTGTGAGAGACAGAGTGAGAGAGAGAGTGAGAGATAGAGTGAGAGAGAGAGTGAGAGACAGAGTAAGAGACAGAGTGAGAGACAGAGTGAGAGACAGAGTGAGAGACAGAGTGAGGGAGAGAGTGAGAGAAAGAGTGAGAGAGAGAGTGAGAGACAGAGTGAGAGACAGAGTGAGAGACAGAGTGCGAGACAGAGAGAGAGACAGAGAGAGAGACAGAGTGAGAGACAGAGCGAGAGACAGAGCGAGAGAGAGAGTGAGAGAGAGAGTGAGAGACAGATTGAGAGACAGAGTGAGAGACAGAGTGAGGGGCAGAGTGAGAGAGAGAGAGTGAGAGACAGAGTGAGAGACAGAGTGAGGGACAGAGTGAGAGAGAGAGTGAGAGACAGAGTGAGAGACAGAGTGAGAGAGACAGAGTGAGAGACAGAGTGAGAGACAGAGTGAGAGCCAGAGTGAGGGACGGAGTGAGAGTCAGAGTGAGAGACAGAGTGAGAGACAGAGCGAGAGACAGAGTGAGAGAGAGAGTGAGAGACAGAGTGAGAGACAGAGTGAGAGAGAGAGTGAGAGATAGAGTGAGAGAGAGAGTGAGAGACAGAGTAAGAGACAGAGTGAGAGACAGAGTGAGAGACAGAGTGAGAGACAGAGTGAGGGAGAGAGTGAGAGACAGAGTGAGAGAGAGAGTGAGAGACAGAGTGAGAGACAGAGTGAGAGAAAGAGTGCGAGACAGAGAGAGAGACAGAGAGAGAGACAGAGTGAGAGACAGAGCGAGAGACAGAGCGAGAGAGAGAGTGAGAGAGAGAGTGAGAGACAGATTGAGAGACAGAGTGAAAGACAGAGTGAGGGGCAGAGTGAGAGACAGAGTGAGAGACAGAGTGAGGGACAGAGTGAGAGAGAGAGTGAGAGACAGAGTGAGAGACAGAGTGAGAGAGACAGAGTGAGAGACAGAGTGAGCGACAGAGTGAGAGAGAGAGTGAGAGACAGAGTGAGAGACAGAGAGAGAGACAGAGTGAGCGACAGAGTGAGAGACAGAGTGAGAGACAGAGAGAGAGAGAGAGAGACAGAGAGAGAGACAGAGTGAGAGACAGAGTGAGAGACAGAGTGAGAGACAGAGTGAGGGACAGAGTGAGCGACAGAGTGAGAGACAGAGTGAGAGACAGATTGAGAGAGAGAGAGTGAGAGAGAGAGTGAGAGACAGAGTGAGAGACAGAGAGAGAGAAAGAGTGAGCGACAGAGTGAGAGACAGAGTGAGAGACAGATTGAGAGAGAGAGAGTGAGAGAGAGATTGAGAGACAGAGTGAGAGACAGAGAGAGAGACAGAGTGAGCGACAGAGTGAGAGATAGAGTGAGAGACAGAGTGAGAGACAGAGTGAGAGACAGATTGAGAGACAGTGTGAGAGACAGAGAGAGAGAGAGTGAGAGACAGAGTGAGAGACAGAGTGAGAGACAGAGTGAGAGACAGAGAGAGAGTGAGAGTGAGAGACAGAGTGAGAGACAGAGAGTGAGACAGAGTGAGAGACAGAGTGAGAGACAGAGTGAGAGAGAGAGTGAGAGACAGAGTGAGAGACAGAGTGAGAGACAGAGTGAGGTACAGAGTGAGAGACAGAGTGAGAGACAGAGTGAGGGAGAGAGTGAGAGAAAGAGTGAGAGAGAGAGTGAGAGACAGAGTGAGAGACAGAGTGAGAGACAGAGTGCGAGACAGAGAGAGAGACAGAGAGAGAGACAGAGTGAGAGACAGAGCGAGAGACAGAGCGAGAGAGAGAGTGAGAGAGAGAGTGAGAGACAGATTGAGAGACAGAGTGAGAGACAGAGTGAGGGGCAGAGTGAGAGAGAGAGAGTGAGAGACAGAGTGAGAGACAGAGTGAGGGACAGAGTGAGAGAGAGAGTGAGAGACAGAGTGAGAGACAGAGTGAGAGAGACAGAGTGAGAGACAGAGTGAGAGACAGAGTGAGAGACAGAGTGAGGGACGGAGTGAGAGTCAGAGTGAGAGACAGAGTGAGAGACAGAGCGAGAGACAGAGTAAGAGACAGAGTGAGAGACAGAGTGAGAGACAGAGTGAGAGACAGAGTGAGGGAGAGAGTGAGAGAGACAGAGTGAGGGACAGAGTGAGGGACAGAGTGAGATACAGAGTGAGGGACAGAGTGAGAGAGAGAGTGAGAGACAGAGTGAGAGAGAGAGTGAGAGACAGAGTGAGAGACAGAGTGAGGGACAGAGTGAGATACAGAGTGAGGGACAGAGTGAGGGTGAGAGTGAGAGACAGAGTGAGAGACAGAGTGAGAGACAGAGAGAGACAGAGTGAGAGACAGAGTGAGAGACAGAGTGAGAGACAGAGAGAGACAGAGAGAGAGACAGAGTGAGAGACTGAGTGAGAGAGACAGAGTGAGAGACAGAGTGAGAGACAGAGTGAGGGAGACAGAATGAGAGACAGAGTGAGAGACAGAGTGAGGGACAGAGTGAGAGACAGATTGAGAGGCAGAGTGAGAGACAGAGTAAGGGACAGAGTGAGAGACAGTGTGAGGGACAGAGTGAGAGATTGGGAGTGTGAGAGAGAGAGACCGAGCGACCCGGCACCAGGACACCGAGAGCCCGGAGACACCCGGGACACAGCCCGGCTCACCGAGACCGAGACCGAGCGACCGGCCCAGAGACACAGTGAGGCCCGGGGACAGAGAGAGAGAGAGCGAGGTCGCGAGAACCAGAGAGAACGGTGTGTGACTCTGTCAACCGGAGCACGGGGCCTGAAGCCGGAGAAAGGCCCGAGGAACCGGGCCGAGCGAGGCACCGGAGAGAGGGAGAGCGAGCGGCAGCAGGGGTCGACCCAGACCGGGAGGAGCGGCCCGAGCCAGTCAGGGAGGCGAGTGGAGAGGTAGGGGTGCCGGATCGGGTCGGGCCTGGACAGCGAGCAAGCCCGGGGCCTGAAACCCGAGAAACTCCGGGGTCGGAGAGACTCGGCCGGGCCGGGACTGCACAGCCGAGCCGAGGGGCTGGGACCAGGGCAGAGGCCCGGAGAGCGAGCAAGCCCGGGGCCTGAAAACCGAGAAACTCCGGGATCGGAGAAACTCGAACAAACACCGGGCCGGGCGGGGACTGCACAGCCGAGCCGAGGGGCTGGGACCAGGGCAGAAGCCCGGAGAGAGAGCAAGCCCGGGGCCTGAAACCCGAGAAACTCCGGGGTCGGAGAAACTCGGACAAACACCGGGCCGGGACGGGACTGCACAGCCGAGCCGAGGGGCTGGGACCAGAGCAGAAACAGCCTGAGACCGACGCGAGGAGAGAGAGGAAAACTCCGGGTCCGGAGGAAAAAAGCTATACCTAGATCTACCTAAATTTAGTTAACCTAGAAAAAGAACAACAAACCCGAAGAAAAAAAAGAAAAAAAGAAAAAAAAGAAAAAAAAAAAAAAAAGGAATAGAAACCAGAGAGAAACGATAAACAACCCGAACCAGGAACCTGTGAGAGAGAGAGAGAGAAACTTTTAAGAGCAGCTATATCAAAGATGAACCCCTGAAAAACTCTCAATTTTGGACCTAAAAGTGGGATAAGGTGGAACACGACACAAAAAAGAGAAAAAAAGTTATCTACCTGAGACAAAACAAACGACTACAATGAGCAGGGAAATGAAATATCCTGAGCAATGCACAAAAAATAAAGCAAAGGAAAAACACAAGGACATAACACTAAAAAGTAACCCAGAGGTCCTCTACGTTGACTATACCACACACAAAGGGATTAAGACGAAGAACAACCTCATATTCTACACCGACTCCATTCCCTCATGGAAGGAGACTTTACAAAAATACTACGCATACGTCTCCAGCGAAGGTATTGGCAGTGGAGGCAGACTGAAAATATGTAAAGATGGAAATCTAGATAAAGATGACCCCCTGCTAACCATAAGCTACTACAACAAAAAAGGAAAGATCATGATACAGGGGAATGTAGAAAGTCTGGACTCCTTCGAAAAGGAATTCCCCCAGTTGAAAACTAAGGCAGACACAAATAGGACCAATGGACAGGAGGCAAAAGAGAATCGAACAGAGGATGATGAGAGCCAAGCGGAGGAAGAAGAAGAGAGTCCAGCAGAGACACACACCTCCCTGACCATCTCCACCCCCCCCACACCTCTCAACGCAAACAAACTGCTGAAAGAGAGTCTGTCCAAACTAGAACTCGAATTCAACGAATACAGAGAAACACAGACCAAGAACTGGACGGAGGAACTCAAACAGCTGAAAATGGAAAACGAGTCCACCATCCACAATCTGAGAAAGACCGTAGAGGAACAAATAAATAAGATCAAAGAACTCCATACCCAACTAAACAAAATGACGGAGGCCGTAGAAAGGCTCAGCAGGCAACACAAACCTCTTAAGGTCCAAAAAACAACACACACAAGGACACAGAACCCGTCGGATGCCACCCCACACGAGGACACACCGAAAGCCACAAACCCCGCTCCTGCCACACAGCTCACCACAGAAACCCAGCCAACAACCAGCCCTCAGTCGAGTCCTGCCCAGACTACCGCTACCCAGTCCTCACACACAGGGACGCAGAACCCGTCAGATGCCCCCCCACACGAGGACACACCGAAAGCCTCAAACCCCGCTCCTGCCACACAACATATCCCAGAAACCCAGCCAACAACCAGCCATCAGTCGAGTCCTGCCCAGACTACTGCTACCCAGTCTGAAAAACCAGCCCCTCAGGCGGTCCTGCTGACCGACTCCAACGGAAAGTTTCTGGACCCCCAGAGGCTGTTCCCAGGTCATCAAGTCCTGAAAAAATGGTGCAGCAACACAGAACATGCAATGAAGATCCTGAACAAAGAATCCCTTGGAAGCCCCAAATGGCTTGTGATCCACACAGGCACAAACGACCTACGCACCCTACGGGAAGGCACTGCTAGGGCGGTGAGCAGGATGGCGGAAAAGGCCAGCAAGGAATTCCCCGAGGCGCGGATCGTGATCTCCACACTACTGCCCAGAAAGGACACCCCAGCCTATATAATCCACAACACCAACAGGGAGATCGACACGAGATGTTCTGTCTTCCCCAACGTCTACCTGGCCCATCATCCAAACATCAACACAAGGGACCTCTATGACGAAATACATCTACTCAAACAGCGGATGTGGGTCTTTGCAAAAAACCTCATAAACACTGCCAAAAGACGCAGCCCTCCCACCCCCTCTACCATTGGGAGCCGTAACCCAAACAGGACCACCAATGTCCCCCACCCCCCTTTACAAAACCAACAACAGAACCGTGCTTTTATACCTGACCCAAGACCCCCCTCTAGACCACAGACTGTAGACCAAGAACTGAGAAAGATCATGACGATGTTGAACAGCCTGATAGAAAGCCGGAGAAATTATTAATATTGTTATTTATCATTATCATTATTGTTATCTTATCAGTATTATTACTACTATTAGATAGATATATGTGCATGCCTCATGAAATTTATACTAAATCATCATTTAGCATTATAGAAAATAGTGTTTCCACACTCATCCCACAAAATAGGTCCATTTTATTTCGTTTTATTGAACTATATAAATGCGTTCTTTCCACATAAGCTGCTGGAATATCCAGGGCCTCCGCTCCTCAACTTTTGGGATGAAGAGTACAGACCCTGAATTCCTAAAAGCTATAAAAGACATTGATATAATTGTGTTAACAGAAACATGGTGCCAAAAGGACATGCCGACCCACTGTCCCCCAATGTACCATGAAATTATTGTGCCTTCAGTAAAGAACATTAAGACACGCAAGGGCAGAACCTCCGGGGGAATCCTGGTGTGGTATAAAGGAGAACTGAA
This sequence comes from Somniosus microcephalus, assembly GCF_052327205.1. NCBI lineage: Eukaryota > Metazoa > Chordata > Chondrichthyes > Squaliformes > Somniosidae > Somniosus > Somniosus microcephalus. Next base: position 67,482,394 of record NC_141010.1, on the reverse strand, counting down.
CAAACACATCTCACCGATAAAACAGGGAAAATCACACGTATGGCTAAAATTAGATAAAAATATAGGAATAGCAAAAAACGATGTTTACTTATGTGCGATCTACATACCTCCAATAGAATCGCCATATTTTGAAGAGGAGATATTTGACACTCTCCACATGGAAATCAGCCATTTCCAGGCCCAAGGAAAGGTGCTACTATGTGGGGACCTAAATGCAAGGACAGGATGTGAACCTGACTTCATAGACCCACAGGGCAACAACCATGTGTTTGGCCAGACCCCTCTATATGTCACACCAGCCATCGCAAACCGAAACAACCTCGATTGTGAAATAAATAAAAGCGGTAGGGAGGTAGTGCAACTCTGCCGAGCCTTAGGCCTGTACATAGTTAACGGTAGGTTCAGAGGGGACTCCTTAGGGAGACTCACATATTCCTCAACTCTTGGGTCTAGTGTGGTGGATTATACAATCACTGACCTGGACCCCTGCGATATCAACGCATTCACTGTCAGGCAGCAATCCCCCCTCTCAGACCATAACCAAATAAATGTGTACCTTAAACTTTCTGCCCAAACTACAGACACAAAAAAGGAACCCAGTAAGCTACATAAAATAAACCAGACATACAGATGGGCCCCAGACAGTGGAGATAAATTCATCACAGCACTAAATTCACCTGATCTCACAAGTAAAATTTCAAAATTTAAAGAAAATCTATATGAGATCACCAGAGATGGGGTAAACATGGCCATAGAGGATATAAATATGATCTTTCATGAGGCAGCTGTAAAAGCCGACCTCGTGAAACAGAAGAGGAAGAGTCACAAAAGACAAAATAAAAATAAGAAATGGTTTGACCACGAATGCAAAAATGCCAGAAAAGACCTGAGAAAAATATCAAACCAAAAGCATCGCCAACCAAACAATCCGGACCTACGTACTAGATACAATGAAACCCTCAAAAGATATAAACACACCATTAGGAACAAAACACAAAACTATACCCACAAAATACTAGAAGAAATTGAAAACTCCACCAACCCAAAACAATTCTGGGAAATGTGGAATAACCTGAGTACAACACAATTGCAAGCATTACCAATCCAAGATGGCGACATCTGGAGAACACATTTTGAAAACCTCTACAAAGACATCCCAATAAACGAAACAAACCCAAGTCAACATCAGGTCACAGAAAAACTCCACACATTAGAAGCAACAATCAAAGACAACCAAAACCCTCTAGACTCCCCAATCACATGGAAAGAAATGGCCACAAAAACAAAATCTCTCCACCTAAAGAAAGCCTGTGGCCCAGACAACATCAAAAATGAAATGCTCAAGTTCAGCAATATGGAGATGCAGGGTGCGGTACTCAAATTATTCAACATCATATTACGTTCAGGCTGTTTTCCCGATATCTGGTGCCAAGGACTAATCTCCCCCATATATAAAAGCGGAAACAAATCAGACCCAAATAACTACCGTGGCATCTGTGTCAACAGTTGTCTAGGGAAGTTATTCTGCAGTATTCTAAATAGTAGATTACTTGATTTTCTTAACAAACATAATATCCTCAGAAAAAACCAAATAGGCTTTCTTCCAAAACACCGCACCGCCGACCATATCTATACCCTTCACACCCTCATTGAAAAACATATACACCAAACAAAAAATGGGAAAATATTCGCCTGTTTCATCGACTTCAAGAAAGCCTTTGACTCTATATGGCACGAAGGGCTCTATTATAAACTTCTTCAATGTGGAATAGGGGGCAAAGTCTATGACCTTATTAAATCAATGTATCTGAAAAACAAATGCGGGTTCAAAATTGGAGACAAACGCACCGATTTCTTCACCCAGAGAAGAGGCGTCCGGCAGGGCTGCAATTTGAGCCCGACCCTGTTCAACATATACATAAATGAATTAGCAGACATGCTGGAGCAAAGCGAGTCACCAGGTCTCCGTCTCCTGGATGGAGAAGTGAAATCCCTGTTCTATGCGGACGACCTGGTTCTGCTGTCTCCCACAGAACAGGGATTACAGCAACAACTAGACCTACTCGACAAATACTGCCAAAATTGGGCTCTAACAGTAAATCTAAAGAAAACCAACATCATGATTTTTCAAAAAAGGCCCAGATGTCAGGAAAACAAATACCAGTTTACCCTCAGTGATATCACTATAGGACACACTATGAGCTACACCTACCTTGGTCTAACTATTACAGCATCAGGGAGCTTCAGCATAGCAGTGAATGCACTAAAAGAAAAAGCCCGAAGAGCCCTATATGCAATAAAAAGAAAATTCTACAACATCCAAATCCCAATCAAAATCTGGCTCAAAATATTTGACAGCATAATCCTGCCCATTGCACTGTACGGTAGTGAAGTATGGGGCCCGCTAAATCACCAAAGCTACACTAAATGGGAAAAACATACAATAGAAGCCCTACATGCAGAATTCTGCCGAAGCATCCTTCGCACCCAAAGAAAAACGCCAACAAATGCATGCAGAGCCGAACTAGGCAGATACCCACTGATAATAAACATCCAAAAACGAGCACTAAACTTCCTAAATCACCTCAAATCTAGCTCCCCAGACACCCTTCATTTCAAAGCCTTTCAGACCCAAGAGCTAAACCCAGAAAAGAGTCCCCTGAGTCAGCTGCTACGGAAACTAAGTACTCAGCCGGACCCTGACCAGCCCCAGACCAACACAGCCGTCCAAACACCAATCCGAGTGAACCAAATCATTAAAAAATGCAAAGAAACCTACCTGGAACATTGGAACAAAATAACCGAAAGCCAAAGCAGATTAGAATGTTACCGGGCCCTAAAAAGAGAATATAAACTGGCAGACTACCTCACGACCATCAGAGACACAAAACAGAGACAGACCCTCACCAGGTACAGACTAAGCGACCACCAACTGGAAATTGAAAAAGGCAGATACAAGAAATCCTGGCAGCCTAGAGAGAATAGAATATGCGATCAATGTCTGGCTGGCGAGGTTGAAACAGAAATGCATTTCCTCCTAAAATGCGAAAAATTCAACACATCAAGAAACATATTATTCAACAAGCTAAGCCAAACAACCCCAGATTTCAAGAAATTGGATGATCTGTCAAAATTGAGATTAGTCCTAGGAGAAGGAGACAGACCATACCTTGGGGCCAAATATGTAACAACATGTCACAACCTGAGGACTGTTTAAAATTAAGACTGTTTAAAATTAATATTGAACGTACCAAATGAAGTACAAAGACTGTTTAAAATTAATATTGTTTAAAAGTAATATTGTATGTACCCAACAAATGTCAAATCGATTGACACCTACAGAATGTTGGAAAACTGTACCTTTTTGCTATGTAAGCTTTGGCAATATGGTTCTCTGTAAACTTTCATGCCAATAAAGCATTTTAATTGGAAATTGGAAATTGGAATTGGACAGAGTGAGAGACAGAGTGAGAGGCAGAGTGAGAGACAGAGAGAGAGACAGAGCGAGAGACAGAGCGAGAGACAGAGTGAGAGAGAGAGTGAGAGACAGATTGAGAGACAGAGTGAGAGACAGAGTGAGGGGCAGAGTGAGAGAGAGAGAGTGAGAGGCAGAGTGAGAGACAGAGTGAGGGACAGAGTGAGGGACAGAGTGAGAGACAGAGTGAGAGACAGAGTGAGAGAGACAGAGTGAGAGACAGAGTGAGAGACAGAGTGAGAGACAGAGTGAGGGACGGAGTGAGAGTCAGAGTGAGAGACAGAATGAGAGACAGAGTGAGAGACAGAGTGAGAGACAGAGTGAGAGACAGAGAGAGAGACAGAGTGAGAGATTGGGTGAGAGACAGAGTGAGACAGAGTGAGGGACAGAGTGAGAGACAGAGTGAGAGACAGATTGAGACAGAGTGAGAGAGAGAGTGAGAGACAGATTGAGACAGAGTGAGAGAGAGAGTGAGAGACAGAGTGAGAGACAGAGTGAGAGACAGAGTGAGAGACATAGTGAGAGATAGAGTGAGAGAGAGAGTGAGAGAGAGAGTGAGGGCCAGAGTGAGGGACAGAGTGAGAGGCAGAGTGAGAGACAGATTGAGAGACAGAGTGAGAGAGAGAGTGAGAGACAGAGTGAGAGACAGAGAGAGAGAGAGTGAGAGACAGAGTGAGAGACAGAGTGAGACAGAGAGAGAGCGAGAGTGAGAGACAGAGTGAGAGAGAGAGTGAGAGACAGAGTGAGAGAGAGAGTGAGAGATAGAGTGAGAGTCAGAGTGAGAGACAGAGTGAGAGACAGAGCGAGAGACAGAGAGAGAGACAGAGTGAGAGACAGAGTGAGAGACAGAGAGAGAGCGAGAGTGAGAGGCAGAGTGAGAGACAGAGAGAGAGACAGAGTGAGAGACAGAGTGAGAGAGAGAGTGAGAGAGGGAGTGAGAGATAGAGTGAGAGTCAGAGTGAGAGACAGAGTGAGAGACAGAGCGAGAGACAGAGAGAGAGACAGAGTGAGAGACAGAGTGAGAGACAGAGTGAGACAGAGTGAGAAACAGAGTGAGAGACAGAGTGAGAGACAGAGAGAGAGACAGAGAGAGAGACAGACTGTAAAAGTATCCTCCGGACTCAAAGGAAAACAGTAAACAATGCATGCAGGGCGGAACTAGGCCAATATCCATTAATAATCACTATCCAAAAAAGAGCCACCAAATTTTGGAATCACCTACAAATGAGCAATCCCCAATGCTATCACTACGACGCCCTGAAATGCCAAGAGCTGACCATAAAGAAGAATACCCTCAGTCAACTAGTCCTGGGACTCAGTGAAGTAACTACTAACAATACTAACAATAACCAGCCCCAGGACAGTGACAGGGTAACACAAAGAATTCGACCCAACACAATCGTCGCTAAGCAAAAGGAAAAATATCTGACATATTGGGCAGAAACAACAAAAACCCAAAGCAAACTCAATTGCTACTTGGCCCTAAACAAACAATACAACATAGCTGATTACCTGACCATGGTAAAGGATAACAAACTGAGAAGAACCTTGACAAGGTACAGACTTAGCGAACATAACCTGGCGATCGAAAAAGGCAGACACAGGCAGACCAGGCTGCCAAGAGAGGACAGGATATGCTCTCACTGCAGTCAGGGAGTGGTGGAGCCAGAGATGTACTTCCTCACAGCTTGTGGAAAATATCAGGGCATCAGGGAGAATTTCTACCAAAAATTCTCACAAATATGCCCTGATTTCAGAAATCTGAATGACAACCAAAAACTCCCATTCCTACTGGGAGAGGAGAGAAGCTGTATAACACTGGCGGCACACTATGTTACAGCTTGCCATGAACAGAGGGACAACCAGTAAACTAAGAAAAGAATATATATAAACAATGCGAATGTATATTTATACACTCAGGGATATCGGGTGACTGTCTGTGTGGAGTTTGCACATTCTCCCCGTGTTTGCGTGGGTTTCCTCCGGGTGCTCCGGTTTCCTCCCACAGTCCAAAGATGTGCGGGTTAGGTTGATTGGCTATGATAAATTGACCCTTAGTGTTAGGGGGATTAAATACGTGGGGTTACGGGGATAAGGTGGGATATGTGTTGGTGTAGGGGTTACGGGGATCGGGTGGGATATGTGTCGGTGCAGGCTCGATGGGCCGAAATGGCCTCTATCTGCACTGTGGGGTTTCTGTGAAATTTCTGTGAAATACCTGTTTATACACTGTATGAATAGAACTGCGTTTATGTGCTAAACCATAAATGTATTTTGATGCTTTGGCAACATAAGATGTAACTTATGCCAATAAAGCGATTTGAATTGTGAATTGTGAATTGAGAGACAGAGAGAGAGACAGGGAGAGAGACAGAGTGAGGGACAGAGTGAAAGAGTGAGTGAGAGAGGCAGAGAGAGAGACAGAGTGAGAGACAGAGTGAGAGACAGAATGAGAGACAGAGTGAGAGACAGAATGAGAGAGAGAGTGTGAGACAGAGTGAGAGACAGAATGAGAGACAGAGTGAGAGAGAGAGTGTGAGACAGAGTGAGAGACAGAGTGAGGGACAGAGTGAGAGAGAGAGTGAGAGACAGAGTGAGAGACAGAGTGAGAGACAGAGAGAGAGACAGAGTGAGAGACAGAGTGAGAGAGAGAGTGAGAGACAGAGTGAGAGGCAGAGTGAGAGACAGAGTGAGAGACAGAGTGAGAGAGAGAGTGAGAGACAGAGTGAGAGACAGAGAGAGAGAGAGTGAGAGACAGAGTGAGAGACAGAGAGAGACAGAGTGAGAGACAGAGTGAGGGCCAGAGTGAGAGACAGAGTGAGAGAGAGAGTGAGAGGGACAGAGTGAGCGACAGAGTGAGAGACAGAGTGAGAGAGAGAGTGAGAGACAGAGTGAGAGAGAGAGTGAGAGATAGAGTGAGAGTCAGAGTGAGAGACAGAGTGGGAGACAGAGCGAGAGACAGAGAGAGATACAGAGTGAGTGACAGAGTGAGAGACAGAGTGAGAGACAGAGTGAGACAGAGTGAGAAACAGAGTGAGAGACAGAGTGAGAGACAGAGTGAGAGACAGAGAGAGAGACAGGGAGAGAGACAGAGTGAGGGACAGAGTGAGAGAGTGAGTGAGAGAGGCAGAGAGAGAGACAGAGTGAGAGACAGAGTGAGAGACAGAATGAGAGACAGTGTGAGAGACAGAATGAGAGACAGAGTGAGAGAGAGAGTGAGAGAGAGAGTGAGAGACAGAGTGAGAGACAGAGTGAGAGACAGAGAGAGAGACAGAGTGAGGGACAGAGTGAGAGAGAGAGTGAGAGACAGAGTAAGAGACAGAGTGAGAGAGAGAGTGAGAGAGAGAGTGAGGGGGAGAGTGACGGGCAGATATCGCAGGGGTGGGGGGGGGTTGTCGGATCGTGCCGGGGGATCTACCACCGGAGGTGTGCCGGGATGAGATCTAGCCGTTGTTCAAGCAGTTCGGCAGAGTCAGCGAGTGCGATCTGGTGAAGGTGACGTTGAGATTGGGTGGGGGGAGGAGAGATGGTGGAGAGTGACAGGGAGATGGGGTACAAAGAGAGGAATGGGAGAGAGAGATAGTGTACAGAAAGAGGAATGCAATAGTTAGGGAGAGGTGTGGGTACAGAGAGAGAGAGAGGATGAGACACAGGGGAGGGGGAAAGAGATTGAGACCAGTGGAATGGGGGAGAGAGGGATGATGCAAAAGGACGAGATTGATGCAGCCCGGGGGGAGGGATAGGATTAAAAAGAGATCGGGACTGGGCAGGGAGAGAGAGGAGTAGACACTTTGGGCAAGAGATATTGAGATACATGAAAAAGATGAAGGGGGAGACAGAGATTAGAGAAAGAATCTGAGAAGTCGTGGGTTTATGTGTTCAACCATAAATGTATTATGATGCTTTGGCAACATAAGATGTACCTTATCATGCCAATAAAGCGATTTGAATTTGAATTTGAATTTGAGAGACAGGGGAGTGCGATTAAGGGAGAGATGTAAGGGAGAGAGAATGGAAGGAGAGGCAGAAGGGAGAAACTCGAGGGGTTGGGGAGTGAGACCATAGGCAAGGGGGAGAAAGAAAAGGGGAGGAGACAAAGGGGGGAAGGGGAGAGATGAGAAGGAGAAGGGAGGAGACTGAGAGATGGATGGGGTGACAGGACAGAGGAGGGCAATGAGGAGGGTGTTCAGTTTTTAGGCTGCAGCAGATGGTTTTCTGAAGTCCAGTGTCAAAAATCATTCCTGTAGATCAGCCCAGACACCCAGTTAACTGAAGTCTTTTTATCTGCCAATATCCGGTAACATAGCAGTGGCCAGGTCCATCAGAACACTCTTATTGTTGTAATTTGCTAATTGGATAATGACAGCAGTCCTCCCATGTATTTGGATAATGGAAAATACTCCAGTGTTTCTCAAACTGGGATCTGCACAGACAGGCCGGTCAACAGCAGAGGGGGAGAAAAAATCCCCTGAAACACTCAGCAGCCGTGCAGTGAGTAGGCGGGCGGTGGAGGGTGTAGGGGACGGCGTGTGCCCAGTCAGCACTGCCCCTGACTGTCTCTGAGCGGTTCGAATCGCTCCCACACCCCTGGGTTCTAGACCGGACTTAGGTACAGGTGGCGATACAGAAATAGAGTAGTCAACTGGTTTGGTACAAGAAAACCGTAAAAGGCACAACAATATTACAACACTGGAAAAATCACTAGAATAATTACAGGCATATAAAAGTACACTTAGTTGGGAATGGGGAACACACAGCACAACGAGGGATCAATCACATTAATAATCCCCCTACCCTTGTCCCACCCCCAATACCTAACTAGATTGAGCTAAGAGGGGCCAAGGATCTATGCCCACCAATGGGGTTTCCTTGACTGTTCAAGACCTGTCGATTAAGCCGGTTGAGGTTTTGGGGTTCGCTCTTTGTGTCCTTTGGGGCCTGCCGTCGTCACGTGGTCCCAGGGCGCGGTGGTGGAGTCGTCTGAGTAAAGTACCCTATTTTCCTCCGTTACAGATAGGGAGTAAAGTCTTTGTTGGGTACTTTACCTTGCAGAATGGTTGTTCTTCTGGTGGTGGTCTGGTCGTTGAAGGTTTTGTTGTGGTTGGGGTTTGGTTGGCAGTCTATGGTGTTGGCTTGAGTTTGTTACCGCGGTGCTCGTGGTCATCAGCTGCTCCTTCTACCCATGCATCGAATGTCCGCTTACCGGGGTGTGTGCCCGCTCGTCCCCAATGCTTCTTTATGCTGCCCTTCTCTGCTTATCGGCCTTGCCGTTCGTCTCGTCTCGCCTGCCCACTTGCGGCCCCATGTGTCCTGTATGTGTTGAGTCGGGTCCTGTTCTCCTCCCGCGTATGGCCCCCGGTGTTGTAATGGGCATCCCCGGTGTTAGAGCAGGAAGAGAAGAGAAGAGACCTTGGCTACCGGTGGGCCCACAATTATACCGGTTCTTCACCACTTACCTGCGCGCCAAATCAGGCCAGTTCTTTGTTTAATTTTGGCGGGCTCGTCTAAAGTGTTTACAGTCATTCACCTTAACGGCTTCAATATCCTGGCTGTTTGTCGTTTATGAAGTTTAATCGTCTTTTCCTGGCTTGGTGGCTCCTTTGAATGGTTACCGATTATTTATGCAGAAAGTTAATGGCCTCAAGATTACGTCTATCCTGAGTTAAACTGTTTCAAGATGAAGGATGCATATTCTGTGTTTATCTAGCTGTCTGGCTTTAGAAATGACAAAGCATTTCACACAGATCCATGCATGTTAGGTTTTGTTTCAAGATTTGAATGGGCCTGCTTTTTTTTTGCAAGGCCTTGCTTTTAAAATCCTGCAGGCTTCTGTCACGAGGTTTCAGAAGCCATTTTCTTTTGTGTACCCTTTTTAATAACTTGTCCATTCAGGGTCCCTTTAATTGATAACTTTTGGGGAATGTGGGAATTTTGAGAACCCTACAAGGGTCACACCTGAAACGCTGCCAGTGTTCCCAACAGGAGCCACTGAGCCTAATCCCACTCCAGGAGCAGGGAGGTGTCGTGTGGTGAAGTATTCACCGGGCACGTTGCTGAACCTGAAGGGCCACCTTTCAGCAGAAGGGAAGATAAAAGTTTCCACATCACCGATCACATCAGTGTTCACGATATCGGACAGCCCCGGCAACATTTCATGCAAGTCCCATTAACAGGACACTGATGAACTTTACAATCAGAAATATAAATGATAATTAATCTATTTGAAAAGGGGTCATTCAAGCGAAAAAGCTTGCGAACCTCTGAGTTACACAGTTGTGTTTTAACCCGGGGACTCACATAGAAACATAGAAACATAGAAGATAGGAGCAGGAGTAGGCCATTCAGCCCCTCGAGCCTGCTCCGCCATTCAATGAGATCATAGCTGATCATCCAAATTCAGTACCCTGTCCCTGCCTTCTCCCCATATCCCTTGATCCCTTTAGCCTTAAGAAATATATCTAACTCCTTCTTGAATATATTTAATGAATTGGCCTCCACCGCCTTCTGTGGTAGAGAATTCCTCATGTTCACCACTCCCTGGGTGAAGAAATTCCTCCTCATCTCTGTCCAAAATGGCTTACCCCTTATCCTTAGACTGTGACCCCTGGTTCTGGACTCCCCGACCATCAGGAACATCCTTCCTGCAACTAGTCTGTCCAGTCCTGTTAGAATTTTATAAGTTTCAATGAGATCCCCTCTCATTCTTCTAAACTCCAGCGAATATAAGCCCAATTGACCCAATCTCTCCTCATACGTCACTCTTGCCATCCCAGGTAGCAGTCCTGTAGTAACCTGGGAGGTTATGAGTAACCTGATCCACCAGGTGGTGCTGTGGCAATTGGTCTCCTGAGTTAAGTCTGATCTGTACTGGTTGTACTCTTTGTTTTGCTGCCTCATGGCAGAAGCTTTCAATTGCAAGTGTTGATTAAACCATGTTACGGAGTTAACCTGTGTCCGTCTCCATTTATGGCCACCTCAAGATACCACATATGGCGACGAGAATAAATGACGGAAAAGTTTTGGTGGATCAGTCATAGTTAGCGAGTATTCGGAAGAGGTGCTCGGGTTGGTTAGCAAACTAGTCGGAAAAGCACGAGGCTAGGCCGCGGGAGTCGAAACGGAGTTTGATTTTTTAGCTGAAGTGACCGGACTCCAAGGATGGCAGGAACGCTAGGCTCCGTGGCACCTTTTGACAGCAAGTCGCAGTCTTGGGAGGAGTGTTGTGAAATACTGAGACATTTCTTTATGGCAAACGAGGTGGACAGTGCTGAAAAGAAAAGGGCCATTTTATTGAGTTGTGTGGGAGCGCAAACCTATACATGGATGAGGAATCTGCTGAGCCCGGAGCGGCCAGGAGATAAATCTTTTGACGAGTTGGTGAGCCTACTAAAGAATCATTTCAATCCGAAACCTAGTGAAATAGTACAGAGATGGAAATTCAATTCGAGAATTAGGAGGCTGGAAGAAAGCGTTACTGAGTATGTGGAGGAGCTTCGGAAGCTCGCACAGGACTGTAATTTTGGAAATGCGCTCACAGTCATATTAAGGGACAGACTAGTATGCGGAGTTAACGATGACAGTATACAGCAAAGGTTGCTGTCAGAAGAAGGATTAACGTTTGAGACGGCACTGAAAAAAGCACAAGCCATGGAGACGGCTAACAAGGACATTAAGGACTTAAACAGTATGAGCAAGGAGAAATGGAGTAAACCAGTGGGAGGAGCTGTTTTGAAGATGGAAGCTGGCGCGAAAAGTCCACCAGTATAGACACTTCAAGGCCCAACATACCCAGTTGGGGATTGCTACCGATGTGGTGGGACGAGCCATTATGCAAAGGACTGCAGGTTTGCAAAGGCAAAGTGCCACAATTGTGGAAAAATAGGGCACTTAAAGAAAGTCTGTAAAAGGGCAGTGAGTGAGAGAAGCAGTGCTAAAGGGGCAAAGCATGCTAAAGGGGGGAGGGAGAAGTACACAAAGCGGGCAAATTACATACAAGAGGAGGAAGAGTCTAGTGAGGAGGTTTTCACTATATACAGTATAGACACTTCAAGGCCCAACATACCCCCTCTCACTCAGTATTTGATAGTGAACGGAGGTCAAGTAAAGTTTGAGATTGACACCGGATGTAGTGTAACCATAATGTCGCAGACTGAGTACGCCAAGCTATGGGGGGAAGCAAAAGTACCAGAGCTAGGTACATGCCCCATTAGTCTCAAAACCTACACAGGACAGAAGGTGGACATTTTGGGGGCGGCTGAAGTACAAGTGGAACACAAAGGAGTCAACAAAGAGCTTACGGTGGTAGTGGTAGCAGGGTCAGGGCCAAACCTGTTAGGGCAAGAGTGGATCAGTGAGTTGAGTGTGGACTGGCAGGCAATGAATAAAATGGAGGACAGTACAGAGGCACTGCAAGAAGTGTGATGAAGCATGAGTTAGTGTTCAAGGATGAACTGGGCACCTTAAGGGGAGCCACAGCCAAGATTCATGTAGCCAGTGATGCCACGCCTCGTTTCTTTAAACCAAGGTCGGTACCTTTTGCAATGAAAACCAAGGTTGAGGTGGAACTAGATCGCCTGCTAAAGGACAAAGTAATAGAACCAGTGAAATTTTCAGACTGGGCGGCACCAATAGTCCCGGTACTGAAGCCCGACGGTAACGTAAGGGTGTGTGGTGACTATAAGTTAACAGTGAACAGAGTATCGTCACTGGAACAGTACCCCATTCCGAGAATGGAGGACATGTTAACATCGCTCGCTGGGGGAGAAAGATTCAGCAAACTGGACATGAGTCATGCGTATCAGCAGATATTGCTAGATGAAGAATCAAAAACGTTTGTCACGGTGAACACGCACAAGGGGCTGTTCACGTATGCCAGGATACCATTTGGTGTCAGTTCTAGCCCAGCAATATTCCAACGGACTATGGAGGGCATTCTGCAGGGCATTCCAAAGGTGGCCATGTACTTAGATGATATTCTGCTAACAGGAAGTGACGATCAGGATCACGTAAAAACACTGGACAAAGTGCTACAGCGGCTGGAAGAGGCGGGGCTACGCCTGAAACAGAGTAAGTGTAGTTTCATGGAGAAGGAAGTTACATTCCTGGGACATCGGGTGGATGCCACAGGCCTCCATCCATTACCAGGGAAAGTGCGGGCAGTGCAGATGCACCTGCACCCACCTCAGTGACTGAACTGAAAGCCTACCTAGGGCTCCTGAATTATTATAACCGGTTTCTTCCAAACTTATCGATGCTGCTGGCACCCCTGCACAAACTGCTGAGAAAGGAGGAGCCATGGCGTTGGGGGCCAGAGCAAGCAAAAGCGTTTCAGCAGTCAAAGGAGCTACTTTAGTCCAGCAGGGTGTTAGTGCATTACGACGAGAAGAAGGAGCTGATAATGTCCTGCGATGCATCACCCTATGGAGTGGGGGCAGTGTTGGCCCACCGCATGCCAGATGGAGCGGAAAGGCCCATTGGGTTTGTTTCACGCACGCTCACAGCAGCGGAAAAGAACTATTCACAGCTTGATAAAGAGGGGTTAGCCATTATATTTGGAGTAAAGAAATTCCATAAGTACATATATGGGAGGAAGTTTGTAATCAGTACTGACCACAAGCCTCTTATTAGCTTACTGAATGAGATGAAAGCGGTGCCTCAAATGGCATCACAGAGAATAATGAGATGGGCAGTAATACTAAGAGCCTATGAATATGTGATCACATACAGAGTCGGCAAGGAAAACGGGAACGCTGAGGCTCTCAGCCGCCTGCCCCTCTCAAAATCTCCTCGCAGTACTTCCCCTGAGGAGCACGTCCTGATGCTGGATCAGGAGATCATTCCCCTGATGACTTCAGCACAAATCCAGGGCTGGACAGCCAAGGACCCCGTTCTGTCAAGGGTCCGTGAGTATGTGTTGAAAGGCTGGCCAGGTCACCGTGAGGGACCGGAGTTCGCGCCGTACAGACAGAGACAGCACGAGCTCAGTGTCCAAGATGGATGTGTGCTATGGGGCGCACGCATCATAGTCCCAGAGCGGGGACGCTCTACTTTGATGGAACAGTTGCATCAATCACACCCAGGAATGACTAGAATGAAAGGACTGGCTAGGAGCTACCTGTGGTGGCCTAACTTGGATGCTGAAATTGAGTCAAAGGTAAAGTCATGCACTATATGTCAGGAACAGAGGAAAGCACCTGCCGGGGCACCACTCCATCCCTGGGAGTGGCCCAGCAAACCCTGGAGGAGAATTCACATAGACTATGCGGGACCTTTTATGGGCAAAATGTTTTTGGTGCTGGTAGACGCTCACTCAAAGTGGATCGACGTTTATCCAGTGAGTTCTGCAATGACTGATGCCACACTGGATTGTCTCAGGAACAGCTTCAGCACGCATGGTATTCCAGAAATGATTGTATCCGACAATGCACAGTGTTTTGTTAGTGAAGGGAGCAAAGAATTCATGGTAAGGAATGGAATCACACATGTCACCTCGGCTCCATATCACCCAGCCTCAAATGGGTTAGCCGAGCGAGCCGTGCAGACTTTTAAGGAGCTCATGAGGAAGAGCTCAGGTGACACCCTGGAGACCAAGCTCAATAAAGCCTTGTTTAGTTATCGTATAACACCCCAAGCTACCACGGGGCTTTCTCCGGTTGAGTTGATGATGGGGAGGAAGTTGCGGTGCACGTTAGACCTGATACACCCAGATCTCAAAAGCAAGGTTGAGACAAAACAAACAAACCAAAAAGCATACCATGACAAACATACTAAAGCTCGCCATTTCGCCATAGGGGGCTCTGTGTACACCCGGAACTTCGGCTATGGACCTAAATGGATACCAGGACTAATCCAGGACATTACAGGACCTGTGTCGTACTCCGTGTTACTAGGGGATGGTCGAGGGGTTTGTCGGCATGTGGATCAGCTTTTCAGCCGGCAGCAGGGGGAACTACCTCAGATGGAACACAGGGCAGTAGAGGAGGCTGTTCCAGGACCCATCACGGCTTATAAGGTGCCAGTGGACACTGGTACTGCCAGGCCACAGCGGGACAGAGTAAAACCAACATCAGAGACTACTCCAATCTCAAGTGCGAGTGAATCTGAGAATCCACCACAAGTGGAATTAAGACGTTCACAAAGGATTCGCAAGCAACCAGAAAGACTTATACAAACCTGTTAAATTAGTCAGGGGTTAACCATGGTTAGAGCATACTGGTTAATTAAAACGTAGTACCTAGTAAGGGTTATTGTTTAAGAATTGCATACGGCAATCTTAAGGGGGGAGAAGTGTAGTAACCTGGGAGGTTATGAGTAAACTGATTCACCAGGTGGTGCTGTGGCAATTGGTCTCCTGAGTTAAGTCTGATCTGTACTGGTTGTACTCTTTCTTTTGCTGCCTCATGGCAGAAGCTTTCAATTGCAAGTGTTGATTAAACCATGTTACGGAGTTAACCTGTGTCCGTCTCCATCTATGGCCACCTCAAGATACCACAAGTCTGGTGAATCTTTGCTGCACTTCCTCCATGGCAAGAACATCCTTCCTCAGATAAAGCGACCAAAACTGCACACAATACTCAAGATGTGGTCTCACCAAGGCCCTGTACAACCACAGCAAGACATCCTTGTCCCTGTACTCAAAACTTCTCGCTAAGAAGGCCAACATACCGAACTAACATTGGAAAATGCTGTGACAATATGCCAAGCCAGCGAGCTAGCTCAAAAGCATGCGAAGACTTTCAGTGAAATCAATAATGATGCGATTGTAGTAAGTGCGGCTGTCGGTGCTGTGTCCTACAAAGGGAAGAAACATGGGCAGAACAGAAATGAAAAGCAATCGGAGGAAGGAATTTTTATTTCTAAACGCTGTGGTTACAAACACCAGTTAAAACAATGCCCAGCGTTTGGAAAAATATGCACAAAATGTCATGGAAAGAATCACTTTGCCAAACAATGCTTTTCAAATGTAAAAACAAAGAAAGGGCAACGAGTTAATGTGATTGAGGACACTGATTTAAGTGAGACATTTTTTGTACAAATGGTGTCATGTAACAATGTCAAAAATGACACAGAAAATGTGCAGCCCTCAGATGAGTCTAGGTTCGGATCGGACATGGCCCTGTGGGTAGCGGAGCAGGCCCAGGGGCCGTGTAGCTTGATCCTGCTCCTATTTCGTGTGTCTAATTCTGTTAGATTCAGGAGATGGTTCTGTGATAGTAGATTGGCGGTTGGGATCAGATCAGCCGTTATCTTGTTGGGTGGCGGAGCAGGCTGGAGGGGCCGTTTGGCCTACTCCTGCTCCTATTTCTTATGTTCTTATGTTCTTATATGGGCAATGCTGAAGATAACGTCAATGCAGTAAAAGAGGACAAATGGATGATCCCACTGCAGGTAAATGGAGCATTAGTTACATTAAAACTGGACACTGGGGCAAAAGCAAACTTAATCAGTATGAGTGACATTAAAAACATGAAAGAAAAGCCCAAAATACAGAAAAAGTCAATACTACTGAAGAACTATAATGGTCATAAAATAGATAGCTTAGGTGTATGCAGACTTAAAGTGACAGTCAAAGACAAAGTGCATCATCTCATGTTTTCTGTTGTGGCTGAAGGACTTGATTCACTACTAGGTGACAAAGCTTGTGAAGACTTAGAACTGGTCAAGAGAGTCTACCGTATAAACTGTGCCATAAGCAGACCAGATGACTCAGTGGATTCTGTAGTGAGTAATTTCCAGGATGTGTTCAAAGGATTTGGAGTTCTCCCATTCACTTACAAGATCCAGCTAAAGCAGGATGCTCAGCCAGTGGTACATGCTCCACGAAGAGTTCCAGCACCCCTGCGTGACCGGCTCAAGAAAGAACTGGACAGAATGACCACACTAGGAGTCATCAGGAAAGTCAAAGAGCCAACAGACTGGGTTAACTCTGTGTGAAGAAAAAGAACAATGATCTAAGAATATGCATGGATCCAAAGGACTTAAATGCGTTTTAACGTGAACACTACCAGATTCCCAAGCGAGAAGAAATCACCAGTGAAATGTCAGGTGCCAGATACTTTATAAAGCTCGATGCCTCACAAGGATTATGGCAACTAAAACTGGATGAAGAGAGCACCAAATACTGTACCTTCAACACACCATTTGGAAGGTATTGTTTCCTCAGAATGCCTTTCGGGATAATATCTGCATCTGAAATCTTTCATAGAGCGATGGAACACATAATTGAAGGTCTGGAAGGAGTTCGGGTCTATGTTGATGACATAATCATCTGGGGCTCCACATTGAAATAACACAATGAGAGACTGACTAAAGTGCTACAGAGCATACGCCGGAATGGACTGAAGCTCAACAAAGCCAAGTGTCAGTTTGGCATCCAGGAAGTCACTTTCCTAGGAGATAATCTATCTGGTAAAGGAATGGAGGCAGATATGGAAAAAGTAAACGCCATACTCAACATGCCCCGACCCACTGACAAAAAAGGAGTGCTACGCATCATGGGGATGATAAACTTCATTGGAAAGTTCATTCCTAACTTGTCAGCCAAGACAGCCTGTCTGCGAGAGCTGCTACATAAAGCATGGACAGAAAGACATGAACAAGAGTGGATGAATCTTAAAACAATGCTAACAACCACACCTGTATTCACCTTTTTTGACCCAACAAAGAGAATCAAAGTGTCAACGGATGCATCAAAGGATGGCCTAGGCGCGGTCTTGCTACAAGCAGAGGGTGAAGATTGGAAGCCTGTTGCATATGCCTCCAGGTCTATGACTGATTCTGAGTGTCGATACGCCCAGATTGAAAAGGAATGTCTAGGCTTGGTAGTTGACTAGAAAAGTTTCATGGCTACATATATGGGCCTCCCACCTTCACAGTTGAGACAGACCACAGCCCACTGGTTGCCATCATAAAAAAGAACCTGAATGAGATGTCTCCAAGGACTCAATGACTCATGATGAAGCTGCAAAGATATGACTTTGAACTGATCTACACACCAGGCAAATACATAGTGTTGGCAGATGCACTATCCCAAGCACCCACAATGAGTCATGTGAGCTCTATTGAAGAAGACGTGGATGTTCATGTGAGTATGGTCACTGCTGCGCTGCCCGTGTCAGACACAAAATCAAAGCAAATAGCAGAAGAAACAGTAAAAGATACAGTATTACAAACAGTAATAGAGAACATTCATCATGGTTGGCCAAAAGGTTCCTGTCCAAAATATTTTCACATAAGGTCAGAATTGAGTGTCGCAAGTGGACTATTACTAAAACAGAACAGAATAGTCATTCCACAGGCTCTACGTCAAGACATGCTCAAAAGGATTCATGAAGGACACGTCGGAATTGAAAAAGGCAAAAGGAGAGCAAGAGACACTGTTTATTGGCCTGGCATAAATAAGGACATTGAGAACATGATAGGGAAATGTGAGACATGTCAGAAACACCAAAACAAACAAACAAAGGAACCAATGATAGTAGCTGACTTACCAACAGCACCATGGCAAAAGGTTGGTATGGACCTTTTTCATTTGAATGGTAAAGAATATCTAATAGTGATTGACTACTATTCTAACTATCCTGAGATGGCGCTGCTCTCAAGCACCACAGCAAGCAGTGTCATAATGCATGCACGGGTAAGTCTGATGTGTTTTCATGAGATTGTTCTGGTGGTGAATGACAAGATTCAGTTGCGGCATTGTCATCAACCTGCTCTTGGATAGTTTCTTGTGTTTTCAGGAGGGAACGGCGGTTCCTCCTGAGAATCTGTCCTTCCTCAGTTCTAACAGTGTATGACCTTGGTCGTACTTCCTCAAGAACTGTAGCTTTCCTGTTCCATGCATCTGGATCCTCAATCCTGACAACATGTAGTAAAAAAGCCTGATAGACTTAATCTTTGAGTACAAAGAAAAACTATATTGAAAATGTATTGACTGTTGTGAAAATGTTTATGTTTATAGAGCACTAACAAAAGTGTTACTGATATCATCTTTAATGTTTTTCTTGAAAGTTGATTGATATTGATTTTGTTAACCTCAAAGAAAGGGGGATGTAATGATCAATAACATGTCATTCTAGAGTGGTACACTAGATGGAGCTGTAGAGCTGTATACTGCTGTGTGTTTAGTTGAATGTGTTTAAGACTACACTACCCACGATGCACTAGGCTACCCAGAAAGCAGTAGTCAAGATGGCTGCCTCTACAGGATGCTGTACAAGTCCACATGGCATGAATAAATGTCTAGCTCTAAGCTAGCTGTTCATAATGCAAACGACTAGTTATTAATGAACATAACAATGGGCACCTGCAGATCTGCCTAGGCACCTGAAGCGCTTCTTCAGAATGTCGCTGGCTTGTTCGATGACACATCAGGTGGTCATATGGCATTCATTCTAGTGCTGTTGAACTTCAGTGGTCGGGTTTCTGACGGCTATCATCGGCCAAGTTTGAAGTGGGTAACCCTTGTCTCCTCACAGCCACTCCTTATGTCTGTTTGCAGGTCCGAAGAGGTCAGGGAGCTTGGACTGCCGCAGGACGAAAGCCTCATGGCAGCTCCCCGGGACTCTGGCGCACACCTGCAGAAACATCTTTTTGTGTTTGCACACCAGCTGTACATTGATGGAGTGGAAGCCCTTGCGGTTGACGAATACTCCTGGGTAATCTGGGGGTGCTCGGATTGCCGTGTGTGTGCAGGCAATGACGCCCTGCACCTGTGGGAAGCCAGCCAGAGACAGAAACCTGAGCGCCCGCTCATTCGGACTGACATCATCACTAGCGAAGTTGACATAATTGGAGGCCCTTGCAAACAAGCCATCAGTCACCTGTCTTATGTAGTTGTGGGCCGTCGATGGGGAGATCCAGGAAATGTCTCCGGCAGAGCCCTGGAAGGATCCATGGGCAAAAATGCTGAAGGCGGTGGTGACTTTGACAGCCGCTGTAAAGCATGGCCAGCCGGTCCAGCAGGGAGCAGGTCTTCTTCTAGAAGGTTGCAGATGTCTGCCAACACCCAATGTGACAACCTGAGACTCCTGAAACACTGCTGTTTGGACATGTCAAGGAAACTCAGCCTCTGCCTGTACACTCTGCTCCGCTCTCTGCCTGTACACTCTGCTCCGCTCTCTGCCTGTACACTCTGCTCCGCTCTCTGCCTGTACACTCTGCTCCGCTCTCTGCCTGTACACTCTGCTCTGCTCTCTGTCTGTACACTCTGCTCCGCTCTCTGCCTGTACACTCTGCTCCGCTCTCTGCCTGTACACTCTGCTCTGCTCTCTGTCTGTACACTCTGCTCTGCTCTCTGTCTGTACACTCTGCTCCGCTCTCTGCCTGTACACTCTGCTCCGCTCTCTGCCTGTACACTCTGCTCCGCTCTCTGCCTGTACACTCTGCTCCGCTCTCTGCCTGTACACTCTGCTCCGCTCTCTGCCTGTACACTCTGCTCCGCTCTCTGCCTGTACACTCTGCTCCGCTCTCTGTCTGTACACTCTGCTCCGCTCTCTGCCTGTACACTCTGCTCCGCTCTCTGCCTGTACACTCTGCTCCGCTCTCTGCCTGTACACTCTGCTCCGCTCTCTGCCTGTACACTCTGCTCTGCTCTCTGTCTGTACACTCTGCTCCGCTCTCTGCCTGTACACTCTGCTCCGCTCTCTGCCTGTACACTCTGCTCTGCTCTCTGTCTGTACACTCTGCTCCGCTCTCTGCCTGTACACTCTGCTCCGCTCTCTGCCTGTACACTCTGCTCCGCTCTCTGCCTGTACACTCTGCTCCGCTCTCTGCCTGTACACTCTGCTCCGCTCTCTGCCTGTACACTCTGCTCCGCTCTCTGCCTGTACACTCTGCTCCGCTCTCTGCCTGTACACTCTGCTCCGCTCTCTGCCTGTACACTCTGCTCTGCTCTCTGTCTGTACACTCTGCTCCGCTCTCTGCCTGTACACTCTGCTCCGCTCTCTGCCTGTACACTCTGCTCCGCTCTCTGCCTGTACACTCTGCTCCGCTCTCTGCCTGTACACTCTGCTCCGCTCTCTGCCTGTACACTCTGCTCCGCTCTCTGCCTGTACACTCTGCTCCGCTCTCTGCCTGTACACTCTGCTCCGCTCTCTGTCTGTACACTCTGCTCTGCTCTCTGTCTGTACACTCTGCTCCGCTCTCTGCCTGTACACTCTGCTCCGCTCTCTGCCTGTACACTCTGCTCCGCTCTCTGCCTGTACACTCTGCTCCGCTCTCTGCCTGTACACTCTGCTCCGCTCTCTGTCTGTACACTCTGCTCTGCTCTCTGTCTGTACACTCTGCTCCGCTCTCTGCCTGTACACTCTGCTCCGCTCTCTGCCTGTACACTCTGCTCCGCTCTCTGCCTGTACACTCTGCTCCGCTCTCTGTCTGTACACTCTGCTCTGCTCTCTGTCTGTACACTCTGCTCCCCCTCTGCTGTTCCCCCCTCTGCTGTTCCCCCCTCTGCTGTTCCCCCTCTCTGTTGTTCCCCCTTCTGTTGTTCCCCCCTCTGCTGTTCCCCCTCTCTGTTGTTCCCCCTCTCCGCTGTTCCCCCCCTCCGCTGTTCCCCCTCTCCGCTGTTCCCCCTCTCCGCTGTTCCCCCTCTCCGCAGTTCCCCCCCTCCGCTGTTCCCCCTCTCCGCTGTTCCCCCCCTCCGCTGTTCCCCCTCTCCGCTGTTCCCCCTCTCCGCTGTTCCCCCACTCCGCTGTTCCCCCCCTCCGCTGTTCCCCCTCTCCGCTGTTCCCCCTCTCCGCTGTTCCCCCACTCCGCTGTTCCTCCTCTCTGCTGTTCTGCTCTCCACTGTTCCCCCTCTCCGCTGTTCCCCCTCTCCGCTGTTCCCCCTCTCCGCTATTCCCTCTCTGCTGTTCCCCCCTCTGCTGTTCACCCCTCTGCTGTTCCCCCTCTCTGCTGTTCCCCCTCTCTGCTGTTCCCCCTCTCTGCTGTTCCCCCCTCTCTGCTGTTCCCCCTCTCCGCTGTTCCCCTCTCTGCTGTTCCCCCTCTCCGCTGTACCCCCCTCTGCTGTTCCCCCCTCTGCTGTTCCCCCTCTGCTGTTCCCCCCTCTGCTGTTCCCCCCTCTCTGCTGTTCCCCCCTCTGCTGTACCCCCCTCTGCTGTTCCCCCCTCTGCTGTTCCCCCTCTCTGCTGTTCCCCCCTCTGCTGTTCCCCCCTCCGCTGAACCCCCCTCTGCTGTTCCCCCCTCTGCTGTTCCCCCCTCCGCTGTACCCCCCTCTGCTGTTCCCCCCTCTGCTGTTCCCCCTCTCTGCTGTTCCCCCTCAGCTGTTCCCCTCTGCTGTTCCCCCTCTCCGCTGTTCCCCCCTCTTTGCTGTTCCCCCTCTCTGCTGTTCCCCCCTCCGCTGTTTCCCCCCTCCGCTGTTTCCCCCCTCTTTGCTGTTCCCCCTCTCCACTGCTCCCCCTCTCTGCTGTTCCCCTGTCTGCTGTTCCCCCTCTGCTGTCCAGCTACAGGTCTTTGAACAGCAGGCTGCTATTGCTGCTGGTGCTGGTCATTTTGGTCCTTATCCGAGGACCAACCTAAAGCAGCCAAAGCTCCACCCACCCTGATGTGATTGAGAAAACTTCCAAAGTGTAGAAAGTAACCTCTGAGCAGAAGTGCTGCGAACAAACCCTTGCCACTAGCAGGTAAGAAAGCAGCTGTGAGTACTGAGTATTTAGTGCAGTATTTCCATGAGATTGATTCAGCTCCTCAGTTGCCGGTGTGCTCTCGCCTGGCTTTCACAGGTGAGTTTCAGGAAGCTCGGGAAACCCGTGGTTCCAATGTTAAATTAAAAGTCAGTTGCAATATCACTCCAATTGAGCGATTAGCCTATGTTACTAGGGTAAGATACAGCCTGGAATGCCCATACATACTTATTTAGATATTTCACATTTTGTAAAGGCTAAATATCCCAGCATGCTATTCTAGCGGTGAGGTGAGAGTGACTGCCCTTGACATCAAGGCAGCATTTGACTGAATGTGGCATCAAAGAGCCCTAGTAAAACTAAAGTCAATGGGATACAGAGGGAAAACGCTCCACTGGCTGGAGTCATATCTAGCACAAATGAAGATGGTTGTGGTGGTTGGAGGTCAATCGTCTCAGCCCCAGGACATCACTGCAGGAGTTCCTCAGGGCAGTGTCCTAGGCCCAACCATCTTCAGCTGCTTCATCAATGACCTTCCCTCCAACATAAGGTCAGAAATGGGGATGTTCGCTGATGACTGCACAGTGTTCAGCGCCATTCGCAACTCCTCAGATAATGAAGCAGTCCATGCCCGCATGCAGCAAGACCTGGATGACATTCAGGCTTGGGCTGGTAAGTGGCAGGTAACATTCGCGCCACACAATTGCCAGGCAATGACTATCTCCAACAAGCGAGAGTCTAACCACCTCCCCTTGACATTCAACAGCATTACCATCGCCGAATCCCCCACCATCAACATCCTGGGGGTCACCATTAACCAGACACTTAACTGGACCAGCCACATAAATACTGTGGCAACAAGAGCAGGTCAGAGGCTGGGAATTCTGCAGCGAGTGTCTCACCTCCTGACTCCCCAAAGTCTTTCCACCATCTACAAAGCACAAGTGAGGAGTGTGATGGAATACTCTCCACTTGCCTGGATGAGTGCAGCTCCAACAACACTCAAGAAGCTCGACACCATTCAGGATAAAGCAGCCCATTTGATTGGCACCCCATCCACCACCTTAAACATTCACTCCCTCCACCACCGGCGTACCATGGTTGCAGTGTGTACCATCTACAAGATGCACTGCAGCAACTCGCCAAGGCTTCTTTGACAGCACCTCTCACCTAGGACAAGGACAGTAGGCACATGGGAACACCACCACCTCCAAGTTCCCCTCCAAGTCACACACCATCCTGACTTGCAAATATATCGCCGATCATTTATCGTCGCTGGGTCAAAATCCTGGAACTCCCTCCCTAACAGCACTGTGGGAGTACTTTCACCACCTTCTCAAGGGCAATCAGGGATGGGCAATAAATATTGGCCTTGCCAGCGACGCCCACATCCCAGGAACAAATAAAAAAATTGCTTTTCCAACAGGCCAAGAAGTAATTGATGAGATCCAGCAGCTATCAATCTGTCACAATAGCGAGACAGATGGGTTACGAATAACAAAACGAGAGGGAAGTCCTTGGTTCAATCCAGCAGCTATTCATCTCCCACAATAGCTAGTCTAAAAAGAATATGAACATGATAAGGCAAGATATAAAACAGTACAACAAATTCCATTTAGGAAAAGGCAGAGGAGAGTCCTGACGACAGCATTCCTCCGTGCGGAACCTGATGGTATCATGTCTGTGTATTAATCGCTGTAACTTGTGTTTTCTAGCGATTCAGCTTGTTAATTCCGACTGCTGTTTGTTCAGATACCTGCTACACACCACAATGGTTCTCTTACAATAGACAGCCCACCTCTCCCGAGGGGTCCGCACAAGCAGCCTAACGCACTCCAGTTAAACCTGGAGGTCGGCAGATTGGAGCTGGCTCCCTGACATGCTGACATTTTTGCCAGTTGTCACCCCCCACCCGCACCCAATCCCTCCCGCTCCTCCAGATTAAAATTTCCCCCTAATCTCTGCTGGTATAGCTACGATCTTAGTAATCGCAGAGCTTTGGGAGTGTGGCGGGATTGGAATTTCTACTCATTACCTTTGTTTCCCCGGCCTCCTTCTTGAAGGTAATAACTTGAGACCGTGACAGGTGGTCACAGCTGAGCGAAACCGTACACACACCCAACACTCACCCTGTCCAGCAGGGGTAAACAGCAATCAGAAGTGGGAGCCCTGAGTGCCCAACCCCACATCCCTAGACCATCACGCTGAGGCCAATTGTATGCTTGGTTATCAGAGGAGCTGGGCGACAACTTCACCTCCCCTGAGGTTTGCACACTGACCTGTGACATCGGGATCGACCTGTTTGTATCTGAATTCTCGGGCCTCATACCCTGGAGTCCCAGGCTGATCACGTTCTCCAGGTGCAGGGAAGAACTTCCATGGTGTAATGTATGTACCTTTAAGGGGAGAACTACTTTTTACAGCTCCTGTATACTGTAGTACCGGCAGTGACCACACCTATATATAAACCCTGAGTAGTGATGTGTACAGTTAGTTCTAGAGTAACCCTCATTCAGTAAACACCTGTTGAATCGTTCCCTGCAGTCTGTTGTCTGATTATTGAAGGACATAACATTAAGATATACGGATCTAACATTGGCGACGAGGTAGATTCGAACCTACCTGCAACTCTGCATCACCTCCCAGGGAGTCGCTCCTGGAGAACAGTGGAAGAAGGTCGAGTCCAGAAGCACGGGCATCGACCACGGGCAACCGCCCAGTCATCCAGCGGAGATTTGAGCATCGCAGGGGAGGCTGTCGAGAGCCAGGCTTGGCTTTCCAGTCACGGTGGTCCAACGAAACGGGCTGGCAACAGGTACTGCGCAGACCCTTCCCGGACAGCGACGGGCTGGAGCCCGACCAAGCGGCACAGAAAAAGGCCGAGCAGCATCGACGGGGGAGAGAGAGAGGGCAGAGCGCACAAGGCACAGCCGGTGTTCAGGACCGAGCGGCGTCAACGGGGGAGAGAGACGAGAGAGAGCAGAGCGCAGCCGGTGTTCAAGGGCCGAGAAGCATCAACAGGGGAGAGAGGCGCGCAGGAAAACGTGAGGCGCTGCCATTGCCATGAGGACCGCAGAGAGCGGCGTTGGCAGCAGCGCAGGAGCAGTGCAGGAAAACGCGAGGTGCTGCCATTGCCACGAGGACCACCGAGAGCGGCGTTGGCAGCAGCGCGGGAGACGCCATTTTAAGCCGCAGCGGGGAAGAAAGGAAAGTGCGGGAGATGCCATTTTAAGCCACAGCGGGGAAGAAAGGACAGCGCGGGAGACGCCATTTTAAGCCAGTCTAACCACACCCAAAAATGCCGAAGAGTGGCAGTATCACAGCGTTCGACAATGAAGTCGAAGATTGGACGACATATGTCGAACGCATAGAAGTATACTGCAAGGCGAATGAAGTGCCAGATGACAAGAAAGTGCTGGTATTGTTGAATTCAATGGGTGCAAAAACATATGGCTTACTACGAAACCTAGTAACCCCAGAGAAGCCAGTAGAAAAGGATTTTGAAAACATAGGGCTGGATTTTGCTACAGGGTCGGGTTGAAGGTGGGAAACCCACATTCGGGCTTGTTGTCCCGCCTCCATGGAGATGTGGCCAACCCACTGGATTTTCCTCTGATTGACCTTGTTGAGCCCACCCTGTGGGCTCAGCAGGCCAATTAAGGGCCACCCGGCAACAGGTGACGTCAGAGATTGACATTTCATCTGTCAAAAGCTTTTGGCACATGAAATATCAGTGTTTAACAGCTGTTTGAAGCTGTCAAGCACGGAAAAACTGCTAATTCAGCCTCAGTCCTTTCTCAGGATAACTTTAAAATCATTTTGCTGTAGAAACAAAGAAGCTGATTTTTTTTTTAAAGTCGGAGCTTCTGTGGTTCTTGCAGCCGACTCCCGACACCGGAATGCAGGACTCCTGTAAAGGTAAGTAAAAGTAAGTTAAACTTATTTAAACACTTGCAAAACACTTACCTTTGCACTCCTGCACCCCTCACTCACCTGAACACTGGGCATCTCGACCCCTCCAAGACCTCAGACCAACGTCCCGCCTCGAAAACTTTTCGTGGTTTGGAGCTGTCGGGAAGCCCACAAACCTGCAATAAAAATTGCGAATAGGCAAAAAACTACCTGTTAACTACCTGTTAACAGGCAGTTTAATTGCCTTTAATCCCTTCCCGCCTCTGGGAGTCGGGTTCCAGCACTTGTCGGGAACCCGACTCCTATGAAATTGACATGGAGGCGGGTTGGAGGCGGGATGGGGTCGGGACGCCCGGATCTCCAATTTTTATCGCCCGCACGCCTCCAACCCGACTCCAGGGGCTTAGGAAAATCCAGCCCATAGTGTCAATCCTACAGGACCACTTAAACCCCACACCGCTGCTGACCACAAAAGGAACCAGCATAAAGATGAAAGTAATGCTGAGTATTTAACGGAACTGCGCAAGCTATCGAAACACTGCCAGTTTGGAACGGGACTAGTTTGTGTGTGGGCTTCAAAGTGAAGGAACCCAGAACGGCTTCTATCAGGAAAGGATCTTACGTTGAACAAGGCTTTCAGCATTGCAGTATCACACGAAGCAGCAGCATGGGGCGCTGCAGAGATACAACGGAGACCACAAGAATATGGCACAAATGAAAAGTCATACGGAACAGTGAAGTGCTATCGCTGCGGCAGAACAACACATGACCATAATGATTGCTGGTTCAAGGACAAAGTGTGCAGACAGTGTGGAAAAGTAGGACACATAGCAAGAGTCTGCAGGTCGGGAAAGAAAACCAGCAGCAAGAAATCTCCACAGGAGAAGTACAAGAAGGTACATAAGGTGACAGAGAGTAGTTCAGATGAACAGAAGAGTGATACAGACTTCGGAAGCAAGGAGCCGGGTTGTCTGAAACTACATAATGTGATCAAAACGGAGGATCGCCAAACTATCTGGGTCACGCTCAAGATAGCAGGAGTCCAAGTGAAAATGGAATAGGACACAGGATCAGCCCTAACAGTCATAAACCAAAGGGACTACAAGCAGCTATTCTCACATATACCCTTGAGAGATACAAAGATTGTCTTGAAGACGTACACGGGGCAAAAAGTCTACCCCAAAGGAAAAATAAGGGTGAACGTTATATATAACGGCAAGGAAACACCAAAAATGGACCTATATTTATTGCCAGATGGAGGACCACCACTACTAGGATGTGAATGGATCCGCAAGGTACAGCTAGATTGGCATTCCATACAGGCACTGACTGTGGCTGACAAAAAGGATGATGATGTCACACCTGGGCGACTGTCAAAGATCCTAACTGACGCAAAAGTGGTGTTCCAGCAAGGACTCGGAACACTAAAAGGCATGACAGCGATGATTAAAATTGAAGAAAACGCAAGCCCAAAATTTTTTAAGGCCAGACCGGTACCTTATGCGATCCGCCCAGCCGTCGAAGCAGAGCTGGAGAGTCTGGAACGTTCAGGTGTACTGTCCAAGGTAGACTGGAGCGAGTGGGCTACACCCATCGTCCCTGTGATGAAAAAGTCGTTGAGCAGCACGCCTGGGGAACAAAGGAAGGTTCGCATCTGTGGGGACTTTAAGGTAACAGTGAACCCGGTCCTTCACACCGTACAATATCCACTTCCGCGGATTGAAGATATTTTTGCCTCGCTATCTGGAGGGAAACGCTTCACTAAGATTGATCTGGCCCAGGCGTATCTGCAAATGGAGGTAGAAGAAGCATCAAAAAAATACCTCACAATCAACACCCATAAAGGTCTCTACAAATACAACTGGCTGGTATTCGGGGTAGCATCAGCTCCGGCTATTTGGCAGAGGGCAATGGAACAAGTCCTGCAAGGGATCCCAGGGACCCAGTGTTATTTGGACGACATCCTGGTCACGGGCGAAAATGACAGTGATCACCTTGCCAACCTGGAGCAGGTGCTCACTAGATTGCAGGAATATGGGCTCCGAGCTAACCGCCCCAAATGCGAGTTTTATAGAAAACAGATCTCATATTGTGGCCACGTTATCGATAAAGAGGGGTTACATAAGTCCCCAGAGAAGATTGAGGCAGTAGTCAAGGCTCCAGCACCGGAAAATGTGTCACAACTGAGGTCGTTCCTCGGGCTGGTAAACTACCATTAGTTCTTGCCAAATTTGTCTACAATGCTACACCCACTGAACACCCTACTGCAAACTGGGGTGCCATGGAAGTGGAGTGACGAATGTAGACGAGCTTTCCAGAAGAGCAAAACACTAATCACATCGAAAGAGGTATTGGCCCATTACAACCCGGCATTACCAATTCGGTTGGCATGTGATGCGTCACCCTATGGCATTGGAGCGGTGCTGTCGCACAAATTCTCGGACGGCTCAGAGAGGCCAATAGACTTTGCGTCACGATCACTAACCTCAGCCGAGCGTAACTACGCCCAGATTGACAGGGGGGCCCTCAGCCTAGTGTGGGGAGTGAAAAAGTTCAATCACTATCTGCACGGGCAGAAGTTCACCTTGCTGACTGACCACCAACCACTTGTCTCCATCTTTAATCCAAAGAAGGGCGTTCCAGTGATGACTGCGCAACGGCTACAAAGATGGTCCCTTTTTCTAGGGGCGCACCAATATGAAATCGAGTATAAGGGCACGAAACAGCAGGGAAAGGCTGATGGGCTATCACGCCTGCCACTGCCTACTGTGGAGGAAGCACCAGCAGTGGATCCTGTCGAAATATTTCATTCGACTACAATTGAATGCTTGCCAGTAATCAACACTGGTATAGAGAAGGAGACCCGAAATGACCCGACACTGTCTCGGGTATATGATTTGACGGTGAAGGGATGGCCAGCACATGGCGACTCACTGTTGCCAGCATTCTCATCCAGAAGAGAACAGCTGTCAGTATGCCAGGGGACCTTGATGTGTGGACCCCGAGTGGTAATTCCACCCAAGTTAAGGGAGAGAGTGCTCAATGAGCTTCACGAAGGTCATCTGGGAGGGGTGAAAATGAAAAGCCTTGCTAGGGCTTATGTGTGGTGGCTGGGGATCAATCAGCAAATCGAGGACCTGACAAAGAGCTGCTCAGGATGCCAGAAGGTCCAAAATGCACCACCACATGCCCCTCTACACCCGTGGGAGTGGCCCTCATCTCCATGGCAACGGGTGCATATTGATTTTGCTGGTCCATTCATGGACTCAATGCACACTCGAAATGGCTTGAGGTGATCAAAATGTCCTCCACCACCACGGAGAAAACTATTGCAGTCCTACGGACCATTTTTGCCAGGAACGGCTTGCCAGAGCAGATTTCACAGAAATTACAGAAACCCCACAGTGCAGATCGAGGCCATTTCGGCCCATCGAGCCTGCACCGACACATATCCCACCCGATCCCCGTAACCCCTACACCAACACATATCCCACCCTATCCCCGTAACCCCACATATTAATCCCCCTAACACTAAGGGTCAATTTATCATAGCCAACCAACCTAACCCGCACATCTTTGGACTGTGGGAGGAAACCGGAGCACCCGGAGGAAACCCACGCAAACACGGGGAGAATGTGCAAACTCCACACAGACAGTCACCCGAGGCCAGATTCGAACCCGGGTCCCTGGCGCTGTGAGGCAACAGTGCTAACCATTATGCCACCGTGCTGCCCTTTTGCTCTGATAACGGACCACAGTTTGTGTCCGAAGAGTTTCGAAGATTTATGAAAAGGAATGGGGTAAGGCATTACACATCCGCCCCGTATCATCCAGCCGCAAATGGATTGGCTGAGAGGTTCGTACAAACCTTTAAGAAGGCAATAAAAGCTATGTACAATGACAACATTCCGCTGCAGCACAAGGTGGACAATTTCCTGTTCGCCTACCGGAATGCGACACATGCAGTCACCAACCAGGCCCCAGCCATGATGTTCTTTAACCGAAGGTTAAGATCTCGCCTGGATTTGCTCAGACCAAATGTACGAAGAGATGTTGAGAGTAAGCAATTCCAGCACATCAATGAGAAGCCAACAAGGAGCTTCAATGTAGGGCAACCAGTCTTGGCCCGCGACTACTGAACAGAAAAATGGCAGCCAGGAACGATATGCACACGGCAGGGCCCACTAATGTACACAGTGGACGTTGGGGAGAGCAGCATGAGACGACATGCTGACCAGAGCCTAGAGTCACAGGAACAAGTCAACCCCATGCCTCGCCCATATGTACCTGGTGATGAACCCGACATACAGGTAGCATCTACCCCAGAAACAGTAGCATCGGAAGCTGATGAACCAACCGACGACAGGGGGCCAGAATCTCCTCCGCTACAAGAGCAAGACACTCGGGAAAGGCACGATCCAGAAAGGATCAGGAATAAATTCAAAGACTGAATTTATAAATCGACTATTTTCAGCTAATGTTGCATGTTAAAAGTGTTAATTGTAATTAGTTTGATATTTAATTGTTAAATGAGTGTTATGGTACTGTTAATCTAAAAGGGGAGGAATTGTAATGTATGTACCTTTAAGAGAGAGAACTACTTTTTACAGCTCCTGTACACTGTAGTACCGGCAGTGACCACACCTGTATATAAACCCTGAGTAGTGATCTGTACAGTTAGTTCTAGAGTAACCCTCATTCAGTAAACACCTGTTGAATCTTTCCCTGCAGTCTGTTGTCTGATTATTGAAGGACACAACATTAAGATACACGGATCTAACACATGGAGCCCACATCCCTGAGCCAGGCTAAGGATTCATTGGGCCCTGGGCCCTGTAGACCGAGCATTAATCAACCCAAACCCCCCCAGCTCATCCTTACAACGGACCGGGGGCGGGGAGAGTCCTTGTTACACTGGGGGGGGGAGTCCGTGTTACACTGGGGGGGAGGGTCCTTGTTACACTGGGGGGGGAGTCCATGTTACACTGGGGGGGGAGTCCGTGTTACACTGTGGGGGGAGTCCTTGTTACACTGGGGGGGGGAGTCCGTGTTACACTGGCGGGGGAGTCCGTGTTACACTGGGGGGGAGCCCTTGTTACACTGGGGGTGTAGTCCTTGTTACACTGGGGGGGGGAGTCTGTGTTACACTGGGGGGGGGAGTCCGTGTTACACTGGGGGGGAGTCCATGTTACACTGGGGGGGGAGTCCGTGTTACACTGGGGGGGGGAGTCCGTGTTACACTGGGGGGGAGTCCGTGTTACACTGCGGGGGGGAGTCCGTGTTACACTGGGGGGGGGAGTCCGTGTTACACTGGGGGGGAGTCCGTGTTACACTGCGGGGGGAGTCCGTGTTACACTGGGGGGGGGAGTCCGTGTTACACTGGGGGGGAGTCCGTGTTACACTGCGGGGGGGGAGTCCGTGTTACACGGGGGGGGTCCGTGTTACACTGGGGGGGAGTCCGTGTTACACTGGTGGGGGGGAGTCCGTGTTACACTGGGGGGAGTCCGTGTTACATGGGGGGTGAGTCCGTGTTACACTGGGGGGGGTCCGTGTTACACTGGGGGGCGTCCGTGTTACACTGGGGGGAGTCCGTGTTACACTGGGGGGGAGTCCGTGTTACACTGGGGAGAGTCCGTGTTACATGGGGGGTGAGTCCGTGTTACACTGGGGGGGGTCCGTGTTACACTGGGGGGCGTCCGTGTTACACTGGGGGGGTCCTTGTTACACTGGGGGGGGTCCGTGTTACACTGGGGGGGGAGTCCGTGTTACACAGGGGGTGGTGGTGGTGAAGGTGAGCAGTGTGAGTGTGAAGCAACATTTTCTCCTTTCTCTCTCTCCCCGTGTTTTCACTGAAGCAGGTAATGGAGAGGCTGCGTGCTGAGAAATTGATACACCAGCTCACACTCTCAATCAATCCACCAAAATACTAAAACTGATAAATTAATGCCAATGGAATGCTGAAGTTTGGGACAGGATTTACAGCGCTGACTGGGCTGAGGTTCCCAGAATGAGTTTCACATTGGGATACTGAAAGTGATGTAAACTCAGCAGTCACAGGGTCTGCATTCACTAAACCACTCAGGCAGTGTACGACAGAATAACCCTCACACTCCCTCCTGGCCCTCGTCTGGCTCTTGTGACCAGTGCAGAGGGAAGTACCGGAACCCATCGAGGCAAAGACCTGGGCACCCGTCCTGTTGGTGGGTGAGGAGAAGGACTATCTGCCCAGGTGTTTCTCTTAGTAACCCAGTATCCTCCCGGGGCCCTCTCCCCATGCTGGTTGGCTCGGAGTGCTGGCACTGCTCCCAATAGGGTTACTGCCACTGGGAGGGAGGGACACCCAGTGCTGGTGTAGCCTTTAAAGGGCCGCAGTCAGCTTGTTGAGCGGTCAGGGAGTGATGATCCCACGTTCATTCTGAGGTCGCCCAGGCTTTGGAGGCGACCTCCATCTCACTCCCAGGAACCTTTGTCACCTGTCTTCAGCCTCCAGGTTCAGAGACCACCAAATTCAGAGCAGGAAACACATTCATCAAACAACTCAATTCCATCTTTATCTAATAGTGAACAGAAATCATTAAGAATCATCCTTCTGCCTGCCCTTAGTCTATTTTCTGTGTCTGTTTCCCTACCCTAGTGCTCCGATCAGGTGATTCCCAGTGGCTACAGCTTGAGAGCTGGGAGGCTGCGGAGCTTCCACTGAGGATCCTCCAGGTGGCCGTGGGTGAGCCTTGAGGCAGCACACCAGCATATCCCCAACAAACCAACACATCCCCAACACACCAACACATCCCCAACACACCAACACATCCCCAACACACCAACACATCCCCAACACACCAGCACATCCCCAACACACCAGCATATCCCCAACCCACCAACACATCCCCAACACACCAACACATCCCCAACACACCAGCACATCCCCAACACACCAGCATATCCCCAACACACCAACACATCCCCAACACACCAACACATCCCCAACACACCAGCACATCCCCAACACACCAGCATATCCCCAACCCACCAACACATCCCCAACACACCAACACATCCCCAAACACACCAGCACATCCCCAACACACCAGCATATCCCAACACACCAACACATCCCCAACACACCAACACATCCCCAACACACCAGCACATCCCAACACACCAGCACCTCCCCAACACCGGTGGCAGTGAGTCAGGAGCAGCCCGACAAGAGCGGGCCTTGTGGGAACACAGCATCGGCGGCAGTTACACCGGCGGCAGTGAGTCAGGAGCAGCCCGACTAGAGCGGGCCTGTGTGGGAACACAGCATCGGCGGCAGTTACACCGGCGGCAGTGAGTCAGGAGCAGCCCGACTAGAGCGGGCCTGTGTGGGAACACAGCATCGGCGGCAGTTACACCAGCGGCAGTGAGTCAGGAGCAGCCCGACTAGTTCAACAGCAGGGGAGAGAGGTAAAAAGTAATAAAAGTGTGACGTCACCAGGAAGCAGGTAAGTGATTGGTTGGTGAGTATTTGGTTGGTGAGTATATCTTTTTTATAAACTTTATCTCACTCTCCCCTCCCTTACTCTCCCCTCCTCCACTCTCCCCTCCCCACTCTCCCTCCTCCACTCTCCCCTCCTCCACTCTCCCCTCCCCACTCACTCCCCCCCTCAGCTCTCCCCTCCCCCAGCTCTCCCCTCCCTCACTCTCCCCTCCCCCACTCTCCCCTCCCTCACTCTCCCCTCCCTCACTCTTCCCCCTCCCCTCACTCTCCCCTCCCCCACTCTCCCCTCCGTCACTCTCCCCTCCCTCACTCTCCCCCTCCCCACACTCCCCTCCCTCACTCTCCCCTCCCCCACTCCTCCCCTCCCTCACTCTCCCTCCTCACTCTCCCCTCCCCCACATCTCCCCTCCCTCACTCACCCCTCCCCCACTCTCCCCACCTCACTCTCCCCACCCTCACTCTCCACTCCCCCACTCTCCCCTCCCTCACTCTCCCCTCCCCTCACACTCCCGTCTCCCTCCCCCACTCTCCCCTCCCTCACTCTCCCTCCCTCACACTCTCCCCCCACTCTCCCCTCCCTCACTCTCCCCTCCCTCACTCTCCCCTCCCCACTCTCCCCTCCCTCACTCTCCCCTCCCACACTCCTCCCCCCTCCCCCTCCTCACTCTCCCCCTCCCACACTCTCCCTCCCTCCACTCTCCCTCCCTCACTCTCCCCTCCCTCACACTCCCCTCCCCCACTCTCCCTCCCCTCACTCTCCCCTCCCCCACTCTCCCCTCCCTCACTCTCCCCCTCCCCCACTCTCCCCTCCCCCAGTCTCCCCTCCCCCACTCGCCCCTCCCTCACTCTCCCCTCCCTCACCACTACCCCCTCCCCCACTCTCCCCTCCCTCACTCTCCCCCTCCCCCCACTCTCCCCTCCCTCACTCCCCTCCCTCACTCTCCCCTCCCCCACTCTCCCCTCCCTCACTCTCCCCTCCCCCACCTCTCTCCCCCACTCTCCCCTCCCTCACTCTCCCCTCCCCCACTCTCCCCTCCCTCACTCTCCACTCCCCCACTCTCCCCTCCCCCACTCTCCCCTCCCCCACTCTCCCCTCCCTCACTCTCCCCTCCCCCATTCTCCCCTCCCTCACTCTCCCCTCCCTCACTCTCCCCTCCCCCACTCTCCCCTCCCTCACTCTCCCCTCCCCCACTCTCCCCTCCCTCACTCTCCCCTCCCTCACTCTCCCCTCCCCCACTCTCCCCTCCCTCACTCTCCCCTCCCCCACTCTCCCCTCCCTCACTCTCCCCTCCCCCACTCTCCCCTCCCTCACTCTCCCCTCCCTCACTCTCCCCTCTCCCCCCACTCTCCCCTCCCTCACTCTCCCCTCCCCCACTCTCCCCTCCCTCACTCTCCCCTCCCCCACTCTCCCCTCCCCCACTCTCCCCTCCCTCACTCTCCCCTCCCTCACTCTCCCCTCCCTCTCTCTCCCCTCCCCCACTCTCCCCTCCCTCACTCTCCCCTCCCCCACTCTCCCCTCCCTCACTCTCCCCCCCTCACTCTCCCCTCCCCCACTCTCCCCTCCCTCACTCTCCCGTCCCCCACTCTCCCCTCCCCCACTCTCCCCTCCCTCACTCTCCCCTCCCTCACTCTCCCCTCCCTCACTCTCCCCTCCCCCACTCTCCCCTCCCTCACTCTCCCCTCCCCCACTCTCCCCTCCCTCACTCTCCCCTCCCTCACTCTCCCCTCCCCCACTCTCTCCTCCCTCTCTCTCCCCTCCCCCACTCTCCCCTCCCTCACTCTCCCCTCCCCCATTCTCCCCTCCCCCACTCTCCCCTCCCTCACTCTCCCCTCCCCCACTCTCCCCTCCCCCACTCTCCCCTCCCTCACTCTCCCCTCCCTCACTCTCCCCTCCCCCACTCTCCCCTCCCTCACTCTCCCCTCCCCCACTCTCCCCTCCCTGACTCTCCCCTCCCTCACTCTCCCCTCCCCCACTCTCCCCTCCCTCTCTCTCCCCTCCCCCACTCTCCCCTCCCTCAC
This sequence comes from Somniosus microcephalus, assembly GCF_052327205.1. NCBI lineage: Eukaryota > Metazoa > Chordata > Chondrichthyes > Squaliformes > Somniosidae > Somniosus > Somniosus microcephalus. The sequence continues at coordinate 67,446,888 of NC_141010.1, read as the reverse complement.
TCTCCCCTCCCTCACTCTCCCCTCCCTCACTCTCCCCTCCCTCACTCTCCCCTCCCCCACTCTCCCCTCCCCCACTCTCCCCTCCCTCACTCTCCCCTCCCCCATTCTCCCCTCCCTCACTCTCCCCTCCCCCACTCTCCCCTCCCTCACTCTCCCCTCCCTCACTCTCCACTCCCCCACTCTCCCCTCCCCCACTCTCCCCTCCCACACTCTCCCCTCCCCCACACTCCCCTCCCCCACTCTCCCCTCCCTCACTCTCCCCTCCCCCGCTCTCCCCTCCCCCACTCTCCCCTCCCTCACTCTCCCCTCCCTCACGCTCCCCTCCTGCACTCTCCCCTCCCTCACTCTCCCCTCCCCCACTCTCCCCTCCCTCACTCTCCCCTCCCTCACTCTCCCCTCCCCCACTCTCCGCTCCCTCTCTCTCCCCTCCCCCCACTCTCCCCTCCCTCACTCTCCCCTCCCCCATTCTCCTCTCCCCCACTCTCCCCTCCCTCACTCTCCCCTCCCCCACTCTCCCCTCCCCCACTCTCCCCTCCCTCACTCTCCCCTCCTTCACTCTCCCCTCCCCCACTCTCCCCTCCCT
>NC_141010.1:67241775-67445805 GCF_052327205.1 Somniosus microcephalus | reverse complement strand
CCTCCCCCACTCTCCCCTCCCTCACTCTCCCTCCCTCACTCTCCACTCCCCCACTCTCCCCCTCCCTCACTCTCCCTCCCCACTCTCCACTCCCCCAGTCTCCCCTCCCACACTCCTCCCCTCCTCCTCACTCTCCCCTCCCTCACACTCGCCTCCCCCACTCTCCCCCTACCTCACTCTCCCCTCCCCTCACTCTCCCCTCCCCTCTCACTCTCCCCTCCCTCACTCTCCCCTCCCTCACTCTCCCCTCCCCTCACTCTCACCCCTCCCTCACTCTCCCCTCCCCACACTCCCCTCCCCCACTCTCCCCTCCCTCACTCTCCCCTCCCTCACACTCCCCCTCCCCCACTCTCCCCTCCCTCACTCTCCCCCTCCCCCCTCACCTCCCCCACCCCACTCTCACCTCCCCCACTCTCCCCTCCCCCACCTCTCCCCTCCCCACTCCCCCTCCCCCACTCTCCCCCTCCCTCACACTCCCTCCCCCACCTCCCCTCCCTCCCTCACTCTCCCCTCCCCCACTCTCCCTCCCCTCACTCTCCCCTCCCTCCACTCTCCCCTCCCCCACTCTCCCCTCCCTCACTCCTCCCCTCCCCACTCTCCCCTCCCCTCACTCTCCCCTCCCCACACTCCCCTCCCTCACTCTCCCCTCCCCACACTCTCCCCTCCCTCACACTCCCCCTCCCCCACTCTCCCCTCCCTCACTCTCCCCTCCCCCACTCTCCCCTCCCTCACCTCTCCCCACCCCCACTCTCCCCTCCCCCACTCTCCCCTCCCTCACTCTCCCCCTCCCCCACTCTCCCCCTCCCTCACTCTCCCCACCCCCACTCTCCCCTCCCCCACTCTCCCCCTCCCTCACTCTCCCCTCCCCCACTCTCCCACCTCCCCCACTCTCCCCACCCCCTCCCCCACTCTCCCCTCCCTCACTCTCCCCTCCCTCACTCTCCCCTCCCCCACTCTCCCCTCCCTCACTCTCCCCTCCCCCACTCTCCCCTCCCTCACTCTCCCCACCCCCACTCTCCCCTCCCCCACTCTCCCCTCCCTCACTCTCCCCTCCCTCACTCTCCCCTCCCTCTCTCCCCTCCCCACTCTCCCCTCCCTCACTCTCCCCTCCCACACTCTCCCCTCCCTCACTCTCCCCCCCCTCACTCTCCCCTCCCCCCCCACTCTCCCCTCCCACTCTCCCCTCCCCCACTCACCCCTCCCCCACCTCCCCTCCCTCACTCTCACCCTCCCCACACTCCCCTCCCTCACTCTCCCCCTCCCCCACTCTCCCTCCCCACTCTCCCCTCCCCACTCTCCCCTCCCCACTCTCCCTCCCTCACTCTCCCCTCCCCCACTCTCCCCTCCCTCACCTCACCCTCCCCCACTCCCCACCCACACCCCTCACCCCTCCCCCACTCTCCCCTCCCCCACTCTCCCCCTCCCTCACTCTCCCCTCCCCACTCTCCCCCTCCCCCCACTCTCCCTCCCTCACTCTCCCCTCCCTCACTCTCCCCTCCCCCACTCTCCCCACCCTCACTCTCCCCTCCCCACTCACTCTCCCCTCCCCACTCTCCCCTCCCTCACTCTCCCCTCCCCCACTCTCCCTCCCTCACTCTCCCCTCCCCCACTCTCCCCTCCCTCACTCTCCCCTCCCTCACTCTCCCCTCCCCACTCTCCCCTCCCTCACTCTCCCCTCCCCACTCTCCCCTCCCCCACTCTCCCCTCCCTCACTCTCCCCTCCCCCACTCTCCCCTCCCTCACTCTCCCCTCCCCACTCTCCCTCCCTCACTCTCCCCCCCTCACTCTCCACTCCCCTCACTCTCCCCTCCCCCCACTCTCCCCTCCCCACACTCTCCCCTCCCTCCACACTCCCCTCCCCCACTCTCCCCTCCCTCACTCTCCCCTCCCCCCTCTCTCCCTCCCCCACTCTCCCCTCCCTCACTCTCCCCTCCCCCACTCTCCCCTCCCACTCTCCCCTCCCTCACTCTCCCCTCCCCCACTCTCCCCTCCCCTCACTCTCCCCTCCCTCACTCTCCCCCTCCCCCACTCTCCCCTCCCTCTCTCTCCCTCCCCCACTCTCCCCTCCCTCACTCTCCCCTCCCCCATTCTCCCCTCCCCCACTCTCCCCTCCCTCACTCTCCCCTCCCCACTCTCCCCTCCCCCACTCTCCCCTCCCTCACTCTCCCACCCTCCTCCACTCTCCCCTCCACACTCTCCCCTCCCTCACTCTCCCTCCCCACTCTCCCCTCCCTCACTCTCCCCTCCCTCACTCTCCCCTCCCCCACTCTCCCTCCCCCCACTCCTCCCCTCCCTCACTCTCCCCTCCCCACTCTCCCCTCCTCACTCTCCCCTCCCCCACTCTCCCCTCCCTCACTCTCCCCTCCCTCACTCCCCACTCCCCCACTCTCCCCTCCCTCACACTCCCCTCCCCCACTCTCCCCTCCCCCACTCCCCTCCCACTCCCCCACTCTCCCCTCCCTCACACCTCCCCTCCCCACACTCCCCTCCCCCACTCTCCCCTCCTCACTCACCGCCTCCCCCACTCTCCCCTCCCTCACTCTCCCCTCCCTCACTCTCACCCCTCCCCCACTCTCCCCTCCCCTCACTCTCACCCTCCCCACTCTCCCCTCCCCCACTCTCCCCACCCTCACTCTCCCCCTCCCCACTCCCACTCCCCCACTCTCCCCTCCCTCACTCTCCCCTCCCCACCTCTCTCCCCTCCCTCACTCTCCCCTCCCCCACTCTCCCCTCCTCACACTCTCCCCTCACTCACTCTCCCCCTCCCCCACTCTCCCCTCCCTCACTCTCCCCTCCCCCACTCTCCCCCTCCCTCACCCTCACCTCCCTCACTCTCCCCTCCCCCACTCTCCCCTCCCTCACTCTCCCCCTCCCCCACTCTCCCCTCCCTCACTCTCCCCTCCCCCACTCTCCCCTCCCCTCACTCTCCCCTCCCTCACTCTCCCCTCACCCACTCTCCCCTCCCTCACTCTCCCTCCCCCACTCTCCCCTCCCTCACTCTCCCCCCTCACTCTCCCCTCCCCCACTCTCCCCTCCCTCACTCTCCCCCTCCCCCACTCTCCCCTCCCCCACTCTCCCCTCCCTCACTCTCACCTCCCCCATTCTCCCCTCCCCCACTCTCCCCTCCCTCACTCTCCCCTCCCCCACTCTCCCCTCCCCCACTCTCCCCTCCCCACTCTCCCCTCCCTCACTCTCCCCTCCCTCACTCTCCCCCTCCCCCACTCTCCCTCCCTCACCTCTCCCCTCCCCCACTCTCCCCTCCCTCACTCTCCCCTCCTCACTCTCCCCTCCCCCACTCTCCCCTCCCTCACTCTCCCCTCCCCCACTCTCCCCTCCCTCACTCTCCCCTCCCTCACTCTCCCCTCCCCCACTCTCCCCTCCCTCTCTCTCCCCTCCCCCACTCTCCCCTCCCTCACTCTCCCCTCCCCCACTCTCCCCTCCCTCACTCTCCCCTCCCTCACTCTCCCCTCCCTCACTCTCCCCTCCCCCAGTCTCCCCTCCCCCACTCTCCCCTCCCCCACTCTCCCTCCCTCACTCTCCCCTCCCCCCATTCTCCCCTCCCTCACTCTCCCCTCCCCCACTCTCCCCTCCCTCACTCTCCCCTCCCTCACTCTCCACTCCCCCACTCTCCCCTCCCCCACTCTCCCCTCCCACACTCTCCCCTCCCCCACACTCCCCTCCCCCGCTCTCCCCTCCCTCGCTCTCCCCTCCCCCGCTCTCCCCTCCCCCACTCTCCCCTCCCTCACTCTCCCCTCCTCACTCTCCCCCTCCCGCACTCTCCCCTCCCTCACTCTCCCCTCCCCCACTCTCCCCTCCCTCACTCTCCCATCCCCCACTCTCCCCTCCCCCCACTCTCCCCTCCCTCACTCTCCCCTCCCTCACTCTCCCCCTCCCCCACTCTCCCCTCCCTCTCTCTCCCCTCCCCCACTCTCCCCTCCCTCACTCTCCCCTCCCCCATTCTCCCCTCCCCCACTCTCCCCTCCCTCACTCTCCCCTCCCCCACTCTCCCCTCCCCCACTCTCCCCTCCCTCACTCTCCCCTCCCTCACTCTCCCCTCCCCACTCTCCCCTCCCTCACTCTCCCCTCCCCCACTCTCCCCTCCCTCACTCTCCCCTCCCTCACTCTCCCCTCCCCCACTCTCCCCTCCCTCACTCTCCCCTCCCCCACTCTCCCCTCCCTCACTCTCCCCTGCCTCACTCTCCCCTCCCCCACTCTCCCCTCCCTCTCTCTCCCCTCCCCCACTCTCCCCTCCCTCACTCTCCCCTCCCCCACTCTCCCCTCCCTCACTCTCCCCTCCCTCACTCTCCCCTCCCTCACTCTCCCCTCCCCCAGTCTCCCCTCCCCCACTCTCCCCTCCCCCACTCTCCCCTCCCTCACTCTCCCCTCCCCCATTCTCCCCTCCCTCACTCTCCCCTCCCCCACTCTCCCCTCCCTCACTCTCCCCTCCTCACTCTCCACTCCCCCACTCTCCCCTCCCCCACTCTCCCCTCCCCCACTCTCCCCTCCTTCACTCTCCCCTCCCCCACTCTCCCCTCCCTCACTCTCCCCCTCCCTCACTCTCCCCTCCCCCAGTCTCCCCTCCCCCACGCTCCCCTCACCCACTCTCCCCCTCCCCCACTCTCCCCTCCCCCACTCTCCCCTCCCCCACTCTCCCCTCCCCATTCTCCCCTCCCTCACTCTCCCCTCCCCCACTCTCCCCTCCCCCATTCTCCCCTCCCTCACTCTCCCCTCCCTCACTCTCCCCTCCCCCACTCTCCCCTCCCCCACTCTCCCCTCCCCCACCCTCCCCTCCCCATTCTCCCCTCCCCCACTCTCCCCTCCCCACTCTCCCCTCCCCCACTCTCCCCTCCCCCACTCTCCCCTCTCTCATTCATATTTCCTCCCACTTTGCCTCTACTCTACGATAGCAAAATACTGCGGATGCTGTAAATCTGAAATAACGACAGAAAACGCTGGTATACCTCAGCAGGCCAGGCAGCATCTGTGTTGCGAGAGAAATCGAGTGAACGTTTCAGGTCGAAGACCCTTGGTCAGAACTGAGCAAAAAGCAGGAAATGAAACCGATTAAGAAGCAAGTTAGGGGGCTGGGCAATGGGGAGTGGATGAAAGAACAAAAGGGAGGTCTGGCGGGGTGAGGAGACATTAGGAGATATTCAAGGCGAGACGAGATGGTAATAGGACAAGTAAATACTCTACAAGTAAATAGGAGAAGTAAATGCCTCTACTCTAGTCTGGTGTCACCCCACCAATGTCTCTGGTTTGACTCCTTCCTCTCCCCTGCACTCAATCATTCTCCATGCTGCCCTCTCTATAAAATGCTGCAATGTCGGTGTGCTCACACACCGGTTTGATATTTATAAATAATAAATCCAACTCATAGCCCTTCTTGGAAGCGTCAAGAGATGCCTGGAACTCCTGTGTGGAGCTGACTGAGCCCAGTAGCCGTGGTAACACTGCAGTGACATTGCACCGTTGCTGACTTGCAGTGTTTTTTGCCTGATTCTAATGATTTGCCTGTAATGAGATGTCCTTTGGATCTCGATATCTGTGACCTACCGTGGAACACGACTGTTCAACTGACGAACGCCTACAAACCCCCTCTCGAGTGCGAGTTACCAGCTTGTTCCCATCAACGGTGTATAAATAGAAATTTCACATTTAACCAATTCGTACACACTTTGAACATCACATTCTGAGCTGCCCTCCAATATCTCATTACAGTCCAATTCTTCTTCATCTACAACACATAAACCAGTTTCAAACAGAATGCTTTCACACACTGAGAGCTGTCTCCAAGAGATTTAACCGACTGAAGAAAGGTTCAAGGAAGCTGGGCTTGCTCTTTTTGGAAAAGAGGAGACTTGAATGAAGATTTAAGATTATATGAAAGAACTTAACAAAAGTGTTCGAGGCCAATTATTTCCTGCGGTGAAGGGTTCAAGTCCTGGGCAACACAAGTTAGGAGTAAGTCAGGGAGATGTTTGCCCTCAAAGGGTAATTGAATTGTGGATTAAGTTACAGGGAAAGGACATTGGAGCTGACAGTATAAATATGGTCAAAAGGCAATTGGATCTGTTTCTCATGGGAGAAGGGGTTGAGCTGACAAGTATTGGGTTTCAGGCTGCCAATTTGAAAGCCAGTCGCCCGCCCAGCACAATAAGGCCCACGTTGTTAGGGCAGGCCACTAGAAATGGGGCATTCTCCTTCAATTAAAACACTTCCTTTTCTTCACTGTTGAAACATTTTAATCTGAAAAAAATTACAGGAAAAGTAAGTTCATAAGTTCATGGCCAATATTTATCCCTCACCCAACATCACAAAAAAACAGATGATCCGGTCGTTATCACATTACTGTTTGTGGGATCTTGCTGTGCGCAAATTGGCTGCTGCGCTTCCCATGTTACAACAGTGACTGCATTTCAAAAATAGTACTTCATTGGCTGTGAAGCGTCCTGTGGTTGTGAAAGGCGCTATGGAAATGCAAGTCTTTCTTTCTTTATCCATATTCAACAGACTAACTAAAGTGTCGCTCCACGGAGGACCTCAAAGCCCTAACGGCAAACCCCTAGCCTTAATTCCTAACCCTAGCAGTCAATAGTTGTAAGGATTTCATTAAAATTCGAATCAAATCGCATTCAGCTGCTTCATTAAAAGTTCACGCTAACCCTGGACTGTCTCCAGCCAGGCAGGGCCATGGTCACATGCGCAAAGCAATGTTTGCCACAGTGCAGAGTGGCCTGAATTATAGACAGGACATGTTCTTGACTGCACTGCACTGTGGGAATCTAGGCCCTCCATAGATGTGAGATCCTTGGCTTGAAACTCTATCCAAATATCACACGCCCCGAGCCAGGAATGGTGCTCCTGAGCATCCGCTCGATGGAAAGACACAAGGAACATGTTGTCGCCCCCCTCCCCACAATTCCGTACCCACCTTTTCCGCAACTCCGTCTTTGAACCCCTCCAATCAGGTTTCCGCCCCTGTCACAGCACATAACGGCCCTAATCAAAGTCACAAATGGCATCCTGTTACCCTGATTATCTCTAGTTACCCTGATTATCTCTAGTTACCCTGATTATCTCTAGTTACCCAATTTATCCCTCTCCCTTCTTGAACAATGGTTTTACATCAGTTACTCTCCAGTCTCACGGCAAATTTGCATATTTAAGGATGATTGAAAACTGTGGCGAGAGGCTCCACCCTCTCTCTCCGCTGTCTGTCCACCCCCTCGCCCTCCCTTCCACTCTCCTCTCTCTCTCTCTCTCTCCTCTCTATCTCTCTCCCTCCTCCTCACCCTCCCCCTCCACATTGATTCTCACAGGTACACAGGTCACTGTTCGATGGGATCAGGACAATCATGGCCGCAGCTACGGGATTCATTGGAAGCTTTGGCCTGTATGACCAAGCTCACGAACCATTCCGTTCTTACATTGAGCGGATGGAGGTGTTTTACAGGGCCAATAAAATTATTGAAACTGAAGGTGCAGATGAGAATGTTCAAGCTCAAATAAAGTAATTCGCGAACATAAAAAAGCTATTTTTCTAACGGAGATCGGGCCAGATGCCTACGGAACGTTGACAAACCTACTCGCGCCAGGGAAAGCGAAGGATATGTCGTTTGAAGACATTGTCAAAAAACTCGAGGACTATTTTGACCCAAAGCAATTAGAAATAGCAGAGAGCTATAAGCTTGGTACCAGAAACCAAAAACAAAGCAAAACCATCAGTGAGTACATTGTAGCTCTTAAGAACCTGTCTTTGCATTGTAACTTCGGCACTTTGTTGGATCGTACGTTGCGAGGTAAGTTTGTAGGTGGACTGGTGGATGAGCGCACACAGTCAAAGTTACTGAACACTCTGAACCTAAAGTTTGACACAGCATGCAAAATTGCCCTAACTCTGGAGATGGCATCTAAGAATGCTCGGGAGCTCTGTCCAGCTCAAGTGACTAGTGCAGCTGAGGTCTGAGGGGAAAGCAGTATTGTCACATGGTTTATCATGTGGCGACACGCCACCACTGGACATAATCCGCTCACGGCGGCACAGACAGTCTAAGCAGAAGCCCCCAGCCGGGGGCCCTTTCCTCCAGCAACTTGTTTCCCGCAGGGACAGGCTGCCGGGAGCACTTCCTGTCTGGGAAGTATTTAAGTGGATGCGCGGGCTTTTCTAGTTCCTGTTTGTCATGTGGTTGGAATAAAGCAGTTGTGTTTTCAATAGCTCTGGTCTCGACTCCCACGTTTGCCGCGGTATCTCAACACTGGTGACCCCGACGCTCAGGACGAATCCTAAGCTAGCATGGCGGATACAAACGCAGTCACGGTTAAATTACCAGACTTTTGGGAGAACCTCGCCGAAGCCTGGTTCGTTCAAGCTGAGTCCAGATTCCGGCTGAAAGGCATTACAGTCGACGCCACGAAGTACGACTACCTCGTCGCCTCGCTCACCTACGCTACAGTCCCCAAGGTTTGGGCAGCGCTGCAGAATCCACCAACAGAGGGCAAGTACGAACATCTGAAGGCTGCGCTACTTAAAAAATTTCAAACGTCCTCTTACCAGCGCCACTGCCAACTCCTGGACCTCCCCGGCCTTGATGACGCTTCACCATCAGACCTGCTTTCCCACATGCTGTCCCTCTCAGACGACAAAAACCCCGGCGCCCTTTTTCGCACGCTTTTCATTCGGCAGCTCCCCGCCAGCATCCGCCCGCTCATTGTGGAGTCTGACTCCACGGACCTGAATGATATAGCCGAAAAGGCCGACCGGCTGCTCTCTGCACAGGCCGCTCGCGACGTCGCGCCCGACCTCACGGCAACGACCACGCGGTCTTCCCGGGCCGCTAGGCCCGACCGCCCTACCACTCCGGGTCACTGCTACTACCACACCCGTTTTGGCGCTAGGGCTCAACGCTGCACGCCACCGTGTACCTTCAAACCACCCCCCCGCACCGGCCCCCGCGATGGCCGCGGGGCAGAAGGAGCCCCTACTGTACGTCACTGACGACAGAACCAACCGCCGATTTCTGTGCGGCACAGGGGCCCAGCACAGCATCACCCCCGCCTCCGCCCTCGAGATCCAACGCGGTACACGGGGTATCACACTGGCTGCAGCCAACGGCTCTGAAATCCGCACATATGGCACCCGCATGGTCACGCTCGACCTTGCGGGCCGCCGCTGCCGCTGGGAGTTCCGCACAGCCAAGGTCCTCTGCCCACTCATCGGCGCCGACTTCCTACGCGCCCACGGCCTCCTTGTCGACATTCCGAGGCACTGCCTCGTCGACATCAACACTATGGCCCCCATCCCCGGCGCCTTTACCCCGGCCCGTTCGGCCGGCCTGACGACCGACTGCCTCGCCAGAGCCACGGACAACTACTCGGCACTCCTAGCTGAGTTTCCCGCCCTCACTAACCCGACCTTTTCGGCCAAAGCCGCCAAGCACGGTGTGGAACACTATATCCCCACCACCGGCCCCCCAGTTTCTGCCCACGCCCGCAGACTCAACCCGGCCAAGCTGGAAATCGCGCGGGCCAAGTTCACCACCATGGAACAACTCGGCATCATCCGCCGCTCCAGCAGCCCTTGGGCCTCGCCCCTCCACATCGCCCCCAAGCCCGGCGGAGGCTGGCGCCCTTGTGGGGACTACCGCCGCCTCAATGACGCCACCACCCCCGATCGATATCCGGTGCCACACATCCAGGACTTCTCGGCCCGACTGGCCGGACGAACCGTCTTTTCCAAAGTCGACCTGATGCGCAGTTACCACCAAGTCCCCGTACACCCCGCGGACATCCCCAAAACGGCCGTCATCACCCCATTCGGCCTGTTCGAGTTCCTGAGGATGCCCTTCGGCCTCAAGAATGCAGCACAGGCTTTCCAGCGCCTTATGCACTCAGTCCTCCAGGACCTGAACTTCCTATTCGTCTATCTAGACGACATTCTCGTGGCCAGCTCCTCCAAACAGGAACACCTCGAACACCTTCGCATCCTGTTCGGGCGCTTAGCCCAACACGGGCTCATCCTCAGCCCGGCGAAGTGCCAATTCGGCCTAACCGAGATCGATTTTCTCGGTCACCACATCACCCCTGCTGGGGCCGTCCCCCTGCCCAACAAGGTGCAGGCCGTCCAGCAATTCCCCCGCCCCACAACCATCAAGGGCCTCCAGGAGTTCCTCGGGATGGTGAACTTCTACAACAGGTTCATCCCCAGAGCCGCAGCCCTCATGAAGCCCCTATACGACTCCCTCCGAGGAAAATCCGGCAAGATGGACGTAGCCTGGACCACTGACACGGCAGCCGCCTTCGACGCCACCAAAAACGCGCTCGCCGACGCCACTCTGCTTGCGCACCCGAGGGCCGATGCCCGGGTAGCGCTCACCACCAACGCCTCCGACCACACGGTCGGGGCCGTGTTCCAGCAGTGGGTCAATGGCGCGTGGCAGGCACTTGCCTTCTACAGCCGCCAACTGCACCCCCCGGAGGTCAAATACTCTACTTTCGACCACGAGCTTCTCGCACTCCACCTGCCGGTCCGCCATTTCAGGTTCCTCCTGGAAGGCCGCCCCTTCACCGCGTATGTGGACCACAAGCCACTCACATACGCGATGGCCAAGCACACCGAACCCTGGTCTGCTAGGCAGCAACGCCAGCTCACGGCCGTCTCCGAGTTTACTACGGACATTCAGCACGTCTCCGGTAGAGACAACGTGGTCGCCGACTGCCTTTCCCGTCCCGCCGTCTGTGCGAATCACCTCGCGGTCGACTACGCACAACTAGCAGCGGCCCAGCTCACGGACCCAGACCTCCTCTCGGCGGCTACCAGCCTGCCAGGGCTACGCCTAGCCAAGGTCGCGCACGGGCCCGAAGCCATGGCAGTCACGTGCGACGTCTCACTCGGCCAACCCAGGCCGGTCGTCCCTGAGACCTGGCGCCGCCGCATTTTCGACGCGCTCCACGGGCTCTCTCACCCGGGTTCCCGCGCATCCGTCAAACTCCTCTCCAAGCGCTTCGTCTGGCGCGGCCTCAGCAGAGATGTTCGGACTTGGGCCACCTCCTGCCTCGCCTGCCAACGGGCTAAGGTACAGCTGCACACCAAAGCACCCCTGGGAGACTTCGAGGTACCCAGCCGCCGCTTCGACCACGTACACGTCGACATCGTCGGTCCCCTGCCGCCATCGCAAGGCCAAACTTATCTCCTCACGATGGTCGACCGCTACACACGCTGGCCTGAGGCAGTGCCGCTGACCTCCACCACCACAGCCGACATCGCCAGGGCGTTCGTTAACACCTGGGTTGCGAGGTTCGGCGTACCGGCCGACATAACCTCCGACAGAGGCGCCCAGTTCACCTCCGAACTCTGGACGGCCACAGCACGCAACCTCGGGGTGACGCTCCACCGCACCACGGCGTACCACCCGCAGGCCAACGGACTTTGTGAACGCTTCCACAGGTCACTCAAGGCCTCACTCCGCGCCGGCCTGCAGGACAGTACCTGGACTGACCGCCTACCGTGGGTGCTACTCGGCCTACGCACCGCGGTCAAGGAAGACCTCCAGTCCTCGGCAGCGGAGTTAGTCTACGGACAACCGCTGCGCGTCCCAGGCGAATTCCTTCCGGAGCCTACCAAGCCTTGGTCGGCCGAACAGCAGCGGCTCGACTCTTTCTCTTCCGCTCAGCAGTTCGCCCCACTTCCGGTCAACCGACATGGCGAACTCGCACCTCACGTCCCACCAAATTTACAGCAGGCGCGCTTCGTCTTCGTGCGACACGACGCGCACCGCGGGCCCCTGCAACCCCCGTACGACGGTCCGTACGAGGTACTACAAACCGGGGACAAGGTCTTCAAGCTGCGACTCGGCGACAGGGTCGAGACAGTCTCCATCGACCGGCTCAAACCAGCACACACAGAACCAGGGGAACAGGTCCCTGTGGCCCAGCCTCCAACTAGAGGCCGTCCCCCCGGCAAGCCAGCACAGCCGGCGGCGAACCGCCCGACCCAACCAACCAGACCAGCGACCACTCAGAGCCACTGCGGCAGAACCATTAGACCACCATCACGACTCGTCCACTCCTCCTAAGCGGATTCTGGGGGGAGCTCTGTGGCGACACGCCACCACTGGACATAATCCGCTCACGGCGGCACAGACAGTCTAAGCAGAAGCCCCCAGCCGGGGGCCCTTTCCTCCAGCAACTTGTTTCCCGCAGGGACAGGCTGCCGGGAGCACTTCCTGTCTGGGAAGTATTTAAGTGGATGCGCGGGCTTTTCTAGTTCCTGTTTGTCATGTGGTTGGAATAAAGCAGTTGTGTTTTCAATAGCTCTGGTCTCGACTCCCACGTTTGCCGCGGTATCTCAACAATCACATGGTTTAGTGTGAGCATGCTCAGTTTGCTCTGGCCTAGTAAAGCAAGCACATGGACAACAACTCATCCTGTCTCTGGCCTTCATTTGTTCTACTCACATATATTACACTCTTTCTCTCTGTCTCTCTCTCTCACTCTCTCTCTCTGCTCTCTCTCTCTCTCTCTGTCTCTCGCTCTCTCTCTCCGCTCTCTCTCTCTCTCTCTCTCTCCGCTCTGTCTCTCTCTCTCTCTGCTCTCTCGGTCTCTCTCTCCGCTCTCGCTGCTCTCTTTCTCTGCTCTCTCTCTCTCCTCTCTGTCTCTCTCTCTCGGTCTCTCTCTCTCGCTCTCTCTCTCCACTCTCTCTCTCTCCCTCTCCGCTCTGTCTCTCTCTCTCTCTCTGTCTCTCGCTCTCTCTCTCCGCTCTCTCTCTCTCTCTCTCTCTCCGCTCTGTCTCTCTCTCTCTCCGCTCTCTCGGTCTCTCTCTCCGCTCTCGCTGCTCTCTTTCTCTGCTCTCTCTCTCTCCTCTCTGTCTCTCTCTCTCGGTCTCTCTCTCTCTCTCCTCTCTCTCCGCTCTCTCTCTCTCTCTGCTGTCTCTCTCTCCTCTCTCTCTGCTCTCCATCTCTCCGCTCTCTCTCTCTGTCTCTCGCTCTCTCTCCACTCTCTCTCTCTCTGCTCTCTCTCTCTCTCTCTCGGTCTCTCTCTCTCTCTCTCTCTCTCTCCTCTCTCTCTCTGCTCTCTCTTTCTCTCTCTCTCTCTCTCTCTGCTCTCTCTCTGTTTCTCTCTCTCTCTCTTTCTCTCTCTCTCTCTGCTCTCTCTCTTTCTCTCTCTCTCTCTCTGCTCTCTCTCTCTCTTTCTCTCTCTCTCTCTGCTCTCTCTCTCTTTCTCTCTGCTCTCTCTCTTTCTCTCTCTCTCTCTGCTCTCTCTCTCTCTCTGCTCTCTCTCTCCCTTTCTCTCTCTCTCTCTGCTCTCTCTCTCTTTCTCCCTCACTCTCTCTCTGCTTTCTCTCTCTCTGCTCTTTCTCTCTGCTCTCTCTCTCTTTCTCTCTCTCTCTCTGCTCTCTCTCTCTCTCTGCTCTCTCTCTCCCTTTCTCTCTCTCTCTCTGCTCTCTCTCTCTTTCTCTCTCACTCTCTCTCTGCTTTCTCTCTCTCTGCTCTTTCTCTCTGCTCTCTCTCTCTTTCTCTCTCTCTCTCTGCTCTCTCTCTCTTTCTCTCTCTCTCTCTCTCTGCTTTCTCTCTCTCTCTCTCTCTGCTTTCTCTCTCTCTCTCTCTCTCTGCTCTCTCCCTCTCTCTCTGCTCCCTCTCTCTCTCTGTTCTCTTTCCACTCTTTGCTCTGTGGCTTCCTTCAACAGCTGAGGTCCCAGTGATTAAGCCACCTCGAGCTCAGTTAATATCTTCAGAATCAATTTCTTTTCTGCAGATCTCTTTATCAATTGTTCTATCTCCTCCTCTAATCCACCCGCCTGCTCAATGCCACCATCATTTGTAATATGTAACATCTCCTTCATAGCCTCACTCGACACAATTAGGCGCCCATTTCACCCCCGACCGCCCGACCTCCTCTCTAAGAGCTCCTTTACTTTTATTACATCACAATGCTCTTACATTCCGAATGTTGAAGTGTGTAGTTAAATTGAGAAGGATTTTACACCAACTCTGGACAGGATCATTTTCTGAGGGTGATGGGAGATGTGGTTGAATGGTAAAATGAATGTGCGCTCAGGTTTTAGAGAGATGGGTTAGGATTTATCGATTGATTAACATTTCACTTGGCTTGTGCTGTGGAAGTGTGTTTCCCTTTAATACATGAATCACACAATTCCTCCTTTATATTTCAAATCATCTCCCCATAACTCACAAGTCATTTGTTTCATTGTTTTTTTGACCAAGAATTGGTGATGGGTCATGTGGCTGAGTGTCGAATTGACACCTTCTTCTCTCCTTTCTGCTCTACCATCATTCACCTATCACACCAGCCTTGCACTGTGAAGTGAGATGATGGATGAGTTTTTGAGCTGACTGTAATTGTGCCTCATTTAAATAATAAAACACCGGCACACAGAAGGCCAGTCCGCAGCCGAAAGAGAATCGCCAGGCTCATGCTTTAGATGGAGTCAAAGGAACCCTGCAATAAATGTTACCCTGTCTTATCTCTCACATGCTACCTGCCCTGTTAATATCCTGTAATGTCTGTTTGCGAGACATTTATTCCCAGTTTAATATTTAATGTACAATTGCAGTCAACTCGAAAGTTTATCCAGAACCTTAATCAGCAGTTGGTGATGGGGAATGATGGGCATTTATAGCTCGATGGGGATTCAGCCCAAATAACACACACACGGGCCAGACCCCACCAATGTACAGGTTAGAGTCAGTCGGATTGGGTCAGGGTGGCTGTGCTGGATTTTGCTTTTAATTTATAATTTGGAAGGAGTTAAATCTATGTCGCTCAAGGTTTCTCGAGGGTTGGGGTATAACCGCTCAGCCCAGCCATGGTGCTGCTTATCCATGCAGGTCACTGTAGCTTTTCAACAATGGGAAGACCCTCATCCCTCATAGCCACTTGAGAAGAGCCACTGACTGGGATCACGGTGCAGGAGATCCTTGCCTTTACGTTCAGTCAAAGACATCGCCATCATTTGGCATTTTACTTAAAAACCAGCACCATTGGTGGCATAGTGGTTAGCACTGTTGCCTCACAGCGCCAGGGACCCGGGTTCGATTCCGGCCTCGGGTGACTGTCTGTGTGGAGTTAGCACATTCTCCCCATGTTTGCGTGGGTTTCCTCCAGGTGCTCCGGTTTCCTCCCACAGTCTAAAGATGTGCGGGTTAGGTTGATTGGCTATGATAAATTGACCCTTAGTGTTAGGGGGATTAAATACGTGGGGTTACGGGGATAGGGTGGGATATGTGTTGGTGTAGGGGTTACGGGGATCGGGTGGGATATGTGTCGGTGCAGGCTCGATGGGCCGAAATGGCCTCTATCTGCACTGTGGGGTTTCTGTGATTGGTGAGGTGAAAAGATTTGGAGCTTTTTCCAACTATCCCTTTCACTACAGCCTTCTTTCTCTGCACTTTCTCCTTTTGATACTGAGAGTGTCCTATGATAAGGCTGAGCCACAGGAACATCACCACTGTTGGGCATTTAATGCTCCTGTTCAATGCACCTAAACCCTCATCCTTCATTACACAGAAGATGGCTCCTCATGTTCTGCAAAAGGATCATGGGACTAAGGTGGCTCTCGTCTCATGACAGCTCACCCTGGGATCCACCTCTGGCTGCACGTCTGGAGCTCGCCCCTGGCAGCCAGGTGTCACCTCCTATGTTCCCTTGGTGTGGTGCCCTGAGCAGGAAAGCAGAAGCCTGGCATGTTCTGCTCTCCTGAGAGACGGCAGGGTCAGGCTGCTGGGGTTGCCATAGAAACAGAGAAGATAGGAGCAGGAGTAGGCCATTCGGCCCCTCGAGCCAGCTCCGCCATTCAATGAGATCATGGCTGATCATCCAAACTCAGTACCCTGTCCCTGCCTTCTCTCCATATCCCTTGATCCCTTTAGCCTTAAGAAATATATCTAACACCTTCTTGAATATATTTAATGAATTGGACTCTACGGCCTTCTGTGGTAGAGAATGCCACAGGTTCACCACGCTCTGGGTGAAGAAATTCCTCCTCATCTCTGTCCTAAATGGCTTATCCCTTATCCTTAGACTGTGACCCCTGATTCTGGACTCCCCGACCATCAGGAACATCCTTCCCGCATCGAGTCTGTCTAGTCCTTTTAGAATTTTATAAGTTTCAATGAGATCCCCTCTCATTCTTCTAAACTCCAGCGAGTATAAGGCCAATCGACCCAATGTCTCATCATACGTCATTCCTGCCATCCCAGGTATCAGCCTGGTGAATCTTCGCTGCACTCCCTCCATGGCAAGAACATCCTTCCTCAGATAAGGCGACCAAAACTGCACACAATACTCAAGATGTGGTCTCACCAAAGCCCTGTACAACTGCAGCAAGACATCCTTGTTCCTGTACTCAAACCCTCTCGCTACGAAGGCCAACATACCATTTGCCTTCTTAACCGCCTGCTGCACCTGCATGCTTACTTTCAGCGACTGGTGCACAAGGACACCCAGGTCTCGTTGCACTTCCCCTTCTCCCAATCTATTGCCATTCAGATAATAATCTGCCTTCCTGTTTTTGCCACCAAAGTGGATAACCTCGCATTATATTGCTTCTGCCATGTTTCTGCCCAATCACCCAACCTGTCCAAATCATACTGGAGTTTCACGACATCCTCCTCACAGCACACGTGCCCACCCAACTTTGTGTCGTCTGCAAACTTGGAGACATTACATCTAATTCCCTCGTCTAGATCAGTTATATATATTGTGAATAGCTGGGGTCCAAGGACCGATCCATGCGGTACCCCACTAGTCACTGCCTGCCACTTGGAAAAAGACACGTTTATTCCAACTCTTTGCTTTCTGTCTGCCAACAAGTTCTCTATCGAAGTCAGTACCTTGCCCCCAATCCCATGTGCCTTAACTTTACACACTAATCTCTTATGCGGGACCTTATCGAATGCCTTTTGAAAGTCCAAATACGCCACATCCACTGGCTCTCCCTTATCTATTTTACCAGTTACATCCTCAAAAAATTCCAGTAGATTAGTCAAGCACGATTTACCCTTTGTAAATCCATGTTGACTTTGTCCGATCCGGTCACTGTTTTCCAAGTGCTCTGCTATTACATCCTTTATAATGGACTCTAGCATTTTCCCCACTACCGATGTCAGGCTGTAATTCCCCGTTTTCTCTCTGCTACCTTTTTTGAATAGTGGGGTAACATTAGCTACCCTCCAATCCATGGGTACTGTTCCACAGTCTATCAAATTTTGGAAGATGACCAGCAATGCATCTACTATTTCTAGGGCCACTTCCTTAAGTACTCTACGATGATTATCAGCCCCTGGGGATTTATCGGCCTTCAATCCCATCAACTTCCCTAACACCATTTCCCTACAAATACTGATTTCTTTCAGTTCCTCCCTCTCAGTTCCCCGACATCTCTGGGATGTTATTTGTGTCCTCCTTTGTGAAGACAGAACCAAAGTATGTATTTAATTGGTCAGCCATTTCTTTGTTCCCCATTATAAATTCCCCTGATTCTGACTGCAAGGGACCTACGCTTGACTTCATCAATCTTTTTCTCGTCACATATCTATAAACGCTTTTACAGTCAGTTTTTATGTTCCCTGCAAGCTTACTCTCATACTCCATTTTCCCCCTCTTAATTAATCCCTTTGTCCTCCTTTATTGAATCCTAAACTGCTCCCAATCCTCAGGTTTACTGCTTTTTCTGGCCAATTTATATGTCCTCTCCTTGGATCTTATGCTATCCCTAATTTCCTTTGTTAGCCACGGTTGAGTCACCTTTTTTGTTTTATTTTTTATGCCAAACTGGGATGAACAAATTCTGTAGTTCATCCATGCAATCTTTGAATGTTTGCCATTGCCTATCCACCGTCAACCCTTTGAGTGACATTCCCCAATCAATACTACCCAACTCACGCCTCATACCATCGTAGTTTCCTTTATTTAAATTCAGGACCCTAGTCTCTGAGTCAACTACTTCATTCTCCAGCTTAATGAAGAATTCTATCATATTATGATCACTTTGACCCAAGGGGCCTCGCACAACATGATTGCTAATTAATCCTTTCTCATTACATAATACCCAGTCCAAGATGGCCTGATCTCTAGTTGGCTCCTCGACATATTGGTCCAGGAAACCATCCCTTAAACACGCCAGGAATTCCTCCTCCACAGTATTGTTACTAATTTGGTTAGCCCAACCTATATGTAGATTAAAGTCACCCATGATAACTGCTGTGCCCTTATTGCACGCTTCTCTAATTTCCCTTTTAATGCCATCCCCAATCTCTGCATTACTGTTTGGAGGTCTATATACCACTCCCACTAATGTTTTGTGCCCCTTGGTATTTCTCAGTTCTACCTATACAGATTCCACATCATCAGAGCTAATATCCTTCCTTTCAATTGTGTTAATCCCCTCTTTAACCAGCAATGCTACCTGTAATGAAATCTGTTTGTCTTGATCCTGTATTTCCTGTATTCGTTTTGCGCTCATGTATATTACCCTCCCCCACACTGTGTATAGTTTCACTTCCTCTTTCCTGACTAACCTGGAAGGTTCCAGGTCTTGGCTCTTGGCTCCACCCCTGACTTCTCTTACATAAAGATCCCAGGACCTGTATGACTCATACCTGTGAACCAGTCGGCGTGTTGAGATGTTAGCTCTGATCTTAGTGATTAAAAGCCAACTTGTTTAAGTCTATAACTTCTAGTTTTGTGGTTATTGAAGGCACATCAATTTTAATCACTAAAGAATACTAGGATGGATCGACTCCTAAAACCACAGCATCTGGACTTGCATCCACATTCTGCTGAAGCATCAAATCAATTTGGACACTGGCTCAAAAGCTTCGAACTCTTCGCGGGGGCCTCATCCGCTAGTGAGGTAGATAAACTGAGTCTACTGACTACTCGCGTTAGTCATCGGATTTATTCGTTCATCCGGGACGCCACCTCTTACACGGAGGCCATCACTATCCTGAAGGCCCAATACCAGAGGCCGGTAAACGAAGTGTACGCCAGACATCTGCTGGCTACACGCAGGCAGCGACCTGAGGAATCAATGGACGATTTGTTACAGGGCCTAAAGGACTTGGTCCGGGACTGTAACTGCAAGGCCGTGATGGCCAACGTGTACTCTGACGAATTGGTCCACGATTCCTTCATCACGGGCCTCAAATCGAATTATATCCGGCAGAGACTGCTGGAGAAGGAGGTCCTGGACTTAAAAAAGGCAGTGGCCACTGCGCGATCGCTGGACGTGGCCCAGAAAAACTCTGGCTCTTATTCTTCCGACCATGCGGCCCTCACCGCCTCGTGCGCACCGAGCGGGCCGCCATCTTGGAATCAGCCATCTTCCCCATCCAGGTCTCAGACCAGCTCTACACCGCCGGAGTCCCCACACAGAAGTTCACCCAGGAGTCCTACTACAGCGGCAATGTCTCGAGGCCCGAAATGCTACTTCTGCAGCCAGGCCAAGCACCCCAGGCAACGATGCCCAGCGAAGGATGCTACATGCTTCAAATGTAAGAAAAAGGGGCACTTTAGCAAAGTCTGCAGGGGGAATCCGATTTCCAACTCCGTCACCACCTCGTGCGTGCCGTGCGGGCCGCCATCTTGGGATCCGCCATCTTTTCCCAACTCAACGGCCGCCCCTGGGCTTCGATCACAGTGGATCAATCCAGGCCACACCCGTTGACAAAATCCATGATGGGCATACAGGTAAACGGGAATTTAACTAAATGTTTAATTGACTGTGGGAGTACCGAGAGTTTTATCCACCCTAGCCTGGTACGGTGGCACTCATTAACGGTAACCCCTACACGGAGCAGAATTGCTATGGCTGCTAAGCCCCACACTTCGGACATTTTGGGCTACTGTGTGGTAACACTGTGATGCGCTATCAATTACTGAGAAAGACTGGAAGTTAAGAGAGTAACAAACAGGCTTTTATTAGCTAAGGAACGAAGGCATGCCTCTAGTGGTCGACCGGTCCTGAATGCCTGGGGAACTGCAGAGCAGCCGCCTTTATACCAGGGCATATGGGTGGAGCCAGGGGCGGAGCCAGCTGAGGCATGCACAGACAGGTACAACAATGGGCAAGAGTGAACAACAGTGAAGTGAACAACAGTGAAGTGAACAACAGTGGTTTACCACATTCACCCCTGGCTTAAAAATGAGTCCGACGGGGTGAAGTGAATTAAAAGTTCGTATAATTAAGTATTTCTGGGGGTCTTGTATGCTGTCGTGATCGTCGTGGCGACGGCTGAGGTGGTGCAGCTTCCGACGCCGAGTCCCGCGTGTCGTCCTCATGGGTGTTGAGTTGGTTGGTGATCAATGGCGGGTCACGGGGCCACGGCGTGCCGTCTACAGGGGTTAGGTATGGGTCCGTTGCTGCCGGTGCATTGTGGGTAGCGGTGATGTTGGTTTCAGGGGCCCCCGAGGGTGCGAGGTCTTGTATGGAGACTGTGTCCTCCCGCCCGTCCGGGTACGCAATGTAAGCATACTGGGGGTTGGCGTGGAGGAGGTCGACCCTCTCGACCAGGGGGTCCATTTTATGGGTCCTCACGTGTCTGCTCAGTAGGACCGGTCCTGGGGACGTCAGCCATGGCGGTAGCGATGTCCCCGATGTGGACTTCCTTGGGAAGACAAACATTTTCTCATGAGGGGTGGCGTTAGTGGCGGTGCAGAGCAGTGACCGAATAGAGTGGAGCACATCGGGGAGCACATCCTGCCAGCGGGAGGTCGGAAGGCCCCTAGACTTTAAGGCTAGCAGGGCGGCCTTCCAAACTGTCGCATTCTCTCTTTCCACCTGTCCGTTCCCCCGGGGGTTGTAACTGGTGGTCCTGCTTGTGGCAATACCCCTAGCGAGGTACTGACGGAGTTCGTCGCTCATAAACGATGAGCCCCGGTCGCTATGGATATAGCTGGGGAAACCGAACAGGGTGACGAGGTCGTTCAGACATTTAATGACCGTGGCACTGGTCATGTCCGGGCAGGGGATGGCGAACGGGAAACGGGAGTACTCATCAATAATGTTGAGGAAGTACACATTGCGGTCGGAGGAGGGGAGAGGCCCTTTAAAATCAACGCTCAGGCGCTCGAAGGGGCGAGTGGCTTTTATCAGGTGAGCCCTGTCTGGTCTATAAAAGTGCGGTTTGCACTCAGCGCAGACTTGGCAGTTCCTGGTCATGGTCCTGACCTCCTCAATGGAGTAAGGCAGGTTGCGGGCCTTGATGAAATGGAAGAACCTGGTGACCCCCGGGTGGCAGAGGTCATTGTGGAGGGCCCGCAGTCTATCAACCTGTGCGTTGGCGCAGGTGCCACGCGATAGAGCATCGGGGGGTTCATTGAGCTTCCCGGGCCGGTACAAGATATCGTAATTGTAGGTGGAAAGTTCAATTCTCCACCTCAAAATCTTGTCGTTTTTGATTTTGCCCCTCTGCTTGTTATTAAACATAAAAGCAACTGAACGCTGGTCAGTGAGTAGGGTGAATCGTTTTCCGGCCAGGTAATGCCTCCAATGTCGCACAGCTTCCACAATGGCCTGGGCCTCCTTTTCGACAGAAGAGTGTCTGATTTTGGAGCCTTGGAGGGTTCGTGAAAAGAAGGCCACGGGCCTTCCCGCCTGGTTAAGGGTAGCGGCCAGGGCAAAGTCGGACGCATCGCTCTCTACCTGGAAAGGGATGGACTCGTCCACCGCATGCATGGTGGCTTTAGCAATATCCTCTTTGATACGGTGGAAGGCTAAGCCGGCCTCTGCCGCCAGGGGAAAAGAGGTGGACTTGGTAAGTGGACGGGCTTTGTCCGCATAATTAGGGACCCACTGGGCGTAGTAGGAGAAAAACCCCAGGCATCTCTTCAGGGCCTTGAGGCAGTGGGGCAGGGGGAGGTCCATAAGGGGACACATCCGGTCGGGGTCGGGGCCGATGACTCCGTGTTCCACAACACAGCCAAGGATAGCGAGGCGGGTTGTGCGGAATATGCACTTCTCCTTGTTATACATGAGGTTTAGGAGTTGGGCAGTGCGGAGGAATTTGTCGAGGTTGACGTCATGGTCCTGCAGGTCATGGCCACAGATGGTCACATTGTCCAGGTAGGGAAAAGTGGCCTGCAACGCATTCTGGTCGACCATCTGGTCCATCTCCCTTTGGAAAACGGAGACCCCGTTGGTGACGCCGAAGGGAACCCGAAGGAAGTGGTAGAGGCGGCCGTTTGCCTCGAAGGCAGTATACTGGCGGTCCTCATAGCGGATAGGGAGTTGGTGATATGCTGACTTAAGGTCAATGGTGGAGAATACGCGGTATTGTGCGATCTGATTGACCATATCAGATATGCGGGGGAGGGGGTATGCGTCCAGTTGGGTATATCGGTTAATTGTTTGGCTGTAGTCAATGACCAGGCGCTGCTTCTCGCCGGTCTTGACGACCACAACCTGGGCTCGCCAGGGGCTGGTGCTAGCTTCAATAATCCCCTCCTTCAGGAGCCGCTCCACCTCAGATTTAATAAAAACTCTGTCACCAGCGCTGCATCGCCTGCTTTTGGTGGCGATGGGCTTACAGTCATGGGCGAGGTTAGCAAACAACGGGGGGGGGGGGTGACTTTAAGCGTGGAGAGGCTGCAAAAGGTGCGCGGCGGGCAATTTGAAAACTGCTGGTTGCAGACTGTGAGTGGGGGAAGGGGTCCACCGTACGCCATCGTGACACTCTTAAGGTGGCACTGAAAATCCAACCCCAGTAGAACGGCAGCGCAGAGATGGGGCAGGACAAGCAGTTTAAAGTTTCTGTACTCTGTGCCCCTCACCGAAAGGGTCACCACGCAGTAGCCGCCGACGTCCGCTGAATGGGACTTGGAGGCCATAGAGACCCGGGGGCGCGCTGGCAGGACTGGGAGAGAGTAACGCTGCACCGTGTCGGGGTGGATAAAGCTCTCCGTGCTCCCGCAGTCGAAAAGGCAGGTCGTGACGCGGCCGTTTACCTTAATGTCCATCATGGACCTGGCTAGTTGGTGAGGTCTAGATTGGTCCAGTGTAACGGAGGCCAGCGTAGGGTCGGGCGTGTCGCTGCAGTCATCAGGTGAGGCGGTGGGTGAGTCGGGGGCCCGTTGCAAAAATGGCGGCCGGAACGGATCACCCATGGTCGAAGGCGTCCAAGATGGTGGCCAAGATGGCGGCGCCCATGATCCACACGCGGCTGGAGGCGTACAAGATGGCGTCCAAGATGGCGGCCCGCTCGGCCCACACGCGGCACTGCTGGAGTTTGGGGTAGGTTTAGCCTTGCAGACGCTGGCGTAGTGCCCTTTCTTCCCACAACCAGAGCAAGTAGCATTTTTCGCTGGGCAGCGCGCTCTGGGGTGTTTGGCTTGGCCACAGAAGTAACACTTCGGACCCTGGGACATCGCTGCAGAAGTTGGCGGGATGTGACGGGGGTGGCGCGGCGCAGGGTGGCGGTCCTACCGTGTCCCAGGATGGCGGCGGGGAGTAGGCGTCCATATTCCGGTGGGCCACGTCTAGCAAGAGTGCGAGGGCCGTGGCCTTCTTCAGGTCGAGTTCGCCCTGCTCCAACAGTCTCTGTCGGGTGCAGTTGGACCTGAGGCCCGCGACGAAGGCGTCCCGGACAAGTTCCTCCGTGTACACCGCGGTCGACACCTCTTTACATTTGCAGGCCCGGCCGAGCACCTTCAGCGCCCGTAGGTATACCTCCATCGATTCCCCGGGTTGCTGTTTGTGGGACCCCAGGAGGTGTCTGGCGTAAACCTCATTTACCGGGCGTGCGTACTGTTCTTTAAGGAGGTCGAGAGCACCCTCGTAGGTAGTTGCATCTTGGATGAGCGAATAAGCTTGGTGGTTCACCTTGGAGGTCAGAACCCTTAGTTTGTCGCCATCGTTTTGAACCGTTTCGATGGAGGCTTCTAGTAAGAATTCGAAGCATCGCAGCCAGTGTGCGAACTTGGTAGATGAATCCGCCTCTTGAGGGTCTAGTTCCAGGCGTGCTGGTTTGAGGATTTGCTCCATCGAAAAAAAATTTAGCTAATAAAATTGATGTGCTATCAATTACTGAGAAAGACTGGAAGTTAAGAGAGTAACAAATAGGCTTTTATTAGCTAAAGAATGAAGGCATGCCTCTAGTGGTCGACCGGTCCTGAATGCCTGGGGAACTGCAGAGCAGCCGCCTTTATACCAGGGCATGTGGGTGGAGCCAGGGGCGGAGCCAGCTGAGGCATGTACAGACAGGTACAACAATGGGCAAGAGTGAACAACAGTGAAGTGAACAACAGTGAACAACAGTGAAGTGAACAACAGTGGTTTACCACACACTGACTGTAAAAGGCACGGACTACAAGGATTTTAAACTCCTCGTGATGCCAGAACTCTGTGTTAATGTAATCTTGGGCATGGACTTCCAGTGCCACCACGAAAGTGTCACGCTAGCATATGGCGGGTCCCAGCCGCCACTCACAGTCTGTGGCCTATCAACCTTAAAAATCAGCCCACCCTCTTTATTCGCTAATCTCGCTCCGAACTGTAGGCCCATAGTGACCAAAGGTAGACGGTACAGTCTGGAAGACAGACACTTTATCAAGGCGGAAGTGGACAGACTCCTGCGGGAAGGCATTATTTAATGCAGTACCAGTCCGTGGCGTGCCCAAGTAGTCATAGTTAAAAATAGCGAAAAGAAACGGATGGTAATTGACTACAGCCAGACTGTTAATATTTATACCCAGCTGGACGCCTACCCTTTACCCCGCATATCAGAAATGGTCAACCAGATTGCGCAATACCGAGTCTTCTCGACTATCGACCTCAAATCCGCGTATCACCAGCTCCCCATTAGAACGGAGGACCGCCCATACACCGCCTTTGAGGCGAACGGATGCCTCTACCATTTTCTCAGAGTGCCCTTTGGGGTAACAAATGGGGTCTCGGTCTTCCAACGTGAGATGGACCACATGGTTGACAAGAATAAACTACAAGCTACCTACCCCTATCTGGACAATGTCACTATCTGCGGGCACAACCAGCAAGACCACGATCTAAATCTTGCGAGATTTTTTAAAACTGCCCTAAAGCTGAATCTAACCTACAACGAAGACAAATGTGTCTTCAACACAACCCGTCTCTGTATCCTCGGCTGTGTGGGGGAAGATGGGGTAATTGGACCGGACCCTGACCGATTACGCCCCCTAAAGGAACTGCCCCTGCCACACAATCCCAAAGCTTTAAAAAGGTGCCTGGGATTTTTTTCGTATTATGCCCAATGGGTGCCCAATTACTCTGATAAGACCCGACCCCTCATTAAATTGATGTCCTTCCCACTATCAGCTGAAGCTCGGGAGGCTTTCACCAGTATCAAACAGGACATTGAAAGGGCTGCACTGTGTGCAGTGGACGAAAGCATTCCCTTTCAAGTTGAAAGCGATGCGTCAGACTTTGCCTTAGCTGCGACCCTCAATCAGGCTGGGAGACCTGTGGCCTTCTTCTCCCGAACCCTTCAGGGACCTGAAATCAGGCACTCTTCTGTCGAGAAGGAGGCACAGGCTATAGTGGAGGCAGTGCGGCACCGGAGACACTACCTAGCCGGCAAACGTTTCATCCTGCTCACCGACCAGCGGTCGGTGGCTTTCATGTTTAATAACAAAGGGGGAAAATCAAGAATGACAAAATACTCAGGTGGAGGATCGAACTATCCACGTTCGACTATGATATTATGTACAGGCCGGGAGCCCTTAATGAAGCCCCAGACGCCCTATCGCGGGGAATGTGTGCCAGCATTCATACGGACAAATTACAGGGTCTCCACAACGACCTCTGCCACCCTGGGGTCACCCGACTATACCATTTTATAAAGTCCCGCAATCTGCCCCACTCCATCGAGGAGGTCAGGGCAATGACCAGAGCCTGCCGCATCTGTGCGGAATGCAAGCCTTGTTTCTACAGGCCTGACCGTGCACACCTTATCAAAGCCACACGGCCATTCCAGCGCCTAAGTCTGGACTTCAAGGGACCCCTTCCCTCTGCCGACCGTAACGTATACTTCCTCAATATCATCGATGAATATTCCCGCTTCCCCTTCGCCATTCCCTGCCCAGACATGACCAGTGCCATGGTCATCAAGTGTCTCTGTAATCTCTTCTGCATGTTTGGCATGCCGAACTACATACACAGCGCTAGGGGGACGTCATTCATGAGTGACGAACTGCGCCAGTTCTTGCTCTCAAAGGGGATAGCCACTAGCAGAACCACTAGCTACAACCCCCGGGGTAATGGGCAAGTGGAAAGGGAGAATGCTACTGTTTGGAAGGCTGTCACATTAGCCTTAAAGTCAAAAGGCCTTCCGACCTCCCGCTGGCAGGAAGTCCTCCCAGACGTGCTCCACTCCATAAGGTCTCTGTTATGTACAGCAACTAACGCTACCCCTCACGAAAAGATGTTCGTTTTCCCCCGGAAATCCACCTCAGGCATATCTCTACCCGCGTGGCTGATGCCTCCGGGGACAGTACTATTGCAGAAGCACGTGAGAGGCCATAAAATGGACCCCCTTGTGGAAAAGGTACAGCTCCTCCATGCAAACCCTCAGTACGCCTATATCGAATACTCTGACGGGCGAGAGGACACTGTTTCCATAAAAGACCTCGCTCCCTCGGGGAGCGGAGAGGACGATGAGAGACTACCCGAGGAAGACCTACACCAAAAAGAGACAGGACGCCCAGAGGTATCAATACCCAACTTTAACCTGGAGGACACTGCAGATAACCTGGAAGACACTGCGGAGGCCCGGACAGCGGAGGAACCAGAATCCACTCCCCTAGAGGCACCCCAACCGGCTTTGCGCCGATCACTGAGAACTGCAAAACCTCCTGACAGACTCACTTATACCAACTTTTAAGAAACTTCACCCCGATGGACTAAATCTAAAGAAGGGGTGAATGTAATGAAATCTGTTTGTCTTGATCCTGTATTTCCTGTATTCGTTTTGCACTCATGTATATTACCCTCCCCCACACTGTGTATAGTTTCACTTCCTCTTTCCTGACTAACCTGGAAGTTTCCAGGTCTTGGCTCTTGGCTCCGCCCCTGACTTCTCTTACATAAAGATCCCAGGATCTGTATGATAGCAAAATACTGCAGATGTTGGAAATCCGAAATAACAACAGAAAATGCTGGAAAAACTCAGCAAGTCAGGCAACATCCGTGGAGAGAAATTTGAGTTGACGTTTCGGGTTTGACCCTTCTTCAAAACTGGAGAGAAAAGGAACTAGATCGAAGGCAGGGCTGCGATCGGACAAAAGAATTAAAGAACCTTTACTTCTTTTGGTTCTTTAATTCTTTTGTCCGATCGCAGCCCTGCCTTCGATCTAGTTCCTTTTCTCTCCAGTTTTGAAGAAGGGTCAAACCCGAAACGTCAACTCAAATTTCTCTCCACGGATGTTGCCTGACTTGCTGAGTTTTTCCAGCATTTTCTGTTGTTATCCAGGATCTGTATGACTCATTCCTGTGAACCAGTCGGCGTGTTGAGATGTTAGCTCTGATCTTAGTGATTAAAAGCCAACTTGTTTAAGTCTATAACTTTTAGTTTTGTGGTTATTGAAGGCACATCACTACCCCACCTCCTTTTCCTTTTTGCCTCTCTTTCCTGAATATTGAATACCCCTGGCTGTTGAGTTCCCAGCCTTGGTCACCCTGGAGCCATGTTTCCGTAATCCCAATCATATCATATTCGTTTACCTCTATTTGCGCAGCTAATTCATCCACCTTATTACGAATGCTCCTCGCATTAAGACACAAAGCCTTCAGACCTGGGCCTTAAAATCCACCAGGAATAAACCTCTAACTGGCTGCTACTCCACCTCTGCTCATCATCTTCCTCCTCCTCATCCTCATCCTCATCCTTCTCATCCTCCTCCTCCTCATCCTCCTCCTCATCTTCCTCATCCTCATCCTGATCCTCCTCATCCTCCTCCTCCTCATCCTGATCCTCCTCATCCTCCTCATCCTCATCCTCCTCATCCTCATCCTCATCATAATTGTTATGAATCTTATGATCCATGAAGAAAGACTCATGAAATAACACTGGACGGCCAGCTGGTGGCGCCATCCAAGGAGTATAAATACTCAGGAATGGGCCCAGCTTTCCCAGGACATTTTGTAAACAGGAACTAGTGAAAGGTAACTAGACCTCCATGTTTTGAAACAAGTTGATTGAAGCCTTGCTTTATACTCGAACCAAGTGCGTAGTGAGTTTTATTACGTCAATTTAATCAACTTGATATCGACTCCACGCTTTGAGTGATTTTGGGAACAGCCAGCTACGACTTCAACTGCATAAGGGAACTCCGGCGTAGTAATCAATCCATCATGGACAAACTACTCAGATCCGCCCATCTTGACCTGGACACGAATTCACCTACAACTGCTAAGGTATGGAAACACTGGTATCGTACCTTCAGCAACTTCCTCAGGGTGTGTGGTGCGAATGTTCCTGATAAATTAGAGATACTTGCCAATTATGTATCTCCTCATGTGTTTGACTATATTGAAGACTGTGTAGACTATGACTCCGCTATCCTAATATTACAGCGACTATATGTTAAGGTCCCAAACACAATTTTTGCTCGGCATCTATTGGCCACAACTTGACAACAACCCAGGGAATCATTTGACGAATTCCTTCAAAATCTTCGCAGGCTCAGCAAGTATTGTAACCTTAAAGCTGTCACAGCTGAGCAGTACCAGAAGGAGCTAATTTGCGATTCCTTTATTAATGGAATTACATCTCTCTTCATACGCCAGCGTCTGTTAGAGAATAAAACCCTTGAGTTACAGGCTGCCTATGACCAGGTGTGAAACGGGATGGTTTCCTGGACCAATATGTCGAGGAACCAACCAGATATCAGGCCATCTTAGACTGGGTATTATGTAACGAAAAAGGATTAATTAGCAATCTTGTTGTACGAGGCCCCTTGGGTCGGAGCGATCATAATATGATTGAATTCTTCATTAAGATGGAGAATGAAGTAGTTGACTCAGAGACTAGGGTCCTCAATTTAAATAAAAGAAACTACGATGGTCTGAAGAGCGCGTTGGGTAGGATTAATTGGGGAATGGCACTCAAAGGGTTGATGGTGGATAGGCAATGGCAAACATTCAAAGAGACGAAACAAAGCTGGGTGGGAGGGTAAGCTGTGAGGAGGATGTCGTGAAACTCCAGTACGATTTGGACAGGTTGGGTGATTGGGCAGAAACATGGCAAATGTACTATAATGTGGATAAATGTGAGGTTATCCACTTTAGTGGCAAAAACAGGAAGGCAGGTTATTATTTGAATGGCAATAGATTGGGAGAAGGGGAAGTGCAAAGAGACCTGGGTGTTCTTGTGCACCAGTCGCTGAAGGTGAGCATGCAGGTGCAGCAGGCAGTTAAGAAGGCAAATGGTATGTTGGCCTTCATAGCAAGAGGGTTTGAGTACATGAACAAGGATGTCTTGCTACAGTTGTACAGGGCCTTGGTGAGACCGCACCTTGAATATTGTGTGCAGTTTTGGTCGCCTTACCTGAGGAAGGAAGTTCTTGCCATGGAAGGAGTGCAGCGAAGATTCACCAGGCTGATACCTGGGATGGCAGGAATTACGTATGAGGAGAGATTGTGTCGATTGGGCTTGTACTCACTGGAGTTTAGAAGATTGAGAGGGGATCTAATCGAAACCTATAAAATTCTGTCAGGTCTGGACAGACTAGATGCAGGAAGGATGTTCCCGATGGCCGGGGAGTCCAGAACCAGGGGTCATAGTCTAAGGATAAGGGGTAAGCCATTTAGGACTGAAATGAGGAGGAATTTCTTCACCCAGAGAGTGGTGAACCTATGGAATTCTCTGCCACAGAGGGCGGTGGAGGCCAGTTCATTAAATATATTCAAGAAAGAGTTGGATATATTTCTTAAGGCTAAAGGGATCAAGGGGTATGGGGAGAAGGCAGGAACAGGGTACTGAATTTGGATGATCAGCCATGATCTCATTAAATGGCGGAGCAGACTCGAGGGGCCGAATGGCCTACTCCTGCTCCTAACTTCTATGTTTCTATGTTTCTATGTTTAGCAAAGAGGAATGCAGATACCTATCGTTTACCTCATGCACGGGTTGCTGCTATCACTTTTAATGACTCCTTCGATAGGTCTCGGGCGGAAGCACTCACTAATGATGATTCTAACCTAGCGGATGACAACCCTACCCTAGAAGCCTTCACTGATGAAGACCCTGCCCTAGTGGCATCTTGGAAATCTGGAAGGAAGTGTTTCTTCTGTGGAGGTGCATTCCATTACAGGATATTTGGTCCTGCTCGTAACGCAACCTGCAATCATTGCAGCAAGAAAGGTCACTTTTCTAAGGTATGCCAGTCAAGAGCCTCTGTTAGTAAGAAAGGCCCCTTTTCTAACGTATACCAGTTGAGAGCTCCTGTTAGTTTTGCAGCTACTATCTATAAAGCTGCTCCTCCCCCAAGAGCCACTACTAAGGTTATAGCTGCTATCTATGAAACTGCTCCTCCCCCAAGAACCACTACTAAGGTTACAGCTGTCAAGGGTAAAACTGCCCCTCCTCCCATCACAGCTGTTTTTCCCCAAAGTCTGTCCCATGCAGCCACAAAGGTTTCTGTAAATGGACACATTCTGAGCACATTACTTGACTCATGCAGCTCTGACAGCTTCATTAGTGAGCGGGCTGTCAGTAAGTTAAAACTGCGTATTTACCCCTCGGATAGGGAAATTGCAATTGCTCTAACGACACTGACCACCAATTCTTCCAGCTTTTGCCTTGTCGACCTTATTCTCAATGACCGCACTTATTTCTCCACCCGGCTCGGTGTGCTCAAAAACCTATGCAGTGATGTGCTCCTGGGACAGGATTTCCAGAAACAACACAAAAGACTCACTTTTGAGTTTGAACGGTCAAAGCTGGAGCTTACTATTTCCAAAGTACCTTTTTGTGCGCTTTCGGCGGCTTCGCTCGACGAGCCCTCCTTGTTTGCCAATCTTTCCCCCCCGATGTAAGCCCATAGTCACTAAATCATGATGTTTCAGCCAAGATGATCAATCCTTTATCGAGGCAGAAATCTCTCGCCTTCTAGATGACGGTATCATTGAGCCATGTTTATCTCCCTGGTGGGCTCAAGTCGTCATTGTTAAAAATCCTCTGAAGCAACACAAGAAACGTCTTTGCATCGATTACTCACAAACTATTAACCAGTATACCGACCTGGATGCCTACCCACTACCACGCATCGATGACATGGTCAATATCCTTGCCAACTACAAGGTATTTTCAACTTTTGATTTAAAGAGCGCATACCATCTGAGAGGGGTGTGGATAGCACATTTAGTGAGTTGGTCACACCGCAGGTTAAGGCCAGCGTAGACAGTACATGGGTGACCAAAAGGCAGAGCAAGGGCAGGAAGGTAGTGCAGAAATCCCCTGGGGTTGTCTCCCTTAGCAACAGGTTCACCGCCTTAGGTACTGTTGTCGGGGGGGGTGACACATCGGGGGAAGGCACCAGCAGCCAGGCTCATGGCACCATGACTGGCTCTGTTGCAAAGAAGGGAGGGAAAAAGAGTGGCAGGGCTATAGTAATAGGGGATTCGATTGTAAGGGGAATAGATAGGGGTTTCTGTGGTCGCGACCGAGACTCCAGGATGGTATGTTGCCTCCCTGGTGCAAGGGTCAAGGATGTCTCGGCGCGGGTGCAGAACATTCTGGAGGGGGAGGGGGAACAGCCAGTTGTCGTGATACATGTTGGTACCAACGACGTAGCTAAAAAAAGGGAAGAGGTCCTACAAGTAGAATTTAGGGAGTTAGGAGCCAAGCTAAAAAGTAGGACCTCGAAGGTAGTAATCTCTGGATTACTACCAGTGCCACGTGCTAGTAAGAGTACAGAGAACAGGATAGTTAGGCTAAATACGTGGCTTGAGCAGTGGTGTAAGAGGGAGGGTTTTAAATTTTTGAGGCATTGGAACCAGTTTTGTGGTAGGTGTGACCTATACAAAAGGGACGGTCTACACCTGTGCAGAGATGGAACTGATGTTCTCGGGGTAATTTTTGATAAAGCAGTTCGGGAGCATTTAAACTAGTATGGCAGGGGGCTAGAAACCTATGTAGTGAAATAGAGGAAAGTGAAAGGCAGACAGAAATAAATGGTAAAAGGGTGAGGAACAAAAAACAAAGGGCCAAACTAATTCATAAAAAATGTGAGCATAAAAAAAGCCTGAGGGTTTTATACCTTAATGCGAGAAGCATCAGGAACAAGGTAGATGAATTAGCTGTGGAAATAGAGGTTAATAATTATGATCTAATTGGGATTACGGAAACATGGTTGCAGGGTGAGCAGGGCTGGGAGCTTAACATACAGGGGTATTCAGTATTTAGGAAGGATCGACAAAAAAGAAAGGGAGGAGGGGTAGCATTGCTAGTAAAAAAGGGGATAAATGCAATTGAAAGGAAGGATATTAACTCAGTTAATACAGAATCTATATGGGTGGAGCTAAGAAATAGCGAGGGGCGAAAAACATTAATAGGAGTGGTATATAGGCCTCCAAATAGTAAAATAGAGGTTAGGGAGGGCATCACGAGGGAAATTAGAGAAGCGTGCAATAAGAGCACAGCTGTCATCATAGGTGACTTTAACTTACATATAGATTGGACTAGCCTAATCAGTAAAAATAATGAGGAGGAGGAATTCCTTGAGTGTTTAAGGGATGGTTATCTGGATCAATATGTCGAGGAACCAACTCGGGAACAGGCTATATTGGACTGGGTACTGTGCAATGAGAAGGGACTAATCAGTAATCTTGTTGTACGGGGACCCTTGGGTCAGAGCGATCATAACATGATCGATTTCTCACTCGAAATGGAGAGCGAAGAAATTGACTCAGAGACTAAGGTCCTGAATTTAAACAAGGGGAATTATGATGCCATGAGACGGGAACTGAGTAGGTCTGATTGGACAACGTTCCTGGGAGGACTGGAGGTAGATAAACAATGGCAAACATTTAAAGATAGAATGACAAAATTGCAAAAATTGTTTATACCAATCTGGCATAAAAGGAAATCTAAAAAGGTGACTCAACCGTGGATAACAGGGGAAATTAGAGACAGCATAAAATCCAAAGATAGGGTGTATAAAATAGCCAAAAAAAGCGCCAGAGCGGAAGATTGGGAACAGTTTAAGATAGAGCAAAGGAGGGCAAAGGGCATAATCAAGAGGGGCAAAATAGCTTACGAAAACAAGCTGGCGGAAAATATAAAAACTAACTCCAAAAGCTTTTATAAGTATATCAAAAGGAAAAGACTGGTGAAAACCAAAGTTGGTCCATTGCAGTCAGATACGGGGGAATATATAATGGGAAATAAGGAAATGGCAGATCAACTAAATGCATACTTTGGGTCAGTCTTTACGAAGGAAGACACAAAAAACCTCCCTGGGATATCGGGAAAAATAGGGACATTGGCAAAGGAGGAACTGACGCAAATCAATATCTCTAAGGATATGGTGTTAAGGAAGCTAAAGGGATTGAAGGTGGACAAATCCCCAGGGCCTGATAACATGCATCCTAGGGTACTGAAGGAGGTGGCCCTAGAGATAGCGGATGCACTAAGGATGATTTTTCAGAATTCATTAGACTCGGGAACAGTGCCCATGGATTGGAGGGTAGCTAACGTTACCCCACTATTCAAAAAGGGGGGTAGGGAAAAAGCAGGTAATTACAGACCTGTAAGCCTTACATCAGTTGTGGGCAAAATGCTGGAGTCCATCATTAAGGATGAAATAGCGGAGCACTTAGCAAATGGGGACAGGATAGGACAGAGTCAACATGGATTTACAAAGGGTAAATCGTGCTTGACTAATCTATTGGAATTTTTTGAGGGAGTAACTGGTAGAATAGATGGGGGAGAGCCAGTAGATGTGGTGTACCTGGACTTCCAAAAGGCCTTCGATAAGGTCCCACATAAAAGATTAGCATGGAAAATTGAGGCTCATGGGATAAAGGGGAAAGTTTTGGCGTGGATAGGGAACTGGCTGTCAGATAGAAAACAGAGAGTTGGAATAAACGGCTCATTTTCTGAATGGCAGGCAGTAACAAGTGGGGTACCACAGGGATCTGTCCTGGGCCCCCAGCTGTTCACAATTTACATTAATGACCTGGATCAGGGAGTCGGATGCAGCATTTCCAAATTTGCAGACGACACTAAACTAGGAGGGGGGGTGGGCTCAGAGGAAGAGACCAGGAAGCTCCAGAGCGATTTGGACAGACTGGGCGATTGGGCGGATAAATGGCAGATGCACTATAATGTGGACAAGTGCGAAGTTATCCACCTTGGGTGCAGGAACGGGAGGGCAAATTATTATTTAAATGGCAATAGATTGGGAGAGGGGGAAGTACAGAGAGACCTGGGTGTTCTTGTACACCAGTCACTGAAGGCGAGCATGCAGGTGCAACAGGCGGTCAAGAAGGCAAACGGTATGCTGGCCTTCATAGCAAAAGGGTTAGAATACAGGAACAGGGATACCTTGCTGCAGCTGTACAGGGCACTGGTGAGACCACACCTCGAGTACTGTGTACAGTTTTGGTCGCCTCATCTGAGGAAGGATGTTCTTGCCATGGAGGGGGTGCAGCGGCGATTCACCAGGCTGATACCAGGAATGGCGGGAATGACCTATGAGGAGAGACTATGTAGTTTAGGGATGTACACACTGGAGTTTAGAAGATTGAGAGGGGACCTCATAGAAGTGTATAAAATTCTGACAGGTCTAGACAGACTGGATGCAGAAGGAATGTTTCCCTTGGCGGGTGAGAACAGAACTAGAGGACATAATTTAAGGATAAGGGCTAAACCATTTAGGACAGAGATGAGGGGGAATTTCTTCACTCAGAGAGTGGTGAACCTGTGGAACTCATTGCCACAGAGGGCAGTGTACGCCAGCTCATTAAATATATTTAAGAGGGAATTAGATATATTTCTACGGGCAAAAGGGGTTAAGGGTTACGGAGAGAAGGCGGGGACGGGATACTGAATTAAAGGATCAGCCATGATCTCATTGAATGGCGGAGCAGGCACGAAGGGCCGAATGGCCTACTCCTGCTCCTATCTTCTATGTATCTATGTATCTATGTAAGTACCGTTAAAGGACTCTGACAAAAAGTATACGGCCTTTGAGGCCAATGGTCGGCTTTACCAGTTTTGTCACCTTCCATTTGGGGTCACCAATGGGGTGGCCGTCTTTCAAAGGGCAATGGATAGCATAGTCAAACAGGAGAACTTAACAGACACTTTTCCATATCTAGATAATATCACCATTGCTGGTCATGACCAGAAGGAGCACGATGCCAACCTCCAGAAATTTTTTGACGTTCTCCGTCGTTGCAACTTACCCTTAAATGAGTCCAAATCTGTGAAATCAGTACCATCAGTCAACATACTGCAGATGCTGGAAATCCGAAATAACAACAGAAAATGCTGGAAAAACTCAGCAAGCCAGGCAACATCCGTGGAGAGAAATTAAAAGTCGATGTTTCGGGTTGAAACCCTTTTTCAAAACTGGAAAGGAAATAAAATTGAAGAGCCAAACGGAGATCCCGTCGAAGAGAAGAGCAGAACTTCTTCAAGGTCGGCATTCCTAGAGGAGGTGTGGCAGTGAACCAAACACTAGTACCATAGCAACATACTGCAGATGCTGGAAATCCGAAATAACAACAGAAAATGCTGGAAAAACTCAGCAAACTTTTGCTATGGTACTAGTGTTTGGTTCACTGCCACACCTCCTCTAGGAATGCCCACCTTGAAGAAGTTCTGCTCTTCTCTTCGACGGGATCTCCGTTTGGCTCTTCAATTTTATTTCCTTTCCAGTTTTGAAAAAGGGTTTCAACCCGAAACGTCGACTTTTAATTTCTCTCCACGGATGTTGCCTGGCTTGCTGAGTTTTTCCAGCATTTTCTGTTGTTCCATCAGTCAACATTCTTGGCTACTGGGTGGGCAACGGTGTCATCAAACCGGATCCGGAGCGACTTCGTCTGCTTCAGGAGCTCCCTCCCACTACGAATCTTGGCTCTCTTCGTCGGGCACTAGGGATGTTCGCCTATTAAGCGAAGTGGATACCCCACTTCTCCGACAAGATCCAGCCCCTGCTTCGCGCAAAGTCATTTCCGTTGGAGGCAACGGCTATTTCAGCTTTCAACCTCCTCAAGCAACAACTGGAAAAAGCCACGCTTCGCTCCATTGATGAAAATCTCATTTTCATGGTCGAGTGCGATGCATCGGAGGTGGCGATCTCAGCTACCTTGAATCAAGGTGATCGACCCGTTGCATTTCTGTCCAGAACTTTGCAGGGTAGCGAGCTCCATTATCCTCCTGTCGAGAAAGAGGCTACGGCCATCATCGAAGCAGTACATAAATGGAGTCATTTTCTCACTCGTTGCCATTTCACACTTATAACCAATCAGCGATCCGTGGTCTTTATGCTGGATAACCGGAAATGCACTAAGATCAAGAATAACAAAATACAACTCTGGAGGATGGAATTGGCCGCCTTTGGCTACACCATACATTATCGACCCAGCAAAGAGAATGTGGCCCCGGATACCCTCACGCGGGCATTCTGCTCTTCTATGTCAACTTCGACTCTGGCGGATCTTCATACTGACTTATGCCATCCTGGCGTTTCCCGCATGTTGCACTTTGTGCGATCTAAAAATCTCCCATTTTCTACGGATGATGTGAAAAGAACATGCTCCTCCTGTAGAATTTTGCGGACATAAAACCACAATTCTTCCATCCATCGGATGGCTCGCTTATACATGCTATGCAGCCTATGCAGTGACTCATCATTGAATTTAAAGGGCCATTGCCTTCCTCAACGCAGAACACCTACTTACTTACTATGGTGGACGAATATTCACACTTTCCCTTTGCTTTCCCCTGTCCCAATAGGCTTACTTCCACAGTGATCTAATGTCTTTTCCCTTTGCGGTACGGCCAATTTCATCCACTCTGATCGGGGTCCCTCCTTCAAGTCAAGTGAACTCAAAAGTTATCTTTCCCAACAAGTAAAACAACACCGTATCATCCCATCGGTAACGGACAGGTTGAGAGATACAACACTACCATTTGGAACGCTGTTCGTCTTGCACTGAGGTCATGCAGTGGGAAACTATGCTCCCTGACGTGTTGCATTCCATCAGGTCTCTTCTTTCTACATCCACCAATGTCACGCCTCACGAGCGATTCTTCAGGTTACAGCGTCGCTCCACTCATGGGACGTCCCTACCGTCATGGTTGGCAGCTGCCGGCCCCGTGCTGCACCGAAGAATTGTCCGATCTTCCAAAAATGATCCCCTCGTTGATGAGGTGGAGCTAATGGACGTTAATCCCACTTACGCACACGTGTGGTAACCTGATGGCCGGGAGTCCACCGTTTCACTCAGAGATCTGGCTCCCTGTCCAACCGGTCCCACGGACCCAAATGATAGAGGGTCCCATGGTAATGATGCCAAAACTCATAGAAACATAGAAACATAGAAGATAGGAACAGGAGTAGGCCATTCAGCCCCTCGG
The DNA here is from genome assembly GCF_052327205.1 of Somniosus microcephalus. Taxonomy (NCBI): domain Eukaryota; kingdom Metazoa; phylum Chordata; class Chondrichthyes; order Squaliformes; family Somniosidae; genus Somniosus; species Somniosus microcephalus. Next base: position 67,408,228 of record NC_141010.1, on the reverse strand, counting down.
GCCTGCTCTGCCATTCAATGAGATCATGGCTGATCATCCAAATTCAGTACCCTGTGATGTAAGAAAAAGGAGACTTACCATCAAGTAACTTTAAAGTAAGCTTTAAGTAACTTATAAACACACTATATACACAAGAGAGGTCTTTACCATGCCTCTGGTAGAAGCCTCTTACAATACTGAACAGACCAGTATTTATACCAGTCCAACAGGAAGTGACATATGACAGGAAGTGAGGTATGTACACAGTTCATAGTTCATAGTTCACAGGAAGTGATGACATAACTTCCCGGAAGTTATCATTTTTATCACATTCTTCCCTCCTGCAGGATTAGGAGGCTGTGGTCTACCTTTTGGTCTGCAGCCGCCGAACAAGGAAGAGTCGCACCCGTTTGGATTCCCGTCGTAGAGGGTCGCTGGTCCGCTTACATGCGGTTGGCCATTGGTCAGAGTCTGTGTGGCCTGGATTGCCCTGTGAAGGGTCGGGGAGATCATGGCTTCGAGTACGAGCCCCAATAGGTTCAAAGTCGGACTGCCTCTGTTCAGAGGGAGGTGCAGAGCTGGTCTGTGGCGGATCAGTACTTTCATGCGCGGTACTGGGAGGGTCGCAACCTTGAGCACGGGGTTCTATCGGCACCAAGCTAGTTGGTGTCCGATCAGGATCCTGGAGAGGGGTACCCGATAGGTCCCAAGAGTTTCCTGGTGAAATGCCATCACCCGATGTCCCACTAGGTCCTGGTGGGCAGGGAGCCAGATCCCGTAATGATACGGTAGATTCTCGGCCGTTGGAATATCGTATGTTTGCATAGGTGGGGTTGGCATCGGTTAGTTCGACCTCGTCTACAAGAGGGTCACTTTTAGACGTCCGAACGTATCTTCGGAGTAATACAGGTCCAGGAGTAGTTAGCCATGACGGGAGTGATGTCCCATGAGATGAGCGACGCTGGAATCCAAAGAACCGCTCATGAGGTGTAGTATTTGTGGCTGTAGAAAGCAGGAACCGTATAGAGTGCAATGCATCCGGAAGCACTGTTTCCCATTGCTGGTCTGGTAGGCCCCGAGATCTTAAAGCGAGACGTACAGAATTCCAGATGATACCGTTATACCTCTCTACCTGCCCATTTCCGATGGGATGGTATGGTGTTGTTTTGCTTGTAGCAATTCCCCGTTCGGAGAGGTAGTCCTTGAGTTCCCTTGACATAAAGGATGGACCCCGATCTGAGTGAATATAAGCCGGCATGCCACAGAGAGAAAATACCTGCTCAAGGCAGCAGATTACTGTGGACGCCAGCATATTGGAGCAGGGGAAGGCAAACGGAAAACGTGAATATTCGTCGATCATGGTGAGCAAATATGTGTTCCGAGTTGAAGAGGGCACTGGGCCCTTAAAATCGATGCTAAGTCGTTGCATCGGTTGGGTTGCATGTATGAGTATACCATCTGAGGGGCGGAAGAACTGAGGTTTAATTCCGCACAAAGCCGGCATTCTGAGCATATTTTCTTTACATCTCACAGAAATCACAGAAACCCCACAGTGCAGATAGAGGCCATTTCGGCCCATCGAGCCTTCACCGACACATGTCCCACCCGATCCCCGTAACCCCTACACCAACACATATCCCACCCTATTCCCGTAACCCCACGTATTTAATCCCCCTAACACTAAGGGTCAATTTATCATAGCCAATCAACCTAACCCGCACATCTTTGGACTGTGGGAGGAAACCGGAGCACCCGGAGAAAACCCACGCAAACACGGGGAGAATGTGCAAACTCCACACAGACAGTCGCCCGAGGCCGGATTCGAACCCGGGTCCCTGGTGCTGTGAGGCAACAGTGCTAACCACTATGCCACCGTGCTTAGGTGCATAGGAAAAAGGGAGATTCCGTGATCGTACAAAATGTAGCATGCGCGTAACGCCAGGATGACACAAACCATTGTGGACATCCATGAGAGTGGAGGATGACATAGTGGAGCAGAATGCCCGTGTGAGGGTGTCCGGGGCCACATTCTCCTTGCCAGGCCGATAGAGAATGGTATAACCAAAAGAGGCCAGTTCCATCCTCCAAAGTTGTATTTTATTATTCTTAATTTTGGTTCGTTTTCGATTATCGAGCATGAAGGCGACTGATCGTTGGTCCGTGATCAATGTAAAGTGCTGGCGAGCTAGAAAATGGTTCCACTTCCGTACTGCCTCTATGATGGCTGTGGCTTCTTTCTCAACCGGAGGATAATGTAGCTCGGCACCTTGTAAGGTCCTGGACATAAATGCTACAGGACGACCTTCCTGATTCAGAGTAGCCGAGATCGCCACCTCCGAGGCATCACATTCAACCACGAAAGGGAGATTCTCATCAATGGAGTGAAGAGCCGCTTTCTCCAACTGGTTTTTGAGAAGGTTAAAGGCTGCAACAGCCGCTGTTCCCAGTGGAAATGATCTAGCATGCAGCAAGGGTTGGATTTTGTCCGAAAAATGAGGAATCCATTTAGCGTAGTATGCAAACAGACCGAGAGCCCGACGTAAAGAAGCCGGATTCTTAGGTGACGGGAGCTCTTGGAGCGGGCGAAGTCTTTCTGGGTCTGGCTTAATGATGCCATTGCCTACGCAGTAGCCAAGGATGTTGATGGTCGGTTGTGACTCAACAGATTTGGATTCATTCAGGGTCAAATTACGGCGATGGAGGGCATCCCGAAATTTTTGGAGGTTGGAGTCGTGTTCCTGTTGATCGTGACCTGCAATGGTAATGTTATCAAGATAGGGAAAAGTGTCCCTTAGGTTTTCCTGCTTAACCAGGCCATCCATTGCCCGTTGAAAGACAGCCACTCCATTAGTAACCCCGAATGGGAGGCGACGAAATTGGTACAGCCGTCCATTAGCCTCAAAGGCTGTGTATTGCTTATCTGAGACCTTCAAGGGTAACTGATGATAGGCACTTTTTAAATCGTAAGTTGAGAACACTTTGTATTCGGCCAGTTTATTAACCATATCATCAATGCGTGGCAATGGGTAGGCGTCCAAGTCGGTATATTGATTGATGGTTTGCGAATAATCGATGCATAGTCGCTGTTTGTGAGGTTTTAGAGGGTTCTTGACAATGACGACTTGAGCCCGCCAGGGCGACGAACATGGTTCAATGATATCCTCTGCTAGAAGTCGAGAGATTTCAGCCGCAATAAAAGATTGGTCTTCCTGATTAAAGCGCCGCAATTTCGTTATTATCGGTTGGCATTGAGGCGGAATACTGGCAAATAATGAGGGTTCATCAAGTGAAGCTGCTGATAATGCACAAAATGGTAATTTAGACGGTATATTAGAAATAGTAAGTCCGGGTTTGGATCCACCAAACTCAATGGTGAGTTTCTTATGCTGTTTTTGGAAGTCCAGCCCTAAGAGGAGATCACTACATAAATCCTTGAGCACCGAAAGTCGGGTGGAGGGATACATACGACCATGAAGTGTCATATCAACAACACAAAAGCCGGAGATTCTGGTATTAAGTGATGACTGGGCCATCGCAATTGCCTGGTCCGATGGGAAGACATGTAGTTTCAATTTCGCAACAATCTGTTCCTTAATGAAACTATCAGTACTTCCCGAGTCAATTAAGGCATCTAAGGTATGCCCTTTAATTGAAATTTTTGTGGCTGCATGAGACAGGTTCTGTGGGCAAGCAGCTGTAATTGGTGTCGTTGCACAGAGAGTGGCTAAAACTCTCGGTGTGCTTCTTCGGGAGAGAGCTCGAGAAGAAGTTTGATAGGTCCTAGCTGGAGCATCTTGATAGGCCCTAATTGGGGCAGTTCGGTAGGCCTTAGCTGGATTGGCCCTCGTAGAGGCCCTTGATAGGCAAACTTTAGCAAAGTGTCCTTTTTTCCCGCAATAACTGCAGGATTGCATTGCGAGCAGGGCAGGTTTTCCTAGGGTGAAAAGCATCTCCACAAAAGAAGCATTCCTTCCTAGATTGCCAAGAGGCTGCTAAAGTGGGGTCGTCCTCCTCTTCTTCATCAGAATTATCAGAATTAGATTCCCCCATGATAGGGTTCACCTGAGACCGCTTGAATTGTCTGGTTGCAGCTACAGCAGCAGATCGAGATCTGGGCAGCTGATAGAGGTCTGCATTTCTCTTTGCCAAATCCAGTGAACAAGCTAGGTCAAAAGCTTTTTGTAGCTCAAGTGTTTTACTTTCTAGTAGACGCTGGCGTATAAATGGAGAGGCAATCCCGCAGATGAAAGCATCACGAATCATTTCTTGGCGGTACAGCCTGAAAGTTACAATCTACGCTGAGCCTGCGAAGTTCTTGCAGGAATTCGTCAATTGATTCCCCTGGCCCTTGTCGGGCTGTGGCCAGTAGATGTCTAGCATAGACCTCATTTGGGGTCTTCGCATACAGTTTCTTAAGTGCCCGAATCACCTCTTCGTAATTATCCCATTCATCAACATATTCGAACACTTTTGGGGTCACATAATTGACAAGTATCTTCAATTTAGCAGGAGCATCCGCTTTACATTCATCCAGAAAATTCTCAAAAGTACGATACCAATGCTTCCATACCCTGCCAGCTGCTGGTGTATTCGGGTCCAAGTCCAGACGAATAGGTCTAAGGATTTTCTCCATGATGGGTGGTTCCCTGGATCCTTAACTTCCGAGTTTGTCTGAAGGTATTTGTCAGTGTAAATATTAAGTTACTTAAATTGATGTAAGAAAAAGGAGACTTACCATCAAGTAACTTTAAAGTAAGCTTTAAGTAACTTATAAACACACTATATACACAAGAGAGGTCTTTACCATGCCTCTGGTAGAAGCCTCTTACAATACTGAACAGACCAGTATTTATACCAGTCCAACAGGAAGTGACATATGACAGGAAGTGAGGTATGTACACAGTTCATAGTTCATAGTTCACAGGAAGTGATGACATAACTTCCCGGAAGTTATCATTTTTATCACACCCTGTCCCTGCCTTCTCCCCATATCCCTTGATCCCTTTAGCCTTACGAAATATATCCAACTCCTTCTTGAATATATTTAATGGACTGGCCTCCACCGCCCTCTGTGGCAGTGAATTCCACAGGTTCACCACTCTCTGGGTGAGGAAATTCCTCCTCATCTCAGTCCTAAATAGCTTATCCCTTATCCTTAGACTATGACTCCTAGTTCTGGACTCCCTGGCCATCGGGAACATCCTTCCTGCATCTAGTCTGTCCAGGCCTGACAGAATTTTATAAGTTTCGATGAGATCCCCTCTCAATCTTCTACACTCCAGTGAGTACAAGCCCAATCAACACAATCTCTCCTCATACGTCATTCCTGCCATCCCAGGTATCAGCCTGGTGAATCTTCGCTGCACTCCTTCCGTGGCAAGAACATCCTTCCTCAGATATGGCGACCAAAACTGCACACAATACTCAAGGTGTGGTCTCACTAAGGCCCTGTACAACTGCAGCAAGACATTCTTGTTCCTGTACTCAAACCCTCTTGCTATGAAGGCCAACATACCATTTGCCTTCTTAACCACCTGCTGCACCTGCATGCTTACCTTCAGCGACTGGTGCATAAGAACACCCATGTCTCTTTGCACTTCCCCTTCTCCCAATCTATTGCCATTCAAATAATAATCTGCCTTCCTGTTTTTGCCACCAAAGTGGATAACCTCACAATTATCCACATTATAGTGCATTTGCCATGTTTCTGCCCAATCACCCAACCTGTCCAAATCGTACTGGAGTTTCACGACATCCTCCTCACAGCTTACCCTCCCACCCAGCTTTGTGTCGTCTGCAAATTTGGAGACATTACATCCAATTCCCTTGTCCAGATCATTAATATATATTGTGAACAGCTGGGGTCCTAGGACCGATCCTTGCGGTACCCCACTAGTCACTGCCTTCCACTCGGAAAACGACCCGTTTATTCCAACTCTTTGCTTTCTATCTGCCAACCAGTTCTCTATCCAAGTCAATACCGTGCCCCCAATCCCATGTGCCTTAATTTTGCACGCTAATCTCTTATGCAGGACCTTATCGAAAGCCTTCTGAAAGTCCAAATACACCACATCCACTGGTTCTCCCTTATCTATTTTACCAGTTACATCCTCAAAAAATTCCAGTAGATTAGTCAAGCACGATTTACCTTTTGTAAATCCATGTTGACTTTGTCCGATCCTGTCACTGCTTTCCAGGTGCTCTGCTATTACATCTTTTATAATGGACTCTAGCATTTTCCCCACTACCGATGTCGCTTTTTCTCTACCACCTTTTTTGAATAGTGGGGTAACATTAGCTACCCTCCAATCCATGGGTACTGTTCCAGAGTCTATCGAGTTCTGGAAGATGACCAGCAATGCATCTACTATCTCCAGGGCCACTTCCTTAAGTACCCTAGGATGTAGATTATCAGGCCCTGGGGATTTATCGGCCTTCAGTCCCGTCAACTTCCCCAACACCATTTCCCTACAAATACTGATTTCTTTCTGCACTCCTTTGAAGATGACGCCCTACCTGGGACATCAAGAGATCTGCTGGCTACTCCACTGGATCAACTCAGGGAGCTGAGCGCTCCCCATGGGATGGCCACCCGAAGCCAGGATGCTAGTCAATCCCCGGCTACCAAACAAAATGAAGCCAGCTCTGCGCCTGTGGGGACCCGTACCCGGAGTCACGATCTCCCCAGTCTCCCTCAGGTCGATCAAGGCGACACGGGCCCTGTCGACCTACCAGTACGGATCAAGCGACCCAGGGACCCAGACACGATCTGGGGGGACGTGCCTTCCAGCCACAAGTGAAGAGCTAAAATACTGCAGCTATTCGTGGTCCGGCTAATCCATTAAAAGGAAGTCATCGGACTTCCAAATCTTTAGGGAGGAAGAATGTTTTGAATCTTCTGATCCATGAAGAAAGACTCATGAAATAACACTGGATGGCCAGCTGGCGCCATCCAAGGAGTATAAATACTCGGGCATGGGCCCAGCTTGCCCAGGACATTTTGTAAACAGGAACTAGTGAAAGATAACTAGACCTCCATGTTTTGAAACAAGTTGATTAAAGCCTTGCTTTACACTCAAACCAAGTGTGTAGTGAGTTTTATTACATCAATAATAATCCTCCTCCTCCTCATCCTCCTCTTCCTCATCATCCTCCTCCTCATCCTCCTCTTCCTCATCCTCCTCATCCTCCTCCTCCTCATCCTCATCCTCTTCCTCCTTATCCTCCTCATCCTTCTCATCCTCCTCATCCTCCTCATCCTCATCCTCCTCATCCTCCTCCTCCTCATCCTCATCCTCTTCCTCCTTATCCTCCTCATCCTCCTCATCCTCCTCTTCCTCATCCTCCTCATCCTCCTCCTCCTCATCCTCATCCTCTTCCTCCTTATCTTCCTCATCCTCCTCATCCTCATCCTCATCCTCCTCCTCCTCATTCTCCTCATCCTCCTCATCCTCATCCTCCTCATCCTCATCCTCCTCCTCCTCATCATCCTCATCCTCCTCATCCTCATCCTCCTCCTCATCCTCCTCATCCTCATCCTCCTCCTCCTCATCCTCCTCATCCTCCTCATCCTCATCCTCCTCCTCCTCATCCTCCTCATCCTCCTCATCCTCCTCCTTCTCCTCATCCTCATCCTCTTCCTCCTTATCCTCCTCATCATCCTCATCCTCCATCTCCTCCTCCTCATCCTCTTCCTCCTCATCCTCCTCATCCTCCTCATCCTCATCCTCCTCCTCCTCATCCTCCTCATCCTCCTCCTTCTCCTCATCCTCATCCTCTTCCTCCTTATCCTCCTCATCATCCTCATCCTCCATCTCCTCCTCCTCATCCTCTTCCTCCTTATCCTCCTCATCCTCCTCATCCTCATCCTCCTCCTCCTCATCCTCCTCATCCTCCTCATCCTCATCTTCCTCATCCTCATCCTCCTCCTCCTCATCCTCCTCATCCTCATCCTCTTCATCCTCATCCTCCTCCTCCTCATCATCCTCATCCTCCTCATCCTCATCCTCCTCCTCATCATCATCCTCATCCTCCTCCTCCTCCTCATCCTCATCCTCCTCCTCATCCTCATCCTCCTCCTCCTCATCCTCCTCCTCCTCATCCTCATCCTCCTCCTCATCATCATCCTCATCCTCCTCATCCTCATCCTCCTCTTACTCATCCTCCTCATCCTCCTCCTCCTCCTCATCCTCATCCTCCTCCTCCTCATCATCCTCATCATCCTCCTCCTCATCCTCCTCCTCCTCATCATCCTCATCCTCATCCTCCTCTTGCTCCTCCTCTTCCTCCTCCTCATCTTCCTCCTCATCCTCTTCCTCCTCATCATCATCCTCCTCCTCCTCATCCTCCTCCTCATCCTCATCCTCCTCTTCCTCCTCCTCATCCTCCTCTTCCTTCTCCTCCTCATCCTCCTCCTCCTCATCCTCATCCTCCTCTTCCTCCTCCTCATCCTCCTCTTCCTGCTCCTCATCCTCTTCATCCTCCTCATCCTCATCCTCCTCCTCCTCATTATCCTTATCCTCCTCCTACTCATCCTCCTCATCCTCCTCATCCTCATCCTCCTCATCATCATCATCCTCCTCATCCTCCTCCTCCTCCTCATCCTCCTCCTCATCATCCTCCACCTCCTCCTCCACATCATCATCCTCATCCTCCTCCTCATCCTCCTCCTCATCCTCATCCTCATCCTCATCCTCCTCCTCCTCCTCCTCATCCTCCTCCTCCTCATCCTCCTCATCCTCCTTATCCTCATCCTCCTCCTCCTCCTCCTCACACTCCTCATCCTCCTCATCCTCATCCTCCTCATCCTCCTCCTCCTCATCCTCCTCATCCTCATCCTCCTCATCCTCATCCTCCTCCTCCTCATCATCCTCCTCATCCTCATCCTCCTCCTCATCATCATCCTCATCCTCCTCCTCCTCCTCATCCTCCTCCTCCTCCTCTTCATCCTCCTCCTCATCCTCATCCTCATCCTCCTCTTCCTCCTCCTCATCCTCCACTTCCTCCTCCTCATCCTCCTCATCCTCATCCTCCTCCTCCTCATTATCCTCATCCTCCTCCTCATCATACTCCTCCTCCTCCTCCTCCTCCTCATCCTCATCCTCCTCCTCATCCTCCTCCTCATCCACCTCCTCCTTCTCATCCTCATCCTCCTCCTCCTCATCCTCCTCATCCTCCTCCTCCTCATCCTCATCATCATCCCCATAATACGCCAGGAAGAAACCTTTAATAAAAACAGGAAATGCTGGAAACACTCAGCAGGTCAGGCAGCATCTGTTGAGTGGGAAACAGAGTTAACGATTCAGGTCGAGGATTTTAGATGTTCTGACGAAGAGGCATTGATCTGAATTGTTAACTCTGTTTCTCTCTCCACAGATGCTGCCGGACCTGCTGAGTTTTTCCAGCATTTTCTGTTTATATTTCAGATTTCCAGCATCCACAGAATTTTGCTTTTGTAGGAAGAAATCTCCATGTGGCTGCTCCTCCTCGTCCACTCATCATCCTCAAACTCCAGGATGATTTGGACAGGTTGGGTGATTGGGCAGAAGCATGGCAGATGCAGTATAATGTGGATAAATGCGAGCTTATCCACTTTGGTGGCAAAAACAGGAAGGCAGATTATTATCTGAATGGCAATAGATTGGGAGAAGGGGAAGTGCAATGAGACCTGGGTGTCCTTGTGCACCAGTCGCTGAAGGTAAGCATGCAGGTGCAGCAGGCGGTTAAGAAGGCAAATGGTATATTGGCCTTCATAGCAAGAAGGTTTGAGTACCGGAACAAGGATGTCTTGCTGCAGTTGTACAGGGCCTTGGTGAGACCACACCTTGAGTATTGTGTGCAGTTTTGGTCGCCTTACCTGAGGAAGGATGTTCTTGCCATGGAAGGAGTGCAGCGAAGATTCACCAGGCTGATACCTGGGCTGGCAGGAATGACGTATGAGGAGAGATTGGATCGATTGGGCTTATATTCGCTGGAGTTTAGAAGAATGAGAAGGGATCTCATTGAAACATAAAATTCTGACAGGACTAGACAGACTAGATGCAGGAAGGATGTTCCCGATGGTCAGGGAGTCCAGAACCAGGGGTCACAGTCTAAGGATAAGGGGTAAGCCATTTAGGACAGAGATGAGGAGGAATTTCTTCACCCAGAGAGTGGTGAACCTGTGGAATTCTCTACCACAGAAGGCAGTGGAGGCCAATTATTAAATATATTCAAGAAGGAGTTAGATATATTTCTAAAGGCTAAAGGGATCAAGGGATATGGGGAGAAGGCAGGGACCGGTTACTGAATTTGAATGATCAGCCATGATCTCATTAAATGGCGGAGCAGGCTCGAGGGGCCGAATGGCCGACTCCTGCTCCTATCTTCTATGTTTCTATGTCTTCCTCCTCTGCACCCAGTTACTGTGATGGGTCTGCAGGCAGGGAGGGTAGAAGCTAAGACTGGGTCAGATTGATCCCCTTGGGATTAAGGAGACAGCAGTTGGTGGAAGGTTGTGTCTATGTGGAACTTCACAGTGATGCCAGGATGAAAGTGTCGTCACTAACCTGGCACCAACAATATGCTGCTACCTCACCCTCGACCAGCACAGGAGCTGAGTGCCTCCCCACGATCTCCATGACCTTCCCTTCGAAGGGGGTGTGGTGTTTAATATTGGGGAAGCTTCCTCCAGTTGATCAGCTCTGTCGGCCATTGGCACCAAACTGTCCTGCAAGAGGACAGAGTGAAGGAGTGTAAGGCTGGCAGTTGAGAAGTGTGAGCCATGTGGCTTGGGGGAGGTGAAGAAAGAGATATGGGGGGTGGAGTGAGGCTGTTGCAGTGCAGGAAGGGGTTTTAGTGGTTTCTGTAAGTAATTGTTGTGAGGGGAGCTGGGCAGTCACAGTGCAAGAGGCCGTGTTCGAGCCATCCCCAACATGGGCATCATGAAGGGCCAGTTATGCACTTGCTGCTTTAAGAGTGAGCTGGTGCGCGGGGAGTGAGTGAGCCAAGCTCAGACCTGGTTGTTGCACAGGCTGGACTGTCTTTGTAAAGGTGGCACCTCAGTTATTTATACCCTTGTCACAACCCTTGTCACATGGGATTTATACCCTTGTTACATAAGATTTCCAACAATGACTAAAGTACTGGGTATGTGCATGAGCTGACCCAGGGACTTTGGTGTCAATACCTCTCCTAACCAGTGGTGAGAGCCAATCGTGTCCTATGGGGGTAACCGCAACACACTGCGAGGAAATAAGGACCCGAGGTTTCTTCATATAAAAAGCCACAGTATCAGTTTGTCCAATCGATACTTGGCTTTAATGCTTCAACCTCCGCTGGCTGGATTCTGGGTGAGCTGCGTTTGCTGTGCTACCTGATTAATATAATGAACAGATTACAATAAGGCTGGTGCTGGTGCTGGCAAAGAGAGGCTGAGTTTCTGGCCAGCAGCCTTATTGTAAAATGATAATGCTATTAATTTGGCCGAGGTTGAGCTCCTGAGCAGCTATTTCCCCATGAACGCAGCTCACTGCAAATCACAATCCAACTCCAGGCCCCGGCAAGGCTCCGTGCTGCCAACGCAAGCTGGTAAAACCAGCCTGGCATCTCCCAGCAGGTCTAACCGCTGAGCCCCGTGCTTGTTGTTGATATGTGAACTGGCTGGTGTTACATTAAACAACGACATCACAGCAGTGACCACACTTCACAAAGGACTTCACTGGCTGTAAAGTGCTTTAGGGTCGTCCTGAGGTCATGGAATGTGCTATAGAAATAAAAGTCTTCCTTTTTTCTTTCATATTAAACAAGCTAGAAGAGAACATTTAGCATTGAGGTGAAGTTCACCTTCGTGTAATTACTGCCACGTTAAACCCCAGCAAATGAGAGGCGGGGATCGAGCTTCCTGTAGAGAGCCAGCTGATTACAGAGTTCAGATCAATGGTGTTCGATAAACCTACACAGTCAGACCTTGCCCACTGTCACAGCTCAGGTGACCCACATCGGCTGCAGCAACAGAGCGCCTGGTGTTCGGACTGCTGTCAATAGACACCACCTCCATTCCCCATTGATTGCACCTCACACTTTGCAGAACTCGCCTGAAAAACTGGATTGGCAAAGAGGAGAATTATTAGAAGTTTTTATATTTGAGGAGCTGAACAGAGAAAGACTATTTTCTCCAGTTGGGAAGTTAGTGATAAAATTGTCACTAGAATGAGGAGAGATTAGGAGAAATTTCCTCACACAAAATACTGCAGATTCTGGAACTCTGACACCAGAGGAGAAAATGCTGGAAATACTGCAGCAGGCCAGGCAGTGTCTGTGGAGAAACAGAAGCTGATGTTTCAGGTCTTAGACGCGTCCTCAGCCAGTCCCTTCCACCACCCTCAGTAAACAGCAGCTAATCCCAAAATCTACTGCCCGTAACTTACCCCACTCGGCCCTGTGCTCACTGACCCACATTGGCTCCCGGTTCCCCATGATATGAAATTTAAAATTCCCCTCTTTGTGTTAATATCCCTCCATGGCCTCACTGCTCCCTTTCTCTGTAACCTCCTCCCAGCCTACAACCTCGGTCCTCTAACAGTCATGCCTTGTGTGACCCCCCCCTCTCTTTGCCCTACAATTGGCAGCCGTGCCTGCCACATCCTCGGCCCCATGCTCGCCACATCCTCGGCCCCATGCCTGCCACATCCTCGGCCCCATGCTCGCCACATCCTCGGCCCCATGCCTGCCACATCCTCGGCCCCATGCTCGCCACATCCTCGGCCCCATGCCTGCCACATCCTCGGCCCCATGCCTGCCACATCCTCGGCCCCATGCTCGCCACATCCTCGGCCCCATGCTCGCCACATCCTCGGCCCCATGCCTGCCACATCCTCGGCCCCATGCTCGCCACATCCTCGGCCCCATGCTCGCCACATCCTCGGCCCCATGCTCGCCACATCCTCGGCCCCATGCCTGCCACATCCTCGGCCCCATGCTCTGGATTCTCTCCCTCAACTCCTCTGCCTTTCCACCTCCCACCAATCCTCCTCTAAGGCCACTTGAAAAATAATGAGGTGTGTGCGCGCCCACAGGGGCCGCGCAAGCTCCGGGTTTATGCAGGCGAAGCGCATGTGCTGAAACCCAACACTTGCGGTCTCTCTGGACAGATCCGCTGCCTGCCCGGGAGAAGGGCCTCCGCAGGATCAGAGTCACGCTTTTTGTACAACCTCCGCCCGCTTTTGCCAATTAACATAAGAACATAAGAAGTAGAAGCAGGAGTAGGCCATACGGCCCCTCGGGCCTGCTCCGCCATTCAATAGGATCATGGCTGATCCGAACCTAGACTCACGTCCACTTCCCTGCCCGCTCCCCGTAACCACTATGTGGTGAAATAAGTCTTATAAGTATATACCTTATTCTACCTGTGTATAGTTTCCTATTGTAATTTATTGTAACCCTGCTGTTTTCTTGGTTGGCCAGGAATGCTGATGTATTGTATACCACTCTGCTGTGCCATTGATTGTCCTGATCTGTTACTTCGCCCCTGGCTCCGCCTCCTAGTTCACTTCTGAGAAGCTGGTCAGAAGGCTAACATGTGTGTTCTGTTCTGTCCAGTTCTAAGCTATTAAAAGCCAACTGTTTGAGTTATAACTACCAGTCTCTGTAGCTATTTAAAGTATATCAATTTCAATAGCTTATTACTTCCAGGGATGGACAGACTCCTGAAGCCGGAGCGTCTAGACAGTGATCCACATTCGGCGGACGCATCGAAGGAATTCGCACATTGGCTCCGGTGTTTCGAACATTTCATTGCATCGCTCGACGATGGGGCCAACAAACTGGGCCTACTGACTAATCTAGTAAGTCATCGGACTTACTCGCTAATCGAGGACGCTTCTACATACGAGGATGCACTCGCGACTCTCAAGGCCCAATACCTGAAGCCTGTTAACGAGGTGTATGCCCAGGCATCTCTTGGCTACCCGCAGGCAACTACCGGAGGAATCGCTGGATGATTTTCTACAGAATCTAAAGGCCCTGGCGAAGGACTGCAACTACAAGGCCGTGACGGCCATTTTGTACCAGGAAGAAGCGGTTTACGATTCGTTTATATCGGGCCTTCGATCGAATTACATTAAGCAGAGGTTGCTTGAAAGGGACACTCTGGATCTAAAGACGGCCGTGGCTACAGCTCGATCGCTGGATGTGGCGCAGAAGAACTCCGAGACCTATGCGTCAGGCCATGCGGCCCTCTCGGCCTCGTGCGCGCCGAGCGAGGAGGCGCCATCCTCTCCGCCTGGGCCTCGGACCAGCCCTACACCACGGGAGTCTCCACCCAGCCCCACCACTGCAGCGATGTCCCGCGGACCAAGATGCTACTTCTGCGGCCAGCTCAAGCACCCCAGACACCGATGTCCTGCGAGAGACGCCACATGTTTCAAGTGCAAGAAACGGGGACATTTCAGCAAGGTATGTAAGGGGAATCCCATACCTGATACCGTCTCTGCAGCCCTACACGTGGTCCCAGAATTTGATACCGTCTCAGCGGCCGCCTACGGCTCTACGATAGCCTCAGTCACGGTTGACCAGTCCAGACCGCATCCACTATCAAAGTCTATGATGGACGTTAAAGTAAACAGACACCCGACGAAGTGCTAATCGATTGCGGGAGTACTGAGAGTTTTATTCACCCTAGCCTCATCAAACCGTACTCACTAAAGGTGTACCCTACCCGGAGCAATCGCGATGGCATCTAAGTCCCTCACTTCGGAGGTAAGCGGTTTCTGTAAAGTAACACTGACTGTTAAGGGCACAGAGTATAAAGATTTTAAACTCCTTGTGTTGCCGCAGCTCTGCGTGAAACTAATTCTAGGCCTAGATTTCCAGAGCCACCACGAGAGCGTCACACTTGCATATGGCGGATTCCAGCCCCCGCTCACAGTTTGCGGCCTCTCCACTTTAAAGATAAGCCCGCCATCCCTGTTTGCGAACCTCGCCCCAAACTGTAGACCTATCGCGACCAAAAGTCGACGGTGCAGTTCGGAAGATAAAAAATTTATAAAAGAAGAAGTAGGAAGGCTACAGCGGGAGGGTATCATCGAAAATAGTAATAGCCCGTGGCGTGCTCAGGTAGTGGTGGTTAAAACTAACGAAAAGAAACGGCTCGTGGTCGACTACAGCCAGACCATCAACATACGGCTCTAGACGCTTATCCCTTGCCTCGCATCTCCGAGATGGTGAACCAGATTGCCCAGTATCGTGTGTTTTCCACTATTGACTTAAAGTCTGCCTATCACCAGCTCCCCATAAAAGTAGACGACCGTCCTTATACGGCTTTTGAAGCAAATGGGCGCCTGTACCAATTCCTTAGGGTACCCTTCGGGGTCACGAATGGAGTTTCCGTTTTCCAACGGGAAATGGACCGTATGGTAGATGAGAATGCGTTGGAGGCAACATTTCCAAACCTGGACAATGTTACTATCTGTGGACGCGACCAACAGGACCATGACCGGAATCTCGCTAAATTTCTAGAGACTGCCCAAAAGCTAAACCTGACCTATAACGAGCACAAATGTACTTTCAACACTACTCGTCTGTGTATTCTCGGCTGTGTGGTAGAGAATGGGGTAATCGGGCCAGACCCTGAACAGTTACGCCCGCTTAAAGAACTACCACTACCACATAACCCTAAGGCCTTAAGAAGGTGTCTGGGATTCTTCTCTTATTATGCTCAGTGGGTGGCCAACTATTTGGACAAAGCCCGAGCCCTTATCAAGTCGACGTCCTTCCCTCTATCAGTAGAAGCGCAGGAGGCATTCACCAACATCAAATGGGACATTGAAAAGGCCGTGGTATGTGCTGTAGATGAGAGGATACCCTTCCAGGTAGAGAGCGATGCTTCTGATTTCGCGTTGGCTGCAACCCTCAACCAGGCCGGGAGACCGGTAGCCTTCTTTTCCCGTATACTACAGGGTCCTGAAGTCAGGCATTCTTCCATTGAGAAGGAAGCACAAGCAATTATCGAGGCGGTCAGACATTGGAGACATTATCTCGCCGGCAAACGTTTCGCACTCCTCACTGACCAGTGGCCTGTGGCCTTCATGTTTAACACGAAGCAGAGAGGCAAGATAAAAAATGACAAGATCCTAAGATGGCGGATAGAACTGTCCACTTACGACTACG
This sequence comes from Somniosus microcephalus, assembly GCF_052327205.1. Classification (NCBI taxonomy): domain Eukaryota; kingdom Metazoa; phylum Chordata; class Chondrichthyes; order Squaliformes; family Somniosidae; genus Somniosus; species Somniosus microcephalus. The sequence goes on along the minus strand of NC_141010.1, from coordinate 67,392,103 downwards.
ATATTATGTACAGGCCAGGAGCACTCAACGAGCCACCCGATGCCCTATCTCGAGGGGTATGTGCCAGCCTTAGTACTGACAAGCTCCAAAGTCTCCACGACGCACTCTGCCACCCAGGAATCACCCGATTGAATCACTTCATCAAGTCTCACAACTTACCCTACTCCATTGAGGAGGTCCGAACGATGACCAGAGCCTGCCGCGTTTGTGCGGAATGCAAACCCCGCTTCTACAGGCCCGAACAAGCTCACCTCATCAAGGCAACTCGGCCATTCGAGCGCCTAAGCCTTGATTTCAAAGGTCCTCTCCCATCGGTTGATCGTAATGTCTATTTCCTCAACGTTATAGACGAATAATCTCGTTTCCCCTTTGCCATTCCCTGCCCGGACATGACCAGTGCTACGGTAATCAAAAGCCTCTGCAACTTATTCTGTCTGTTCGGTATGCCCAACTATATCCATAGTGACGGAGGAACGTCGTTTATGAGTGATGAGTTACGCCGGTTCTTACTATCAAAAGGGATTGCTACTAGTAGAACCACTAGCTACAACCCCCGGGGCAATGGGCAGGTTGAGAGGGAGAATGCGACAGTGTGGAAGGCAGTCGTTCTGTCTTTAAAATCGAAAGGCCTACCGACCTCTCGCTGGCAGGAAGTTCTTCCCGATGTACTGCATTCCATAAGGTCTCTGCTGTGCACCGCAACAAATGCTGCTCCTCATGAGAGGATGTTCGGTTTCCCCAGGAAATCTTCCTCAGGTATTTCACTACCCGGGTGGTTGATGTCCCCGGGCACTGTACTGCTACGAAAACATGTGAGAGGTCATAAGACTGATCCCCTAGTGGAGGAAGTACAGCTCCTCCATGCCAATCCTCAGTATGCATATATCCAATACCCTGATGGACGTGAGGATACTGTTTCAATAAAGGACCTGGCACCGGCAGGAGAAGAGAGAGAGAGCGATGCTGCTAGCGACGATGCGGGTGTGGAGCACCGTGATGCGCCGCCTGTGGGGGTGGGATGCCCGGAGGTACAAGACGTACAAAACGTCGTTTTGGAAAACCCAGCAGACGCCGGGACGGCGGCGGAACCTGAGCAAGTCCCCCAAGAGGTTCCTCGGCCGACGCTACGTCGCTCACTACGAACTGTAAAACCACCGGTCAGACTTAACTTATAGGAGGGGTGAATGTGGTGAAATAAGTCTTATAAGTATATACCTTATTCTACCTGTGTATAGTTTCCTATTGTAATCTATTGTAACCCTGCTGTTTTCTTGGTTGGCCAGGAATGCTGATGTACTGTATACCACTCTGCTGTGCCATTGATTGTCCTGATCTGTTACTTCGCCCCTGGCTCCGCCTCCTAGTTCACTTCTGAGAAGCTGGTCAGAAGGCTAACATGTGTGTTCTGTTCTGTCCAGTTCTAAGCTATTAAAAGCCAACTGTTTGAGTTATAATTACCAGTCTCTGTAGCTATTTAAGGTATATCACCCTAATTCCCTTATCAGCTAGGAAACTGTCTATCTCCGTTTTAAATTTATTTAATGTCGCAGCTTCCACAGCTCTCTGGGGTAGCAAATTCCATAGATTTACTACCCTCTGAGTGAAGAAGTTTCTCCTCATCTCAGTTTTGAAAGGGCAGCCCCTTATTCTAATATTATGCCCCCTAGTTCTAGTCTCACCCATCAGTGGAAACATCCTCACCGCATCCACCCGATCAAGCCCCCTCACAATCTTATATGTTTCGATAAGATCGCCTCTCATTCTTCTGAATTCCAATGAGTAGAGGCCCAACCAACTCAACCTTTCCTCATAAGTCAACCCCCTCATCTCTGGAATCAACCGAGTGAACCTCCTCTGACCTGCCTCGAGAGCAAATATATCCTTTCTTAAATATGGAAACCAAAACTGTACGCAGTATTCCAGGTGTGGCCTCACCAGTACCCTGTATAACTGCAGCAAGACTTCCCTGCTTTTATACTCCAACCCCCTTGCAATAAAAGCCAAGATTCCATTGGCCTTCCTGATCACCTGCTGTACCTGCATACTAACCTTCTGTGTTTCATGCACCAGGACCCCCAGATCCCTTTGTACTGCAGCACTTTGCAGTTTCTTTCCATATAGATAATAACTTGCTCTTTGATTTTTTCTGCCAAAGTGCATAACCTCACACTTTCCAACATTATATTCCATCTGCCAAATTTCTGCCCACGCAGTTAGCCTGTCTATGTCATTTTGCAGGTTTTTTATGTCCTCCTCACTCACTGCTTTCCCTCCCATCTTTGGATCATCGGCAAACTTGGATATGTTGCACTCGGTCCCTTCCTCCAAATCATTAATATAGATTGTTAATGTTAGATCCATGTATTTTTGATGTAGTGTGTCCTTCAATAACTAGACATGAGACTGCAGGAACAATCAACAGGTGTTTACTGGATGAGGGTTACTCTAAAACTAACGTACAGATCCCTACTCAGGGTTTATATACAGGTGTGGTCACTGCCGGTACTACAGTATACAGGAGCTGTAAAAAGTAGTTCTCCCCTTAAAGGTACATACACTACAATTCCTCCCCTTTTAGGTTGACAGTACCATAACATTCATTTAACAATTAACACTTTTAACATGCACATTACTGAAAATAGTTCATTTATAAATTCAGTCTTTGGGGCGGCTTCCTGATCCTTTCTGGATAGCGCCTTTCCTGAGTGTCTTGTTCTTGGTGCGGAGGCCCCCTGTCGTCAGTTGGTTCATCAGCTTCCGATGCTACTGTTTCTGGGGTAGATGCTACCTGTATGTCGGGTTCATCACCAGGTGCGCGAGACATGGGGTTGACTTGTTCCTGTGACTCTAGGATCTGGTCGACATGGCGTCTCACGATGTTCTCCCCAACATCCACTGTGTACATTAGTGGCCCCTGCCGTGTGCATATCGTTCCTGGTTGCCATTTCTCTGTTCGGTAGTCGCGGGCCAAGACTGGTTGCCCTACATTGAAGCTCCTTGTCGGCTTCTCATTGATGTGCTGGAATTGCTTATTCTCAACATCTCTTCGTACATTTGGTCTGAGCAAATCCAGACGAGATCTCAACCTTCGGTTAAAGAACATCATGGCTGAGGTCTGGTTGGTGGCTGCATGTGTCGCATTTCTGTAGGCTAACAGGAAATTGTCCACCTTATGCTGCAGTGGAATGTCGTCATCGCACATGGCCCTTACTGCATTCTTAAAGGTTTGTACGAACCTCTCAGCCAATCCATTTGTGGCTGGATGATACGGGGCGGATGTGTAATGCCTTACCCCATTCCTTTTCATGAATCTTCGAAACTCTTCGGACACAAACTGTGGTCCGTTATCAGAGCAAATCTGCTCTGGCAAGCCGTTCCTGGCAAATATGGTCCGTAGGACTGCAATAGTTTTCTCCGTGGTGGTGGAGGACATTTTGATCACCTCAGGCCATTTCGAGTGCGCATCCACGGCTATTAGAAACATTGAGTCCATGAATGGACCAGCAAAATCAATATGCACCCGTTGCCATGGAGAGGAGGGCCACTCCCATGGGTGTAGAGGGGCATGTGGTGGCGCATTTTGGACCTTCTGGCATTCTGAGCAGCTCTTTGTCAGGTCCTCGATTTGCTGATCGATCCCCGGCCACCACACATAAGCCCTAGCAAGGCTTTTCATTTTCACCCCTCCCAGATGGCCTTCGTGAAGCTCATTGAGCTCTCTCTCCCTTAACTTGGGTGGAATTACCACTCGGGATCCACACATCAAGGTCCCCTGGCATACTGACAGCTGTTCTCTTCTGGATGAGAATGCTGGCAACAGTGAGTCACCATGTGTTGGCCATCCCTTCACCGTCAAGTCATATACCTGAGACAGTGTCGGGTCATTTCGGGTCTCCTTCTCTATATCAGCGTTTTTTACTGGCAAGCATTCAATTATAGTCAAATGAAATATTTAGACAGGGTCCACTGCTGGTGCTTCCTCTGCAGTAGGCAGTGGCAGGCGTGATAGCCCATCAGCGTTTCGATGCTGTTTCGTGCCCTTATACTCGATTTCATATTGGTTCGCCCCTAGAAAATCGACCATCTTTGTAGCCGTTGCGCAGTCATCACCGGCACGCCCTTCTTTGGATTAAAGATGGAGACAAGTGGTTGGTGGTCCGTCAGCAAAGTGAACTTCTGCCCGTGCAGACAGTGGTTGAGCTTTTTCACTCTCCACACTAGGCTGAGAGCCTCCCTGTCAATCTAGGCATAGTTACGCTCGGCTGAGGTTAGTGACCGAGACGCAAAGGCTACTGGCCTCTCCGAGCCGTCCGGGAACTTGTGCAACAGCACCGCTCCAATGCCATAGGGTGATGCATCACATGCCAACCGAATTGGTAGTGCTGGGTTGAAATGAGCCAACACCTCTTTTGATGTGATCAATTCTTGGCACTTCTGGAAAGCTCGTTTACATTCGTCATTCCACTTCCATGGTACCCCCGTTTGCAATAGGGTGTTCAGTGGGTGTAGTACTGTAGACAAATTCGGCAAGAACTTATGGTAGTAGTTCACCAGCCCGAGGAACGACCTCAGTTGTGACACATTTTCCGGTGCTGGAGCCTTGACTACTGCCTCAATCTTTTCAGGGGACTTATGTAACCCCTCTTCATCAATAACGTGGCCACAATACGAGATCTGCTTCTGGAAAAACTCGCATTTGCGGCGATTAGCTCGGAGCCCATATTCCTTCAATCTAGAGAGCACCTGCTCCAGGCTGGCGAGGTGATCACTGTCATTTTCGCTCGTGACCAGGATGTCGTCCAAATAACACTGGGTCCCTGGAATCCCTTGCAGGACTTGATCCATTGTCCTTTGCCAAATAGCCGGAGCTGATGCTACCCCGACCACCAGCCGGTTGTATTGATAGAGACCTTTATGAGTGTTGATCGTGAGGTACTGTTTCGAGGCTTCTTCTACCTCCATTTGCAGGTACGCCTGGGCCAGATCAATCTTAGTGAAGTGTTTCCCTCCAGATAGCGAGGCGAAAATATCTTCAATCGTGGAAGCGGATATTGTACCGTGTGAAGGACTGGGTTCACTGTCACCTTAAAGTTCCCACAGATGCGAACTTTCTTTGGTACCCCAGGCGTATTACTCAACGCCCTCTTCATTACAGGAACGATGGGTGTGGCCCACTCGCTCCAGTCCACTTTGGACAGTACTCCTGAACGTTCCAAACCTTCCAGCTCTGCTTCGACGGATGGGCGGATCGCCTTAAAAAACTTTGGGCTTGCATTTTGCTCTATTTTGATCATCGCTGTTATGCCTTTTAGTGTTCCAAGTCCCTCCTGGAACACTTCTTGTGCGTCAGTTAGCATTTTTGACAGTCGTCCAGGTGTGGCGTCGTCACCCTTTTTGGCATCTACAGTCAGTGCTTGTATGGAATGCCAATCTAGTTGCATCTTCCGGATCCATTCACGTCCTAGTAGTGGTGGTCCTCCATCTGGCAATATATATAGGTCCATTTTTGGTGTTTCCTTACTGTTATATACAACGTTCACCCTTATTTTTCCTTTGGGGTAGACTTTTTGCCCCGTGTACGTCTTCAAGACAATCTCTGTATCTCTCAAGGGTATATGTGAGAATAGCCGCTTGTAGTCCCTTCCGTTTATGACTGTTAGGGCTGATCCTGTGTCCAATTCCATTTTCACTTGGACTCCAGCTATCTTGAGCGTGACCCAGATAGTTTGATGATCCTCCGTTTGGATCACTTTATGTAATTTCAGACAACCCAGCTCCTTGCTCCCGGAGTCTGTATCACTTTTCTGTTCGTCTCAACTGTAGTGTCCACGCCTTAATAATACATGGACTGCAGGAGAGCAATAAAACAGGTATTTACTGAACAGAGGGTAACTTAAGACTGACGTACAGAAGCCTGCTATGTCTTTATATACAGGGGTGGTCACTGCCGGTACTGCAGTATAGAATCAGTTCTTCTCTTAAAGGTACATACACAACAATTCCTCCCCTTTTAGATAAACAGTACATAACATTCATTTAACAACTAAATAATAACTAATTACAATTACAATTTTCTCTGTACTATATACATCAACTAAAATAATCATTTATAAGTTCAGTCTTTGAGGAGGCTTCCTGATCCTGACTGGATAGCGCCTTTCTCGAGTATCCTGTTCTTGCGGCGGAGTTGATTCTGGTTCATTGTCATTGGTTGGTTCGTCAGCTTCCAATACCACTGCTTCTGAGGTAGACGCAATCTGTACTTCGGGTTGATTACCAGGTGCACCTGCTCGTGGTATGGGTTTGACTTGTTCCTGTGACTCTAGAATCTGGTCAGCATGGCATCTCACGATGCTCTCTCCAACGTCCACTGTGTACATTAGTGGTCCCTGCTGTGTGCATATCGTTCCAGGCTGCCATTTTTCTGTTCGGTGGTCGCGGGCCAAGACAGGTTGCCCTATCTTGAAGCTCCTGGTTGGCTTCTCATTTATGTGCTGGAATTGCTTATCCTCAACAGCTCGTCTTATGTTTGGTTTGAGCAAATCCAGGTAACATCTTAGCCTTCGGTTGAAGAACATTATGGCTGGAGCTTGGTTGGTGACTGCATGTGTCGCATTCCGGTAAGCAAACAAGAAATTATCCACCTTGTGTTGTAGTGGTATGTCGTCATTATACATTGCCTTTATTGCCTTTTTAAAGGTCTGAACAAACCTCTGAGCCAATCCATTTGTGGCTGGATGATATGGGGCAGATGTGTAATGCTTCACCCCATTATTCCTCAGAAACCTCCGGAAATCCTCTGACACAAACTGTGGCCCATTGTCGGAGCAAATCTGTTCTGGCAAGCCATTCCTGGCGAAGATGGTCCGTAGGGCTGCAATAGTTTTCTCCGTGGTGGTGGAGGACATTTTGATGACCTGTGGCCATTTCGAATGGGCGTCCACAGCGATTAGGAACATTGAGTCCATAAATGGACCAGCAAAATCAATGTGTACCCGTTGCCATGGAGATGAGGGCCACTCCCATGGATGTAGTGGGGCCTGTGGTGGAGCGTTTTGGACCTTCTGGCATCCTGTGCATCTCTTGGTCATATCCTCGATTTCTTTATCGATTCCCGGCCACCACACAAATGCCCTGGCTAGGCTTTTCATTTTTACCCCTCCCAGATGACCCTCATGAAGCTCATTGAGCACTCTATCTCTCAACTTGGGTGGAATTACCACTCGGGATCCACACATCAAGGTCCCCCGGCACACTGACAGCTGTTCTCTCCTTGGCGAGAATGCTGGCAACAGTGAGTCGCCATGTGCTGGCCATCCCTTCACCGTCAAATCATAGACCCGAGAGAGTGTCGGGTCATTTTGGGTTTCCTTCTCTATACTTGAGTTTGTAACAGGTAGGCATTCGACTATGGTCGCATGGAATATCTCAACAGGGTCCACTGCAGGTGCTTCCTCTACCGTAGGCAACGGTAGGCACGACAGCCCATCAGCGTTTCCATGCTGTTTCGTACCCTTGTACTCTATGTCGTACTGATGTGCCCCTAGAAAAAGTGACCATCTTTGTAGCCGTTGCGCCGTCATCACTGGAACGCCCTTCTTTGGGTTAAAAATGGAGACCAGGGGCTGATGATCAGTCAGTAGGATGAATTTCTGCCCGTGCAGATAGTGATTGAACTTCTTCACCCCCCACACCAGGCTGAGGGCCTCCCTGTCAATCTGGGCGTAGTTACGCTCGGCTGAGGTTAATGAGCGCGACGCAAAGGCTATTGGCCTCTCTGAACCGTCAAGGAATTTATGTGACAGCACCGCTCCGATGCCATAGGGAGACGCATCACATGCTAACTGAATCTGTAGTGTTGGATTGTAGTGGGCCAATACTTCTTTTGAAGTGATTAGGCATTTACATTTCTGAAAGGCACGCTTACACTCATCACTCCATTTCCATGTTACTCCAGTTTGCAGCAGGGCGTTCAGTGGGTGCAGAATTGTAGATAAATTCGGCAAGGACTTATGGTAGTAGTTCACCAACCCGAGGAACGACCTCAGTTGCGACACATTTTCCGGTGCTGGAGCCTTGACTACAGCCTCAATCTTGTCCGGCGACTTATGCAACCCTTCCTCATCAATCATGTGGCCACAATATGAGATTTGTCTCCTGAAGAACTCGCATTTGGGGCGGTTGGCTCGTAGCCCATATTCCTGTAATCTCGTGAGCACCTGCTCCAGGTTGGCAAGGTGTTCACTGTCATTTTCGTCCGTAACCAGGATGTCGTCCAAATAACATTGGGTCCCCGGGATCCCTTGCAGGACTTGTTCCATTGCCCTCTGCCAAATAGCCAGGGCTGATGCTACCCCGAATACCAGTCGATTGTACTGGTAAAGGCCTTTGTGAGTGTTTATCGTGAGGTATTTCCTAGATGCTTCTTCCACCTCCATTTGTAGATACGCTTGGGCCAGATCAATCTTTGTAAAGCGTTTCCCTCCAGATAATGAGGCGAAAATATCTTCTATCCGTGGAAGTGGATATTGTACTGCGTGCAGGACTGGGTTCACAGTTACCTTGAAGTCCCCACAGATGCGAACCTTCTTCGGTTCCCCAGGCATGCTGCTCAATGATTTCTTCATTACAGGAACGATGGGTGTGGCCCACTCACTCCAGTCCACCTTGGACAGCACACCCGAATGCTCCAGACTCTCCAGCTCTGCTTCAATGGCTGGGCGGATCGCGTAAGGAAACGGTCTGGCTTTAAAAAATTTTGGGTTTGCGTTATCTTCGATTTTTATCGTTGCCGTTACTCCTTTTAGAGTCCCAAGTCCTTGTTGGAACACCTCTATTGCGTCAGTTAGAATCTTTGACAGTCGTCCAGGTGTGACGTCATCATCCTTTTTATCAGTCACAGTTAGCGCCTGAATGGAATGCCAATCCAATTGTATTTTTCGGATCCATTCACGTCCCAATAATGGTGGTCCTCCATCTGGTAGTATATATAGATACAGTTTCTGTGTTTCCTTGCCGTTGTATTCAACTGGCACCCTTATTTTTCCTCTGTGGTAGACTTTTTGCCCCGTTTATGTCTTCAATACAATGGACGTGTCCTTCAAGGGTATGTGTGGGAATAGCCGCTCATAGTCTCGTCGATTCATGACAGTTAGGGCTGATCCTGTGTCCAATTCCATCTTTACTGGGGACCTTGCTATCATGAGGGTGACCCAAATGGTTCGGTGACCCTCCTTTGTGATCACGTTGTGTAACTTTAGACAACTTAGTCTCCTGCTCCCGGAGTCCTTATCACTCTCCTGATCTTCCGAACTACTGTCTGTCAATTTCTTTACTTTCTTGTACTTTTCCTTAGTAGTTCTTGTAGTGTTGGTTTTCTTTCCCGACCTGCAGACTCTTGCTATGTGTCCCATTTTCTCACATTGCCTGCATACTTTGTCCTTAAACCAGCAGTCCTTCTGATCATGGGTTGTTCTGCCGCAGCGATAGCACTTTTCTGCTCCATACACCATTTCGTTAGCGCTGTATTCTTGTGGTTTCTGTTGTATTTCCGCAGCTCCCCGTGCTGCTGCTTCATAGGATACTGCCACGCTGAAAGCCTGTTCTAGCGTCAGGTCCTTTTCTGAAAGTAGTCGTTTCTGGGTTCCTTCACTCTGGAGCCCGCAGACAAACTTATCCCGTAAGGTGTCTGCCAGTCCTGCTCCGAACTGGCAGTGCTTCGATAACTTGCGTAGTTCCATAAGATAGTCAGCATTGCTCTCATCTTTGTGCTGGTTTCTTTTATGGAACTTGAATCTTTCTGCTATCAGCAGCGGTGTAGGGTTTAGGTGTTCCTGTAAGGTATTAACAATCTCTTCAAAACTTTTTTCCATTGATTTAGCTGGGGTAATTAAATTCCGCAATAGGCCGTATGTTCTCGCGCCCATCAAATTTAATAATACCAATGCCTTCTTTCCATCGGCCACCTCATTTGCCTTGCAGCACACTTCAATTCTTTCCACATACGTGGTCCAGTCTTCTACCTCGTTGTCGAAAGCAATGATACTGCCACTTTTCGGCATCTTGGGTGATTTAAAATGGCGCCTCCCGCGCTTTTTCTTCTTCACCAATGGATTAAAATGGCGCCTCCCGCGCTTTTCCTTCTTCCCCTTGCTGCCACGCTGCTCCTAGCATTCTGCAGGGCAATGGCGGTGACCCGCGGCTTCGGTGCGTCTCACTTTTCCTTCCCTTGCTTTATTTTCGCTACGCTGCCCGGTTCTTGAGCACCGACCGCGCCCTGTGCGCTCCACCCTCTCTCTCTCTCTTTTCCTCCCGATGACGCTGCGCTGTCCCTTTGCAGAGCCGCTTGATCGAGCTCGAGCCCGCCGCAGCCTCTCCTGCAACTCTCCGAACTCCGATGGATCCTTGGGCGGTTGCCCGCGGTCGACGCCTGTAGTTCTGACTTCGACCTCCAAAAGCTTCTTCTCAGGGAAAGATCCCCGTGAGGTGATGCAGTACTGCAGGTGAGTTCGAACCTGCTCGTCGCCACTGTAGTGTCCGCGCCTTAATAATACACGGACTGCAGGAGAGCAATAAAACAGGTATTTACTGAACAGAGGGTAACTTAAGACTGACGTACAGAAGCCTGCTATGGCTTTATATACAGAGGTGGTCACTGCCAGTACTGCAGTATAGAATCAGTTCTTCTCTTAAAGGTACATACACAACATGAACTACTCTCCGTCACCTTATGCACATTCTTATACTTCTCCTGTAGAGATTTCTTGCTGCTGGTTTTCTTTCCCGACCTGCAGACTCTTGCTATGTGTCCTACTTTTCCACACTGTCTGCACACTTTGTCCTTAAACCAGCAATCATTATGGTCGTGTGTTGTTCTGCCGCAGCGATAACACTTCACTGTTCCGTATGACATTTCATTTGTGCCATATTCTTGCGGTCTCCGTTGTATCTCTGCAGCGCCCCGTGCGGCTGCTTCGTGTGATACTGCCATGCTGAAAGCCTTTTCCAGCGTAAGGTCCTTTTCAGATAAAAGCCGTTTCTGGGTTCCTTCACTTTGAAGCCCACTCACAAACTTGTCCCTTAAGGTATCTGCCAGTCCCGCTCCAAACTGGCAGTGTTTCAATAGCTTACGCAGTTCCGTTAAATACTCAGCATTACTTTCACCTTTATGCTGGTTCCTTTTGTGAAACTTAAATCTTTCTGCTATCAGCAGCGGTGTGGGGTTTAAGTGGTTCTGTAGGGTTGACACTATGTTTCCAAAATCCTTGTCCACTGGCTTCTCTGGGGTTACTAGATTTCACAGTAATCCATACGTTATTGCACCCATGGAATTCAACAATACCAGCACTTTCCTCTCATCTGGCACTTCATTCGCCTTGCAGTACACTTCTATGTGCTCGACATATGTCGTCCAATCTTCGACTTCATTGTCGAACGCTGTGATACTGCCACTCTTCAGCATCCCTGGGTGTGGTTAGACTGGCTCAAAACGGCGTTTACCCGCGCTTCCCTTCTTCTCCGATGCGGCTCAAAATGGCGTTTTCCCGCGCTCTCCCTTCTTCTCCGCTGTGGCTCAAAATGCCGTTTCCCGCGCTCTCCTTTCTTCCCCGCTGAAGCTGCTCGTCCCTTGAACACCGGCTGCGCTCTGCACGTTTTCCTTCGTGCCTCTCTATCTTCTCCCGTCGATGCCGCTCGGTCCTGAACACCGGCTGCGCCCTGTGCGCTCTACCCTCTCTCTTCTCCCGTCGACGCCGTTCGGTCCTGAACACCAGCTGCGCCCTGTGTGCTCTACCCTCTCTCTCTTCTCCCGTCGACGCTGCTCGGCATTTTCTGTGCTGTCGGTCGGCTCTAGCCGCCGCTGTCCGGGAAGGGTCTGCGTCGTACCTGTTGCCAGCCCGTTTCGCTGCACCACCGTGACTGGAGAACCAAGCCCAGCTCTCAACAGCCTCCCCTGCGATGCTCAATCTCTGCTGGATGACTGTGCGGTTGCCCGTAGTCGACGTCCGTGCTTCTGGCCTCAACTTTCTTCCACTGTTCTCCAGGAGCGAATACCTGGGAGGTAATGCAGAGTTGCAGGTAGGTTCGAATCTGCCTCATCGCCACTGTTAGATCCATGTATTTTTGATGTAGTGTGTCCTTCAATAACTAGACACGAGACTGCAGGAACAATCAACAGGTATTTACTGGATGAGGGTTACTCTAAAACTAACGTACAGATCCCTACTCAGGGTTTATATACAGGTGTGGTCACTGCCGGTACTACAGTATACAGGAGCTGTAAAAAGTAGTTCTCCCCTTAAAGGTACATACACTACAGTAAAGAGTTGGGGTCTCAGCACTGACCCCTGCGGAACACCACTAGTCACTGATTGCCAACCAGAGAATGAACCATTTATCCCAACTCTCTGTTTTCTGTTAGATAGCCAATCTTCCACCCATGCCAGTATATTACCCCCAATCCCGTGATTTTTTATCTTGATCAGTAATTTTTTGTGTGGCACCTTGTCAAAAGTCCAAATACACTACGTCCTCTGGTGTCCTCTGGTTACCGACTCTTCACGACTGGAAACAGTTTCTCCTTATTCACTCTGTCAAAACCATTCCTGACTTTGAACACCTCCATTAAATCTCCCCTTAACCTTCTCTGCTCTAAGGAGAACAACCCCAGCTTCTCCAGTCTCCCCACGTAACTGAAGTCCCTCATCCCTGGAACCATTCTGGAAAATCTCTTCTGCACCCTCTCCAAGGCCATCACACCCTTCCTAAAGTGTGGTGCCCAGAATTGGACACAATATTCCAGCTCGTGCCGAGCCAGTGTTCTACAAATGTTTAGCATCAATTCCTTGCTTTTGTACTCTATTCCTCGATTTATAAAACGGTATGTCTTTTAACAGCCACCTCAACTTGTTCTGCCATTTTCAAAGGTTTGTGAACGTATACCCCCAGATTTCTCTGTTCCTGCACCCCATTTAAAATGGTACCATTTAGTTTATATTGCCTCTCCTCATTCTACTTACCAAAATGTATCACTTCACAATTCTCTGCATTAAATTTCATCAGCCATGTGTCTGCCCATTTCATCAATCTGTCTACATCCTGCTGAAGTCGGTTACTATCCTCCACAGTGCTTAATACAAACTTCACTGACTGTCTGATCCCTCACTGACTGTCTGATCCCAGACTGACTGTCTGATCCCAGACTTACTGTCTGATCCCTCACTGACTGTCTGATCCCAGACTGGCTGTCTGATCCCAGACTGGCTGTCTGATCCCTCACTGACTGTCTGATCCCAGACTGGCTGTCTGATCCCTCACTGACTGTCTGATCCCAGACTGGCTGTCTGATCCCAGACTTACTGTCTGATCCCAGACTTACTGTCTGATCCCTCACTGACTGTCTGATCCCAGACTGGCTGTCTGATCCCAGACTGACTGTCTGATCCCAGACTGGCTGTCTGATCCCTCACTGACTGTCTGATCCCAGACTGGCTGTCTGATCCCTCACTGACTGTCTGATCCCAGACTGGCTGTCTGATCCCAGACTTACTGTCTGATCCCAGACTTACTGTCTGATCCCTCACTGACTGTCTGATCCCAGACTGGCTGTCTGATCCCAGACTGACTGTCTGATCCCAGACTTACTGTCTGATCCCAGACTGACTGTCTGATCCCTCACTGACTGTCTGATCCCAGACTGACTGTCTGATCCCTCACTGACTGTCTGATCCCTCACTGACTGTCTGATCCCTCGCTGACTGTCTGATCCCAGACTGGCTGTCTGATCCCTCACTGACTGTCTGATCCCTCACTGACTGTCTGATCCCTCACTGACTGTCTGATCCCTCGCTGACTGTCTGATCCCAGACTGACTGTCTGATCCCAGACTGACTGTCTGATCCCAGACTGACTGTCTGATCCCTCGCTGACTGTCTGATCCCAGACTTACTGTCTGATCCCAGATTGACTGTCTGATCCCTCACTGACTGTCTGATCCCAGATTGACTGTCTGATCCCTCGCTGACTGTCTGATCCCTCACTGACTGTCTGATCCCAGACTGACTGTCTGATCCCAGGCTGACTGTCTGATCCCTCGCTGACTGTCTGATCCCAGACTGGCTGTCTGATCCCAGACTGACTGTCTGATCCCAGACTGACTGTCTGATCCCTCGCTGACTGTCTGATCCCAGACTTACTGTCTGATCCCAGACTGACTGTCTGATCCCAGATTGACTGTCTGATCCCTCACTGACTGTCTGATCCCAGATTGACTGTCTGATCCCTCGCTGACTGTCTGATCCCAGATTGACTGTCTGATCCCTCACTGACTGTCTGATCCCAGACTGGCTGTCTGATCCCTCACTGACTGTCTGATCCCTCGCTGACTGTCTGATCCCAGACTGACTGTCTGATCCCTCGCTGACTGTCTGATCCCAGACTGACTGTCTGATCCCAGACTGACTGTCTGATCCCAGACTGACTGTCTGATCCCTCGCTGACTGTCTGATCCCAGACTGACTGTCTGATCCCAGACTGACTGTCTGATCCCAGATTGACTGTCTGATCCCTCACTGACTGTCTGATCCCAGACTGACTGTCTGATCCCTCACTGACTGTCTGATCCCAGACTGGCTGTCTGATCCCTCGCTGACTGTCTGATCCCTCACTGACTGTCTGATCCCAGACTGGCTGTCTGATCCCTCGCTGACTGTCTGATCCCTCACTGACTGTCTGATCCCAGACTGACTGTCTGATCCCTCACTGACTGTCTGATCCCAGACTTACTGTCTGATCCCAGACTGGCTGTCTGATCCCTCACTGACTGTCTGATCCCTCACTGACTGTCTGATCCCAGACTTACTGTCTGATCCCAGACTGGCTGTCTGATCCCTCACTGACTGTCTGATCCCTCACTGACTGTCTGATCCCTCACTGACTGTCTGATCCCTCGCTGACTGTCTGATCCCAGACTGACTGTCTGATCCCTCACTGACTGTCTGATCCCAGACTGGCTGTCTGATCCCTCACTGACTGTCTGATCCCAGACTTACTGTCTGATCCCTCACTGACTGTCTGATCCCAGACTGGCTGTCTGATCCCAGACTGGCTGTCTGATCCCTCACTGACTGTCTGATCCCAGACTGACTGTCTGATCCCAGATTGACTGTCTGATCCCTCGCTGACTGTCTGATCCCAGATTGACTGTCTGATCCCTCACTGACTGTCTGATCCCAGATTGACTGTCTGATCCCAGACTGACTGTCTGATCCCAGATTGACTGTCTGATCCCTCGCTGACTGTCTGATCCCAGATTGACTGTCTGATCCCTCACTGACTGTCTGATCCCAGACTGGCTGTCTGATCCCTCACTGACTGTCTGATCCCTCACTGACTGTCTGATCCCAGACTGACTGTCTGATCCCTCGCTGACTGTCTGATCCCAGACTGGCTGTCTGATCCCTCACTGACTGTCTGATCCCAGACTGGCTGTCTGATCCCTCACTGACTGTCTGATCCCTCACTGACTGTCTGATCCCAGACTGACTGTCTGATCCCTCGCTGACTGTCTGATCCCAGATTGACTGTCTGATCCCTCGCTGACTGTCTGATCCCAGATTGACTGTCTGATCCCTCACTGACTGTCTGATCCCAGACTGGCTGTCTGATCCCTCACTGACTGTCTGATCCCTCGCTGACTGTCTGATCCCAGACTGACTGTCTGATCCCTCGCTGACTGTCTGATCCCAGACTGGCTGTCTGATCCCTCACTGACTGTCTGATCCCTCGCTGACTGTCTGATCCCAGACTGACTGTCTGATCCCAGACTGGCTGTCTGATCCCTCACTGACTGTCTGATCCCAGACTGGCTGTCTGATCCCTCACTGACTGTCTGATCCCAGACTTACTGTCTGATCCCTCACTGACTGTCTGATCCCAGACTGACTGTCTGATCCCAGACTGGCTGTCTGATCCCTCACTGACTGTCTGATCCCAGACTGACTGTCTGATCCCTCACTGACTGTCTGATCCCAGACTGGCTGTCTGATCCCTCACTGACTGTCTGATCCCTCACTGACTGTCTGATCCCTCACTGACTGTCTGATCCCTCACTGACTGTCTGATCCCTCGCTGACTGTCTGATCCCAGACTTACTGTCTGATCCCTCACTGACTGTCTGATCCCAGACTGGCTGTCTGATCCCAGACTGACTGTCTGATCCCAGACTGGCTGTCTGATCCCTCGCTGACTGTCTGATCCCAGACTTACTGTCTGATCCCTCACTGACTGTCTGATCCCAGACTGACTGTTTGATCCCAGATTGACTGTCTGATCCCTCGCTGACTGTCTGATCCCAGACTTACTGTCTGATCCCTCAGTGACTGTCTGATCCCAGGCTGACTGTACGATCCCAGTGTTATGTCTGCACACTGGGTTACAGTGCTGCATTAGAGTTACTCTAGCACATGAAGTTTGATAGTGCTGTTATCACTATATTATGCCTGACACTGCTAGCACATGAAGTTTGATAGTGCTGTTGAGGCTGCCGCGGAACACATGGAGGCCAAACCGATCTGAGGAACACATAGCTTTTTATTACATTCTCTTGAGAGATGGCTGCCCCAGCTCTTCTCTCTGCTAAACCCGAAAACAGAATGAGGGCGACGCCCATGCTTTTGTGTACACACTGAGGGCAACGCCTGCGCCTTTGTCCTGCCTTAAAGGCAGCATGCTTCTTAAAGGCAAGGTGCCCGATTTATTGTCCACGGACGGAAAAGTGGATTGCGCCCGTTTAGGTGGCGATCCGCCACACAGCTCCCCCCAGAATTCGTTTAGGAGGTGTGGACGAGACGGTGCAGCGGTCTGATGGGCTGGCCGGAGCGGCTCTTGTAGGATGCCGGTGGATGTGGAACGGCCGGGCGTGGAGCAGCCGGGTGTACTGGCTTGAGGGCAGGTTGGCCGCGTGGCGGTGGACGAGCTACTGGGGCCTGCTCACCAGGCTCCGAGTGTGCTGGCTTGAGTCGGTCAACCGACACTTTTTCAGTCCTGTCGCCCACTTGTAGGGCGAAAAATTTGTCCCCAGACTGTAGCACTTTGTAGGGCCCGTCATACGGGGGTTGAAGGGGTCCGCGGTGAGCGTCGTGCCGGACGAAAATGAACCGTGCCTGGTGCAGGCTTAGCGGGACATGTGAGGTGGATTTGCCGTGCTGGGCAATGGGCACCGGGGCGAACTGTAGCGCCGGTGAGGCGAAGTCTTGGTGTTGCTGGTCGGCTGACCAGGGTGTCGTGGTGGTGGGCAGGAACTCGCTGGGTACGCGCGGCGGCTGGCTGTACACGAGCTCTGCTGCCGATGCATGGAGGTCTTCTTTAACCGCGGAGCGCAGGCCGAGGAGGGCCCACGGGAGTCGGTCGGTCCAGGCGCCATCCTGGAGGCTGGCTCGAAGGGATGCCATCAAGGATCTGTGGAACCGCTCACACAGTCCGTTGGCTTGGGGGTGGTACGCTGTGGTGCGGTGAATGGTCACCCCGAGATTGCGTGCGATGGCGGTCCAGAGTTCAGAGGTAAATTGCGGACCTCTGTCCGACGTCATGTCGGAGGGGACGCCGAACCGTGCGACCCAGGTGCTGACGAAGGCTCTGGCGATGTCGGCGGTGGTGGTAGAGGTCAGTGGAATTGCCTCGGGCCAGCGCGTGGTGCGGTCGACGATCATCAGCAAGTGCGTGTGGCCTTGCGACGGCGGCAGGGGCCCGACGATGTCCACGTGGATGTGGTTGAATCTACGTGAAGGGATGGTGAACTCCTCGAGGGGTGCTTTCGTGTGTTGCTGCGCCTTGGCCCGTTGGCAGGCTAGGCAGGAGTTGGCCCAAGTACGCACATCCTTGTGAAGGCCGCGCCAGACAAAGCGGTTGGCTACCAATTTGATGGATGCGCGGGCGCCGGGGTGGGAGAGGTTGTGGAGAATCTTGAATACCCGGCGGCGCCAGGACGCTGGGACGACGGGCCGAGGTTGAGATAGGGATATGTCGCACTTGACTGTGACTGCGGTCGGGCCGCAGGCGACGTCGGCCAGGCGTAGCCCTGGTAGGTTGGTAGGTGCGGAGAGCAGATCAGGGTCCGTGAGCTGGTCTGCTGCGAGTTGAGCGTAGTCGACTGCCAGGTGTGCGGCGTGGATGGCGGGGCGGGAGAGGCAGTCGGCTACCACGTTGTCTCGGCCGGAGACGTGTTGGATGTCCGTGGTGAACTTGGACACTGCCGCGAGCTGGCGCTGCTGCCTGGCGGACCAGGGGTCGGTTGTCTTTGCCATTGCGAATGTCAGGGGTTTGTGGTCGACAAACGCAGTGAAGGGGTGGCCCTCCAGCAAAACCCGAAAATGGTGGACCGCCAGGTACAGCGCGAGGAGCTCGCGGTCGAAGGTGTTGTACTTGACCTCCGGGGGGCGTAGTTGGCGGTTGAAGAAGGCAAGTGTTGCCAGGCGCCATCGACCCACTGCTCGTACACGGCGCCAACCGCGTAGTCGGAGGCGTCCGTGGTGAGCGCTACTCTGGCATTGGGCCGTGGGTGCGCGAGCAGGGTGGCGTCGGCGAGCGCGGTCTTGGTGGAGTTGAAGGCAGCTGATACGTCTGCTGTCCATTCAACTGCCATCTTGCCGCTGCTGCCCCGGAGGGCTTCATACAGGGGCCTCATGAGGGACGCCGCTTTGGGGATGAAGCGGTTGTAGAAATTCACCATCCCGAGGAACTCCTGGAGTCCTTTGATGGTGGTGGGGCGGGGAAATTGTTGGACGGCCTGCACCTTGGTGGGCAGGGGAATGGCCCCAGCATGGGTGATGTGGTGGCCGAGGAAGTCGATCTTGTCCAGGCCGAACTGGCACTTGGCTGGGCTGAGGATGAGCCCGTGGTCGCTGAGGCGCCCGAACAGGATGCGAAGGTGTTCGAGGTGTTCCTGCTTGGAGGAACTGGCTACCAGGATGTCGTCCAGGTAGACGAACAGGAACTTCAGGTCCCGAAGGACCGAGTCCATGAGCTGTTGGAATGCCTGGGCTGCGTTTTTGAGGCCGAAGGGCATCCGCAGGAACTCGAAAAGCCCGAAGGGGGTGATTACGGCCCAGGGACTGTTGCAGCGGCGGATGATGCCGAGCTGTTCCATAGTGGCAAACTCGGTCCGCGCGATCTCCAGTTTGGCCGGGTCCAGCCTGCGGGCGTGGGCGTACACTGGGGGGCCTGTGGTGGGGGTGAAGTGTTCCACCCCATGTTTGGCGACCTCCGCGGAGAAGGTTGGGTTGGTGAGGGCCGGGAATTCGGCCAGGAGTGCCGAGTAGTCATCCGTGGCCCGGGCGTGGCACTGTGACGCCATGTCGGCGGGTTGACGGGGGGCCATGGCGCCCAGGATGGGGGACATGGTGTTCATGTCCACGAGGCGGTGTCGAGGGATGTCTACCAGTAGGCCGTGGGCGCACAGGAAATCTGCGCCGATGAGAGGGGAGAGTACCTTGGCAGTGATGAACTCCCGTCGGTAGCAGCGACCAGTGAGGTCGAGGGTGACTGTGCGGGTGCCGTACGTCCGGATGTCTGAGCCGTTAGCGGCAGCCAGCGCCTGTCCTCGTTCGCCCTTTTGGATGTCGAGGGCGGAGGCCGGGATGATGCTGTGCTGAGCTCCAGTGTCGCACAGGAACCGGCGGCCGGTTTTGTCATCCGTGACGTACAGCAGGGAGCCCGCGTGGCCCACGGCCATCGCGGGGGCTGGTACAGGGGCGGACTTGAAGGAGCAGGGAGGTGTGCACTGTTGTGCCCTGGCGCCGAACCGTGCATGGTAGTAACAGTAGCCCGGGTTTGTGGGGCGCGAAGGCCCCGTGGGCCCCGTGGCTGGGCCTTGTGGCCGCGTGGTGGCCAGTGAGGGGCGCGCCCAGGCTGTGGCTGCCAGGTCCAGAGTCACATTGCGGCTGGAGTGAGCGGACAGCAGCTTGTCGGCCTCATCGGCCAGGGCTTCTAGGTCCGTGAGGCCGGACGCCACGATCGCTGGGGGGATGCTGGGAGGTAGCTGGCGGATGAACAGCGTGCGGAAGAGGGACCCGGGTTGCTCTCATCGGTGAGTGAGAGCATGTGGGAGAGGAGGTCTGACGGTGAGGCGTCACCGAGGCCTGGATGGTCGAGGAGGCGGCAGTTTCGCTGGTATGTCGAGGTCGTAAATTTTTTAAGGAGTGCGGCCTTAAGATGTGCATACTTGCCCTCCTCTGGTGAGTTCTGCAGCACTATCCAGACCTTCGTGACTGTGGAGCTACCGAGTGATGCGATGAGGTAGTCATACTTCGTCCCATCTGTGGTGATGTGTCGCAGCCGGAATCGGGACTCAGCTTGGAGGAACCAGGCTTCGGGCTGGTTTTCCCAAAACTCTGGCAGTTTCACGGAAACTGCGTTCATGTCCGCCTTTGCAGTGCTCGGAATTCGTTCTGAGCGTCGGGGTCACCAATGTTGAGGCTGCCGCGGAACACGAATGGAGGCCGAACCGATCTGAGGAACACATGGCTTTTTATTACATTCTCTTGAGAGATGGCTGCCCCAGCTCTTCTCTCTGCTAAACCCGAAAACAGAATGAGGGCGACGCCCGCGCTTTTGTGTACACACTGAGGGTGACACCCGCTCCTTTGTCCTGCCTTAAAGGCAGCATGCTTCTTAAAGGCAAGGTGCCCGATTTATTGTCCACGGACGGAAAAGTGGATTGCGCCCGTTTAGGTGGCGATCCGCCACAGTGCTCTTATCGATATATTATGTCTGATATTGGTGATAGGTATTCAATTGCCTTGGCCTGTAAGAGCAGTTGGATCAGCCATTAAAAACAACATGAGTTGATTTCTGTAATGTATATACCTTTAAGGGGGGGAACTACTTTTTACAGCTCATGTATACATTTTACACGGACGCAACATTGACGACGAGGCAAGTTCGAACCTACCTGCAACTCTGCATCACCTCCCGGGGATTCGTTCCTGGAGATCAGTGGATTGGAGGTCAAGGCCAGAGACTCGGGCGTCGACCACGGGCAACCTCCCAGTCATCCAGCAGAGACTCGAGAATTGCGGGGGAGGCTGTCGAGAGCCAGGCTTGGCTTTCCAGTCGAGGTGGTCCAGCGAAACGGGCTGGCAACAGGTAGTGCGCAGACCTTTCCCGGACAGCGGCGGGCTAGAGCCCGACCGAGCGGCACAGCAAAAGGACCGAGCAGCGTCGACGGGGGAGAGAGAAAGAGGGCAGAACACACAGGGCGCAGCCAGTGTTCAGGGGCCGAGCAACATCGGAGAGATGGAGAGAGAGACGCGCAGAAACACGCGAGGCGCCGCCATTGCCACGAGGACCACCGAGAGCGGCGTTGGCAGCAGCACAGGAGAAGCGCGCGAAACCTACAGGGTGCCGCCATTGCCATGAGAACCGCCGGGAGCAGCGTTGGCAGCAGCGGGGGAGGAAGGAAAGCGCGGGAGATGCCATTTTAAGCCATTGGGAGATGCCAGTTTAAACCACACCCAAAATGCCAAAGAGTGGCAGTATCACCGCATTTGACAATGAAGTCGAAGATTGGACGACATATGTCGAACGAATAGAGGTGTACTGCAAGGCAAATGAGGTGTCAGATGACAAGAAAGCGTCGGTATTGTTAAATTTAATGGTTGCAAAGACGTATGGTTTATTAGGAAATCTAGTAAACCCAACGAAGCCAATGGAAAAGAGTTTTGAAGACATAGTAATGATACTAAAGGAACATTTAAACCCCACACCGCTGCTGATAGCAGAAAGATTCAAGTTTCACAAACGGAACCAGCATAAGGATGAAAGCAATGCTGATTATTTAACAGAACTGCGCAAACTATTGAAACACTGCCAGTTTGGAGCGGGACTGGCAGATACCTTAAGGGACAAGTTTGTGTGTGGGCTTCAAAGTGAAGGAACCCAGAAACGGCTTTTATCTGAAAAGGACCTTACGCTGGAAAAGGCTTTCAGCATTGCGGTATCATATGAAGCAGCAGCACGGGGCGCTGCAGAGATACAACAGAGACCGCAAGAATATGGCACAAATGAAATGTCATATGGAACAGAGAAGTGCTATCGCTGCGGCAGAACAACACACGACCAGAATGATTGCTGGTTCAAAGACAAAGTGTGCAGACAGTGTGGAAAAGTAGAACACATAGCATGAGTCTGCAGGTCGGGAAAGAAAACCAGCAATAAGAAACCTACCAAAGAAAAGTACAAGAAGGTACATAAGATGACGGAGAATAGTTCAGATGAACAAAAGAGTGATAACGACTCCGAAAGCAGGGAACTGAGTTGTCTGAAACTACATAATGTGATCACAACGGAGGATCACCGAACCATTTGGGTCACTCTCAAGATAGCAGGAGTCCAGGTAATGATGGAATTGGACACAGGATCAGCCCTAACAGTCATAAACCAACGGGACTACGAGCGGCTATTCTCACACATACCCTTGAGAGACACAAAAATTATTTTGAAGACGTACACGGGGCAAAAAGTCTACCCCAAAGGAAAAATAAGGGTGAGCGTTATATATAACGGTAAGGAAACACCAAAACTAGACCTGTATGTATTGCAAGATGGAGGACCACCATTACTGGGACGTGAATGGATCCGGAAAATATAACTGGATTGGCATTCCATACAGGCACTGACTGTGGCTGACAAAAAGGATGATGACGTCACACCTGGGCGACTGTCAAAGATCCTAACTGACGCGAAAGAAGTGTTCCAGCAAGGACTCGGAACACTTCAGCTGTTAAATCCGTGTCCTTCAATAACTAGACAGAGACTGCAGGGGAACAATCAACAGGTGTTTACTGGATGAGGGTTACTCTAAAACTAACAGTACAGATCCCTACTCAGGGTTTATATACAGGTGTGGTCACTGCCGATACTACAGTATACAGGAGCTGTAAAAAGTAGTTCTCCCCTTAAAGGTACATACACTACAATTCCTCCACTTTTAGATTAACAGTACCATAACATTCATTTAACAATGAACACTTTTAACATGCAACATTAACTGAAAATAGTCCATTTATAAATTCAGTCTTTGGGGCGGCTTCCTGATCCTTTCTGGATAGCGCCTTTCCTGACTGTCTTGCTCTTGGTGCGGAGGCGATTCTGGCCCCCTGTCGTCGGTTGGTTCATCAGCTTCCGATGCTACTGTTTCTGGGGTAGATGCTACCTGTATGTCAGGTTTATCACCAGGTACGCAAGACATGGGGTTGACTCATTCCTGTGACTCTAGGATCTGGTCGACATGGCGTCTCACAATGTTCTCCCCAACATCCACTGTGTACATTAATGGCCCCTGCCGTGTGCATATCGTTACTGGTTGCCATTTCTCTGTTCGGTAGTCGCGGGCCAAGACTGGTTGCCCTACATTGAAGCTCCTTGTCGGCTTCTCATTGATGTGCTGGAATTGCTTATTCTCAACATCTCTTCGTACATTTGGTCTGAGCAAATCCAGACGAGATGTCAACCTTCGGTTAAAGAACATCATGGCCGGGGTTTGGTTGGTGACTGCATGAGTCGCATTTCTGTAGGCTAACAGGAAATTGTCCACCTTATGCTGCAGTGGAATGTCATCATCGCACATGGCCCTTACTGCCTTTTTAAAGGTTTGTACGAACCTCTCAGCCAATCCATTTGTGGCTGGATGATACGGGGCGGATGTGTAATGCCTTACCCCATTCCTTTTCATAAATTTCCGAAACTCTTCGGACACAAACTGTGGTCCGTTATCAGAGCAAATCTGCTCTGGCAAGCCGTTCCTGGCAAATATGGTCCGTAGGACTGCAATAGTTTTCTCCGTGGTGGTGGAGGACATTTTGACCACCTCAGGCCATTTCGAGTGCGCATCCACGGCTATTAAAAACATTGAGTCCATGAATGGACCAGCAAAATCAATATGCACCCATTGCCATGGAGCGGAGGGCCACTCCCATGGGTGTATAGCGGCATGTGGTGGTGTATTTTGGACCTTCTGGCATCCTGAGCAGCTCTTTGTCAGGTCCTCGATTTGTTGATCGATCCCCGGCCACCACACATAAGCCCTAGCAAGGCTTTTCATTTTCACCCCTCCCAGATGGCCTTCGTGAAGCTCATTGAGCACTCTCTCCCTTAACTTGGGTGGAATTACCACTCGGGATCCACACATCAAGGTCCCCTGGCATACTGACAGCTGTTCTCTTCTGGATGAGAATGCTGGCAACAGTGAGTCGCCATGTGTTGGCCATCCCTTCACCGTCAAGCCATATACCCGAGACAGTGTCGGGTCATTTCGTGTCTCCTTCTCTATATCCACGTTAGTTACTGGCAAGCGTTCAATTATAGTCGAATAAAATGTTTAGACAGGGTCCACTGCTGGTGCTTCCTCCGCAGTAGGCAGTGGCAGGCGTGATAGCCCATCAGCGTTTCCATGCTGTTTCGTGCCTTTATACTCGATTTCATATTGGTGCGCCCCTAGAAAAAGGGACCATCTTTGTAGCCGTTGCACAGTCATCACCGGAATGCCCTTCTTTGGATTAAAGATGGAGATATGTGGTTGGTGGTCAGTCAGCAAGGTGAACTTCTGCCAGTGCAGATAGTGGTTGAAATGTTTCACTCCCCACACTAGGCTGAGGGCCTCCCTGTCAATCAGGGCGTAGTTACGCTCGGCTGAATTAGTGACCGAGACGCAAAGGCTACTGGCCTCTCCGAGCCGTCCGGGAATTTGTGCGACAGCACCGCTCCAATACCATAGGGTGATGCATCACATGCCAACCGAATTGGTAGTGCTGGGTTGAAATGAGCCAACACCTCTTTTGATGTGATCAAATCTTTGCACTTCTGGAAAGCTCATTTACATTCGTCATTCCACTTCACCCCGTTTGCAGCAGGGTGTTCAGTGGGTGTAGTACTGTAGAGAAATTCGGCAAGAACTTATGGTAGTAGTTCACCAGCCCGAGGAACGACCTCAGTTGTGACACATTTTCTGGTGCTGGAGCCTTGACGACTGCCTCAATCTTTTCAGGGGACTTATGTAAACCCTCTTCATCAATAACGTGGCCACAATACGAGATCTGCTTCTGGAAAAACTCGCATTTGTGGCGATTAGCTCGGAGCCCATATTCCTTCAATCTAGTGAGCACCTTCTCCAGGTTGGCGAGGTGATCACTGACATTTTCGCCCGTGACCAGGATGTCGTCCAAATAACACCGGGTCCCTGGAATCCCTTGCAGGACTTGATCCATTTCCCTTTGCCAAATAGCTGGAGCTGATGCTACCCCGAACACCAGCCGGTTGTATTGATAGAGACCTTTATGAGTGTTGGTCGTGAGGTACTGTTTCGAGGCTTCTTCTACCTCCATTTGCAGGTACGCCTGGGCCAGATCAATCTTAGTGAAGCGTTTTCCTCCAAATAGCGAGGCGAAAATACCTTCAATCCGCGGA
The DNA here is from genome assembly GCF_052327205.1 of Somniosus microcephalus. NCBI lineage: Eukaryota > Metazoa > Chordata > Chondrichthyes > Squaliformes > Somniosidae > Somniosus > Somniosus microcephalus. The sequence continues at coordinate 67,366,648 of NC_141010.1, read as the reverse complement.
AGCGGATATTGTACCGTGTGAAGGACTGGGTTCACTGTTACCTTAAAGTCCCCACAGATGCAAACCTTCTTTGGTTTCCCAGGCGTATTACTCAACACCCTCTTCATTACAGGAACAATGGGTGTAGCCCACTGGGCTGTCTGATCGCAGACTGACTGTCTGAGCACTGACTGACTGTCTGGTCACTCACTGACTGTCTGATCCCTTACTGATTGTCTGATCCCAGACTTACTGTGTGAACCAGAATTAATGTCTGATCCCAGACAGACTGTCAGAACAAAGACTGACTGTCTGATCACTCACTGACTGTCTGATCCCTCACTGACTGTCTGATCCAACACAGACAGTCTGATCCCACACTGACTGTCTGATCCCAGACTTTCTGGCTGATCCCTCACTGACTGTCTGATCCCAGACACACTGTCTGATCCCAGAATGACTGTCTGATTCCAGACTAACTCTCTGATCAATCACTGACTGTCTGATCCCAGACTGACTGTCAGATCCCAGACTGATTGTCTGATCCCAGATTGACTGTCTGATCCCTCACTGACTGTCTGATCCCTCACTGACTGTCTGGTCCCAGACTGACTGTCTGATCCCTCACTGGCTGTCTGATCCCAGACTGACTGTCAGATCCCAGACTGATTGCCTGATCCCTCACTGACAGTCTGATCCCTCACTGACTGTCTGATCCCTCACTGACTGTCTGGTCCCAGACTGACTGTCTGATCTCTCACTGGCTGTCTGATCCCAGACTTATTGTCTGAGCACTGACTGACAGTCTGATCACTCACTGACTGTCTGAACCCTCACTGATTGTCTGATCCCAGACTTACTATCTGAACCAGAATTAATGCCTAATCCCAGACTGACAGTCTGATCCCAGACTGACTGTCTGACCCAGACAGACAGTAAGAACACAGACTGACTGTCTGATCCCTCTCTGATTGTCTGATCCCAGACAGACTGTCTGATCCCTCACTGATTCTCTGATCCCAGACAGAATGTCTGATCCCAGAATGTCTGTCTGATCCCAGACTAACTGTCTGATCACTCACTGATTGTCTGGTCCCTCAGCGACTGTCTAATCCCTCACTGACTGTCTGAATCCAGACTGACTCTCTGATTCCAGACTGACTGTCTGATCCCAGACTTACTGTCTGATCCCTCACTGACTATCTGATCCCAGACTGGCAGTCTGATCCCTCACTGACAGTCTGATCCCAGACAGAGTGTCTGATCCCAGAATGACTGTCTGATCACTCACTGATTGTCTGATCCCAGACTGGCAGTCTGATCCCAGACTGACTGTCTGAGCCCTCACTGACAGTCTGATCCCAGACAGACTGTCTAATCCCAGAATGACTGTCTGATTCGAGACTAACTGTCTGATCGCTCACTGATTGTCTGATCCCTCTGTGACTGTCTGATCCCTCACTGACTGTCTGATCCCAGACTGATTGCCTGATCCCAGACTGATTGTCTGGTCCCAGACTGACTGTCTGATCCCAGAATGACTGTCTGATCCCAGACTTACTGTCTGATCACTCGCTGACTGTCTGATCCCAGACTGACTGTCTGATCCCAGACTGAGTGTCTGATCACTCCCTGAATGACTGATCCCAGACTCTTTGTCTGATCCCTCACTGACTGTCTGATCCCTCACTGACTGTCTGATCCCAGACTGACTGTCTGATCCCAGAATGACTGTCTGATCCCAGACTTACTGTCTGATCACTCGCTGACTGTCTGATCCCAGACTGACTGTCTGATCCCAGACTGAGTGTCTGATCACTCCCTGAATGACTGATCCCAGACTCTTTGTCTGATCCCTCACTGGCTGTCTGATCCCAGCCTAACTGTCTGATCCCAGACTAACTGTCTGATCCCTCACTCACTGTCTGATCCCTCACTGACTGTCTGATCCCAGACTGACTGTCTGATCCCTCACTGACTGTCTGATCCCTCACTGACTGTCTGATCCCAGACTGACTGTCAGATCCCTCACTGACTGTCTGATCCCATACAGAATGTCTGATCCCACACTGACTGTCTGATCCCAGACTTACTGTCTGATCCCTCACTGACTGTATGCTCCCAGAAAGACTGTCTGATCCCACACTGACTGTCTGATCCCTCACTGACTGTCTGATCAGAGACTGACTCTCTGATCCCAGACAGCCTGTCTGATCCTAAACAGACTGTCTGATCCCACGCTGAATGTAAGATACCAGACTGACTGTGGGGTCCCTCACTGACGGTCTGATCCCAGACTGCCTGTAAGATGCAAGACTGACTGTCTGATCCCTCACTGACTGTTTGATCCCACACTGACAGTCTGATGCTTTAATGACTGTCTGATCCCAGACTGACTGTCTGATCCCGGACTGACTGTCTGATCCCAGACTGACAGTCTGATGCTTTAATGACTGTCCGATCCCAAACTGACTGTCTGATCCCACACTGACTGTCTGATTACTCACTGACTGTTTGATCCCAGACTGACTGTCTGATCCCTCATTGACTGTCTGATCCCAGACAGACTGTCTGATCCCACACTGAATCTCTGATCCCTCACTGACTGTCTCATCCCTCACGGACTGTCTGATCCCAGAAAGACTGTCTGATCACAGACTTACTGTCTGATCCCTCACTGACTGTCTGATCCCAGAAAGACTGTCTGAACCCACACTGAGTGTCTGATCCCTCACTGACTGTTTGATCGGAGACTGACTCTCTGATCCCAGATTGCCTGTCTGATCCCAGACTTATTGTCTGATCCCAGACTGACTGTCTGATCCCAAACAGACTGTCTCTTTCCCAGGCTGAATGTAAGATACCAGACTGACAGTGGGATACCTCACTGATGGTCTGATCCCAGACTGACTGTAAGATGCAAGACTGACTGTCTGATCCCTCACTGACTGTCTGATCCCAGACTGACAGTCTGCTGCTTTAATGACTGTCTGATCCCAGACTGACTGTCTGATCCCAGACTGACTGTCTGATCGCTCACTGACTGTCCGATACCACACTGACTGTAAGATCCCAGACTGACTGTCTGATCCCTCATTGATTGTCTGATCCCAGACAGAATGTCTGATCCCTCACTGTCTGATCTCTCACTGACTGTCTGACCCCAGACTGAATGTCTGATCCCTCACTGACTGTCTGATCCCTCACTGACTGTCTGATCCCATACAGACTGTCTGATCCCACACTAACTGTCTGATCCCAGACTTACTGTCTGATCCCTCACTGACTGTCTGATCCCAGAAAGACTGTCTGATCCCACACTGAGTGTCTGATCCCTCACTGACTGTCTGATCCCAGACTTATTGTCTGATCCCAGACTGACTGTCTGATCCCAAACAGACTGTCTGATCCCAGACTGAATGTAAGATACCAGACTGACTGTGGGATCCCTCACTGATGGTCTGATCCCAGACTGACTGTAAGATGCAAGACTGACTGTTTGATCCCTCACTGACTGTCTGATCCCAGACGGACAGTCTGATGCCTTAATGACTGTCTGATCCCAGACTTACTGTCTGATCGCTCACTGACTGTCTGATCCCACACTGACTGTAAGATCCCAGACTTACTCTCTGATCCCTCACTGACTGTCTGATCCCACACTGACTGCCTGATCGCTCACTGAATGTTTGATCCCAGACTGACTGTCTGATCCCTCATTGACTGTCTGATCCCAGACGGACTGTCTGATCCCAGACTTACTGTCTGATCCCTCACTGACTGTATGCTCCCAGAAAGACTGTCTGATCCCACACTGACTGTCTGATCCCTCACTGACTGTCTGATCAGAGACTGACTCTCTGATCCCAGACAGCCTGTCTGATCCTAAACAGACTGTCTGATCCCACGCTGAATGTAAGATACCAGACTGACTGTGGGGTCCCTCACTGACGGTCTGATCCCAGACTGCCTGTAAGATGCAAGACTGACTGTCTGATCCCTCACTGACTGTTTGATCCCACACTGACAGTCTGATGCTTTAATGACTGTCTGATCCCAGACTGACTGTCTGATCCCGGACTGACTGTCTGATCCCAGACTGACAGTCTGATGCTTTAATGACTGTCCGATCCCAAACTGACTGTCTGATCCCACACTGACTGTCTGATTACTCACTGACTGTTTGATCCCAGACTGACTGTCTGATCCCTCATTGACTGTCTGATCCCAGACAGACTGTCTGATCCCACACTGAATCTCTGATCCCTCACTGACTGTCTCATCCCTCACTGACTGTCTGATCCCAGAAAGACTGTCTGATCACAGACTTACTGTCTGATCCCTCACTGACTGTCTGATCCCAGAAAGACTGTCTGAACCCACACTGAGTGTCTGATCCCTCACTGACTGTTTGATCGGAGACTGACTCTCTGATCCCAGATTGCCTGTCTGATCCCAGACTTATTGTCTGATCCCAGACTGACTGTCTGATCCCAAACAGACTGTCTCTTTCCCAGGCTGAATGTAAGATACCAGACTGACAGTGGGATACCTCACTGATGGTCTGATCCCAGACTGACTGTAAGATGCAAGACTGACTGTCTGATCCCTCACTGACTGTCTGATCCCAGACTGACAGTCTGCTGCTTTAATGACTGTCTGATCCCAGACTGACTGTCTGATCCCAGACTGACTGTCTGATCGCTCACTGACTGTCCGATACCACACTGACTGTAAGATCCCAGACTGACTGTCTGATCCCTCATTGATTGTCTGATCCCAGACAGAATGTCTGATCCCTCACTGACTGTCTGATCCCTCACTGACTGTCTGATCCCATACAGACTGTCTGATCCCACACTAACTGTCTGATCCCAGACTTACTGTCTGATCCCTCACTGACTGTCTGATCCCAGAAAGACTGTCTGATCCCACACTGAGTGTCTGATCCCTCACTGACTGTCTGATCCCAGACTTATTGTCTGATCCCAGACTGACTGTCTGATCCCAAACAGACTGTCTGATCCCAGACTGAATGTAAGATACCAGACTGACTGTGGGATCCCTCACTGATGGTCTGATCCCAGACTGACTGTAAGATGCAAGACTGACTGTTTGATCCCTCACTGACTGTCTGATCCCAGACGGACAGTCTGATGCCTTAATGACTGTCTGATCCCAGACTTACTGTCTGATCGCTCACTGACTGTCTGATCCCACACTGACTGTAAGATCCCAGACTTACTCTCTGATCCCTCACTGACTGTCTGATCCCACACTGACTGCCTGATCGCTCACTGAATGTTTGATCCCAGACTGACTGTCTGATCCCTCATTGACTGTCTGATCCCAGACGGACTGTCTGATCCCAGACTTACTGTCTGATCCCTCACTGACTGTATGCTCCCAGAAAGACTGTCTGATCCCACACTGACTGTCTGATCCCTCACTGACTGTCTGATCAGAGACTGACTCTCTGATCCCAGACAGCCTGTCTGATCCTAAACAGACTGTCTGATCCCACGCTGAATGTAAGATACCAGACTGACTGTGGGGTCCCTCACTGACGGTCTGATCCCAGACTGCCTGTAAGATGCAAGACTGACTGTCTGATCCCTCACTGACTGTTTGATCCCACACTGACAGTCTGATGCTTTAATGACTGTCTGATCCCAGACTGACTGTCTGATCCCGGACTGACTGTCTGATCCCAGACTGACAGTCTGATGCTTTAATGACTGTCCGATCCCAAACTGACTGTCTGATCCCACACTGACTGTCTGATTACTCACTGACTGTTTGATCCCAGACTGACTGTCTGATCCCTCATTGACTGTCTGATCCCAGACAGACTGTCTGATCCCACACTGAATCTCTGATCCCTCACTGACTGTCTCATCCCTCACTGACTGTCTGATCCCAGAAAGACTGTCTGATCACAGACTTACTGTCTGATCCCTCACTGACTGTCTGATCCCAGAAAGACTGTCTGAACCCACACTGAGTGTCTGATCCCTCACTGACTGTTTGATCGGAGACTGACTCTCTGATCCCAGATTGCCTGTCTGATCCCAGACTTATTGTCTGATCCCAGACTGACTGTCTGATCCCAAACAGACTGTCTCTTTCCCAGGCTGAATGTAAGATACCAGACTGACAGTGGGATACCTCACTGATGGTCTGATCCCAGACTGACTGTAAGATGCAAGACTGACTGTCTGATCCCTCACTGACTGTCTGATCCCAGACTGACAGTCTGCTGCTTTAATGACTGTCTGATCCCAGACTGACTGTCTGATCCCAGACTGACTGTCTGATCGCTCACTGACTGTCCGATACCACACTGACTGTAAGATCCCAGACTGACTGTCTGATCCCTCATTGATTGTCTGATCCCAGACAGAATGTCTGATCCCTCACTGACTGTCTGATCCCTCACTGACTGTCTGATCCCATACAGACTGTCTGATCCCACACTAACTGTCTGATCCCAGACTTACTGTCTGATCCCTCACTGACTGTCTGATCCCAGAAAGACTGTCTGATCCCACACTGAGTGTCTGATCCCTCACTGACTGTCTGATCCCAGACTTATTGTCTGATCCCAGACTGACTGTCTGATCCCAAACAGACTGTCTGATCCCAGACTGAATGTAAGATACCAGACTGACTGTGGGATCCCTCACTGATGGTCTGATCCCAGACTGACTGTAAGATGCAAGACTGACTGTTTGATCCCTCACTGACTGTCTGATCCCAGACGGACAGTCTGATGCCTTAATGACTGTCTGATCCCAGACTTACTGTCTGATCGCTCACTGACTGTCTGATCCCACACTGACTGTAAGATCCCAGACTTACTCTCTGATCCCTCACTGACTGTCTGATCCCACACTGACTGCCTGATCGCTCACTGAATGTTTGATCCCAGACTGACTGTCTGATCCCTCATTGACTGTCTGATCCCAGACGGACTGTCTGATCCCTCACTGATTGTCTGATCCCTCACTGACTGTCTGGTCCCAGACTGACTGTCTGATCCCTCACTGGCTGTCTGATCCCAGACTGACTTTCTGAGTACTGACTGACTGTCTGATCACTCACTGACTGTCTGATCCCTCAATGATTGTCTGATCCCAGACTTACTATCTGAACCAGAATTAAAGTCTAATCCCAGACTGACAGTCTGATCCCAGACTGACTGTCTGACACAGACAGTCAGTAAGAACACAGACTGGCTGTCTGATCCCTCATTGACTCCCTGATCCCAGACTGACTGTCTTATCCCTCACTGACAGTCTGATATCTCACTGACTGTCTGATCCCAGACTGAATGTCTGATCCCTCACTGATTGTCTGATCCCAGACAGACTGTATGATCCCAGAATGACTGTCTTATCCCGCACTGACTGTCTGATCACTCACTGATTGTCTGATCCCAGACTGAATGTCTGATCACTCACTGATTGTCTGATCCCAGACTGAATGACTGATCCCTCACTGATTGTCTGATCCCAGACTGACTGTCTGATCCCTCACTGACAGTCTGATCCCACACTGACTGTCTGATCCCAGACTGATTGTCTGATCACAGACTGATTGTCTGATCCCAGACTAACTGTCTGATCACTCCCTGAATGACTGATCCCAGACGCTCTGTATGATCCCTCACTGACTGTATGATCTTAGACTGACTGTCTGATCCCTCGCTGACTGTCTGATCCCAGACTGACTCTCTGATCCCAGACTGACTGTCTGATCACTCCCTGAATGACTGATCCCAGACCTCTGCATGATCCCTCACTGACTGTATGATCTTAGACACCTGTCTGATCCCTCACTGAATCATTGATCCCTGATGGACTGTCTGATCCCTCACTGATTGTCTGATCTCACAGTGATTGTCTGATCCCTCACTGACTGTCTGATCCCAGATTGAATGTCTGATCCCTCGATGACTATCTGATCCCAGACTGACTAACTGATCCCAGACTGACTGTCTGATCCATCACTGACTGTCTGGTCCCAGACTGGCTGTCTGATCGCAGACTGACTGTCTGAGCACTGACTGACTGTCTGGTCACTCACTGACTGTCTGATCCCTCACTGATTGTCTGATCCCAGACTTACTGTGTGAACCAGAATTAATGTCTGATCCCAGATAGACTGTAAGAACAAAGACTGACTGTCTGATCCATTACTGACTGTCTGATCACTCACTGACTGTCTCATCCAAAACAGACAGTCTGATCCCACACTGACTGTCTGATCCCAGACTTTCTGGCTGATCCCTCACTGACTGTCTGATCCCAGACAGTCTGTCTGATCCCAGAATGACTGTCTGATCCCAGACTAACTCTCTGATCACTCACTGATTGTCTGATCCCTCAGTCACTGCCTGATCCCTCACTGACTGTCTGATCCCAGACTGACTGTCAAATCCCAGACTGATTGCCTGATCCCTCACTGACTGTCTGATCCCAGACTGACTGTCTGATCCCAGACTGATTGTCTGATCCCAGACTGAATGTCTGATCCCAGACTGTCTGTCTGAGCACTGTCTGACTGTCTGATCACTCATTGACTGTCTGAACCCACACTGATAGTCTGATCCCAGACTTACTTTCTGAACCAGACTCAATGTCTAATCCCAGACTGACTGTCTGATCCCAGAATGACTGTCTGACCCAGACAGACAGTAAGAACACAGACTGACTGTCCGATCCCTCACTGATTGTCTGATCCCAGACAGACTGTCTGATCCCTCTCTGATTCTCTGATCCCAGACAGAATGTCTGATCCCATAATGACTGTCTGATCCCAGACTAACTGTCTGATCACTCACTGATTGTCTGATCCCAGACTGAATGTCTGACCCCTCACTGATTGTCTGATCCCAGACAGACTCTCTGATCCCAGAATGGCTGTCTGATCCCAGACTAACTGTCTGATCACTCACTGATTGTCTGGTTCCTCAGCGACTGTCTGATCCCTCACTGACTATCTGATCCCAGACTAACTGTCTGATCCCAGACTGACTGCCTGATCCCAGACTTACTGTCTGATCCCAGACTGGTTGTCTGATCCCAGACTGACTGTCTGATCCCAGAATGACTGTCTGATCACTCGCTGACAGTCTGATCCCAGACTGACTGTCTGATCCCAGACTGACTGTCTGATCACTCCCTTAATGACTGATCCCAGACTCTCTGTCTGATCCCTCACTGACTGTATGATCTTAGACTGACTGTCTGATCCCTCACTGGCTGTCTGATCCCAGACTGACTGTCTGATCCCAGACTAACTGTCTTATCCCTCACTGACTGTCTGATCCCTCACTGACTGTCTGATCCCAGACTGACTGTCTGATCCCAGACTAACTGTCTGATCCCAGACTAACTGTCTTATCCCTCACTGACTGTCTGATCCCTCACTGACTGTCTGATCCCAGACTGACTGTCTGATCCCAGACTAACTGTCTGATCCCTCAATGACTGTCTGAGCCCTCACTGACTGTCTGATCCCAGACTGACTGTCTGAACCCTCACTGACTGTCTGATCCCATTCAGATTGTCTGATCCCACACTGACTGTCTGATCCCAGACTTACTGTCTGATCCCTCACTGACTGTATGATCCCAGAAAGACTGTCTGATCCCACACTAAGTGTCTGATCCCTCACTGACTGTCTGATTGGAGACTGACTCGCTGATCCCAAACTGCCTGTCTGATCCCAGACTTATTGTCTGATCCCAGACTGACTGTCTGATCCCAGATTGACTGTCTGATCCCAAACAGGCTGTCTGATCACAGTCTGAATGTAAGATAGCAGACTGACTGTGGGATCCCTCACTGACGGTCTGATCCCAGACTGACTGTCTGATCCCAGACTGATTCTCTGATCCCAGACTGACTGGCTGATCCCTCACTGACTGTCTGAACCCTCACTGACTGTCTGGTCCCAGACATGACTGCCTGATCCATCACTGGCTGTCTGATCCCAGACTGACTGTCTGAGCACTGACTGACTGTCTGATCACTCACTGACTGTCTGAACCCTCACTGATTGTCTGATCCCAGACTTACTATCTGAACCAGAATTAATATCTAATCCCAGACTGACAGTCTGACCCCAGACTGACTGTCTGACCCAGACAGACAGTAAGAAGACAGACTGGCTGTCTGATCCCTCACTGATTGTCTGATCCCAGACAGATTGTCTGATCCCTCACTGATTCTCTGATCCCAGACAGACTGTCTGATCCCAGAATGACTGTCTGATCCCAGACTAACTGTCTGATCACTCACGTATTGTCTGGTCCCTCAGCGACTGTCTGATCCCTCACTGACTGTCTGATCCCAGAATGACTGTCTTATTCCAGACTGACTGTCTGATCCCAGACTGACTGTCTGATCCCTCACTGACTATCTGATCCCAGACTGGCAGTCTGATCCCAGACTGACCGTCTGATCCCTCACTGACAGTCTGATCCCTCACTGACTGTCTGATCCCAGACTGAATGTCTGATCCCTCACTGATTGTCTGATCCCAGACAGACTGTCTGATCCCAGAATGACTGTCTGATCCCAGACTAACTGTCTGATCACTCACTGATTGTCTGGTCCCTCGGCGACTGTCTAATCCCTCCCTGACTGTCTGATCCCAGACTTACTGGAATGGCGGGAATGACCTACGAGGAGAGATTGAATAGTTTGGGCTTGTACTCACTGGAGTTTAGAAGATTGAGAGGGGATCTCATCGAAACATATAAAATTATGGCAGGCCTGGACAGGCTGAATTCAGAGAGAATGTTTCCAATGGCAGGGGAGCACAGAACCAGGGGCCACAGTCTAAAAATAGCGGGCAAATCATTTAAAACAGAGATGAGGAAGAATTTCTTCACTCAAAGAGTGGTGAGCCTGTGGAATTCCCTGCCACAGAGGGCTGTGAAGGCTAATTCAATAAATATTTTCAAGAGAGAATTGGATATATTTCTGAAGGCTAAGGGGATTAAGGGTTACGGAGAAAAGGCGGGGACGGGGTACTGAACTGGTAAGATCAGCTAAGATCTCAGACGAAGATCAGCCATGATCTCATTGAATGGCGGAGCAGGCTCGAAGGGCCGAATGGCCTACTCCTGTTCCTATCTCTATGTTTCTATGTTTCTATCCCTCACTGACTATCTGATCCCAGACTCACCGTCTGATCCCTCACTGACAGTCTGATCCCTCACTAACTGTCTGATCCCAGACTGAATGTCTGATCCCTCACTGATTGTCTGATCCCAGACAGACTGTCTGATCCCAGAATTATTTTCTGATCCCAGACTAACTGTCTGATCCCTCACTGACTATCTGATCCCAGACTGACCGTCTGATCCCTCACTGACAGTCTGATCCCTCACTGACTCTCTGATCCCAGACTGAATGTCTGATCCCTCACTGATTGTCTGATCCCAGACAGACTGTCTGATCCCAGAATTATTTTCTGATCCCAGACTAACTGTCTGATCCCTCACTGACTATCTGATCCCAGACTGACCGTCTGATCCCTCACTGACTGTCTGATCCCTCGCTGACTGTCTCATCCCAGACTGAATGTCTGATCCCAGACTGACTGTCTGCTCCCTCAATTACTGTCTGATCCCAGACTGATTGTCTGATCCCAGACTGACTGTCTGATCTCAGAATGACTGTCTGATCCCAGACTAACTGTCTGATCACTCGCTGACTGTCTGATCCCAGACTGACTGTCTGATCCCAGACTGACTGTCTGATCACTCCCTTAATGACTGATCCCAGACTCTCTGCCAGATCCCTCACTGACTGTATGATCTTAGACTGACTGTCTGATCCCTCACTGGCTGTCTGATCCCAGACAAACTGTCTGATCCCAGACTAACTGTCTGATACCTCAATGACTGTCTGAGCCCTCACTGACTGTCTGATCCAAGACTGACTGTCTGATCCCTCACTGACTATCTGATCCCATAATGACTGTCTGATCCCACACTGACTGTCTGATCCCAGACTTACTGTCTGATCCCTCACTGACTGTCTGATCCAAGACTGACTGTCTGATCCCTCACTGACTATCTGATCCCATACTGACTGTCTGATCCCACACTGACTGCCTGATCCCACACTGACTGTCTGATCCCAGACTGACTGTCTGATCCCATACAGACTGTCTGATCCCACACTGACTGTCTGATCCCAGACTTACTGTCTGATCCCTCACTGACTGTATGATCCCAGAAAGACTGTCTGATCCCACACTGAGTGTCAGATCCCTCACTGACTGTCTTATCGGAGACTGACTCTCTGATCCCAGACTGCCTGTCTGATCCCAGACTTATTGTCTGAGCACTGACTGACCGTCTGATCCCTCACTGACAGTCTGATCCCTCACTGACTCTCTGATCCCAGACTAACTGTCTGATCCCTCACTGACTATCTGATCCCAGACTGACCGTCTGATCCCTCACTGACTGTCTGATCCCTCGCTGACTGTCTCATCCCAGACTGAATGTCTGATCCCAGACTGACTGTCTGATCCCAGAATGACTGTCTGCTCCCTCAATGACTGTCTGATCCCAGACTGATTGTCTGATCCCAGACTGACTGTCTGATCTCAGAATGACTGTCTGATCCCAGACTAACTGTCTGATCACTCGCTGACTGTCTGATCCCAGACTGACTGTCTGATCCCAGACTGACTGTCTGATCACTCCCTTAATGACTGATCCCAGACTCTCTGCCAGATCCCTCACTGACTGTATGATCCCTCTGTGACTATCTGATCCCTCACTGGCTGTCTGATCCCAGACTAACTGTCTGATCCCAGACTAACTGTCTGATCCCTCAATGACTGTCTGAGCCCTCACTGACTGTCTGATCCAAGACTGACTGTCTGATCCCTCACTGACTGTCTGATCCCATACTGACTGTCTGATCCCACACTGACTGTCTGATCCCTCACTGACTGTCTGGTCCCAGACGGACTGTCTGATCCCTCACTGGCTCTCTGATCCCAGACTTACAGTCTGATCACTGACTGACTGTCTGATCACTCACTGACTGTCTGAACCCTCACTGATTGACTGATCCCAGACTTACTATCTGAACCAGACTTAATGTCTAATCCCAGACTGACAGTCTGATCCCAGACTGACTGTCTGACCCAGACAGACAGTAAGAACACAGACTGACTCTCTGATTCCTCACTGATTGTCTGATCCCAGACAAACTGTCTGATCCCTCACTGACTATCTGATCCCAGACTGGCAGTCTGATCCCAGACTGAATGTCTGATCCCTCACTGATTGTCTGATCCCAGACAGACTGTCTGATCCCAGACTAACTGTCTGATCACTCACTGATTGTCTGGTCCCTCGGCGACTGTCTAATCCCTCCCTGACTGTCTGATCCCAGACTGACCGTCTGATCCCTCACTGACAGTCTGATCCCTCACTAACTGTCTGATCCCAGACTGAATGTCTGATCCCAGACTAACTGCCTGATCGCTCACTGATTGTCTGATCCCTCTGTGAATGTCTGATCCCGCACTGATTCTCTGATCCCAGACAGACTGTCTGATCCCTCACTCACTGTCTGATCCCAGACTGACTGTCTGGTCCCTCACTGACTGTCTGATCCCTCGCTGACTGTCTGGTCCCAGACGGACTGTCTGATCCCTCACTGGCTCTCTGATCCCAGACTTACAGTCTGAGCACTGACTGACTGTCTGATCACTCACTGAATGTCTGAACCCTCACTGATTGACTGATCCCAGACTTACTATCTGAACCAGACTTAATGTCTAATCCCAGACTGACAGTCTGATCCCAGACTGACTGTCTGACCCACACAGACAGTAAGAACACAGACTGACTCTCTGATCCCTCACTGATTGTCTGATCCCAGACAAACTGTCTGATCCCTTAATGATTCTCTGATCCCAGACAGACTGTCTGATCCCAGAATGACTGTCTGGTCCCAGACTAACTGTCTGATCACTCACTGATTGTCTGGTCCCTCAGCGACTGTCTGATCCCTCACTGACTGTCTGATCCCAGACTTACTATCTGAACCAGACTTAATATCTAATCCCAGACTGACAGCCTGACCCCAGACTGACTGTCTGACCCAGACAGACAGTAAGAATACAGACTGACTGCCTGATCCGTCACTGATTGTCTGATCCCAGACAGACTGTCTGATCCCTCACTGATTCTCTGATCCCAGGCAGACTGTCTGATCCCAGAATGACTGTCTGATCCCAGACTAACTGTCTGATCACTCACGTATTGTCTGGTCCCTCAGCGACTGTCTGATCCCTCACTGACTGTCTGATCCCAGACTGACTGTCTTATTCCAGACTGACTGTCTGATCCCAGACTGACTGTCTTATCACTCCCTTAATGACTGATCCCAGACTCTCTGCCAGGTCCCTCACTGACTGTATGATCATAGACTGACTGTTTGATCCCTCACTGGCTGTCTGATCCCAGACTAACTGTCTGATCCCTCAATGACTGTCTGAGCCCTCACTGACTATCTGACCCCATACTGACTGTCTGATCCCACACTGACTGTCTGATCCCAGACTTACTGTCTGATCCCTCACTGACTGTGGCACGGTGGCATAGTGGTTAGCACTGTTGCCTCACAGCGCCAGGGACCCGGGTTCGAATCCGGCCTCGGGCGACTGTCTGTGTGGAGTTTGCACATTCTCCCCGTGTTTGCGTGGGTTTCCTCCGGGTGCTCCGGTTTCCTCCCACAGTCCAAAGATGTGCGAGTTAGGTTGATTGACGATGATAAATTGACCCTTAGTGTTAGGGGGATTAAATACGTGGGGTTACGGGGATAGGGTGGGATATGTGTTGGTGTAGAGGTTACGGGGATTGGGTGGGATATGTGTCGGTGCAGGCTCGATGGGCCGAAATGGCCTCTATCTGCACTGTGGGGTTTCTGTGATTCTGTGATTCTGACTGTATGATCCCAGAAAGAATGTCTGATCCCACACTGGGTGTCTGATCCCTCACTGACTGTCTGATCGGTGACTGACTCTCTGATCCCAGACTGCCTGTCTGATCCCAGACTTATTGTCTGATCCCGACTTACTGTCTGATCCCAGACTGACTGTCTGATCCCAAACAGACTGTCTGATCCCAGGCTGAATGTAATATACCAGACTGACTGTGGGATCCCTCACTGACGGTCTGATCCCAGAATGACTGTCTGATCCCAGACCGATTGTCTGATCCCTCACTGGCTCTCTGATCCCAGACTTACTGTCTGAACACTGACTGACTGTCTGATCACTCACTGACTGTCTGAACCCTCACTGATTGTCTGATCCCAGACTTACTATCTGAACCAGATTAATGTCTATTCCCAGACTGACAGTCTGGTCCCAGACTGACTGTCTGACCCAGACAGACAGTAAGAACACAGACTGACTGTCTGATCCCTCACTGGTTGTCTGATCCCAGACAAACTGTCTGATCCCTTAATGATTCTCTGATCCCAGACAGACTGTCTGAGCCCAGAATGACTGTCTGATCCCAGACTAACTGTCTGATCACTCACTGATTGTCTGGTCCCTCACTGACTGTCTGATCCCAGACTGACTGTCTGATTCCACACTGACTGTCTGATCCCTCACTGACTGTCTGATCCCAGACTGAATGCCTGATCCCAGACTGACTGTCTGATCCCTCATTGACTGTCTGATCCCAGACTTACAGTCTGATGCTTTCATGACTGTCTGATCCCAGACTGACTGTCTGATCGCTCACTGACTGTCTGATCCCACACTGACTGTAAGATCCCAGACTGACTGTATGATCCCAGACAGACTGTCTGATCCCAGACTGACTGTCTGATCGCTCACTGACTGCCTGATCCCACACTGACTGTAAGATCCCAGACTGACTGTCTGATCCCAAACTGACTGTCTGATCCCACACTGACTGCCTGATCCCTCACTGACTGTTTGATCCCAGACAGACTGTCTGATCCCTCACTGATTGTCTGATCCCTCACTGACTGTCTGATCCCAGACTGAATGTCTGGTCCCTCACTGACTGTCTGATCCCTCACTGACTGTATGATCCCATACAGACTGTCTGATCCCACACTGAGTGTCTGATCCCTCACTGACTGTCTGATCGGAGACTTACCCTCTGAACCCAGACTGCCTGTCTGATTGCAGACTTATTGTCTGATCCCAGACTGACTGTCTGATCCCAAACAGACTGCCTGACCCCAGACTGAATGTAAGATACCAGACTGACTGTGGGATCCCTCACTGACGGTCTGATCCCTGGCTGACTGTAAGATGCAAGACTGACTGTCTGATCCCTCACTGACTGTCTGATCCCAGACTGACAGTCTGATGCCTTAATGACTGTCTGATCCCAGACTGAGTGTCTGATCGCTCACTGCCTGTCTGATCCCACACTGACTGTAAGATCCCAGACTGACTGTCTGATCCCAAACTGACTGTCTGATCCCACACTGATTGTCTGATCCCTCACTGAATGTTGGATCCCAGACTGACTTTCTGACCCCTCATTGACTGTCTGATCCCAGACAGACTGTCTGCTCCCTCACTGATTGTCTGATCCCTCACTGAAAGTCTGATCCCAGACTGACTGTGTGAACCCTCACTGACTGTCTGCTCCCTCACTGACTGTCTGATCCCAGACTGAATGTCTGATCCCAGACTGATTGTCTGATCCCAGACTGACTGTCTGATCCCAGAATGACTGTCTGATCCCAGACTAACTCTCTGATCACTCACCGACTGTCTGATCCCAGACTGACTGTCTGATCCCAGACTGACTGTCTGATCACTCCCTTAATGACTGATCCGAGACTCTCTGTCTGATCCCTCACTGACTGTATGATCTTAGACTGACTGTCTGATCCCTCACTGGCTGTCTGATCCCAGACTAACTGTCTGATCCCAGACTAACTGTCTGATCCCTCACTGACTGTCTGATCCCTCACTGACTGTCTGATCCCAGACTGACTGTCTGATCCCATACATACTGTCTGATCCCACACTGAGTGTCTGATCCCTCACTGACTGTCTGATCGGAGACTGACTCTCTGATCACAGACTGCCTCTCTGATCCCAGACTAACTGTCTGATCCCAGACTAACTGTCTGATCCCTCACTGACTGTCTGATCCCAGACTGACTGTGTGATCCCATACAGACTGTCTGATCCCACACTGAGTGTTTGATCCCTCACTGACTGTCTGATCGGAGACTGAATCTCTGATCCCAGACTGCCTCTCTGATCCCAGACTTATTGTCTGATCCCAGACTGACTGTCTGATCCCAGACTGACTGTCTGAACCCAGGCTGAATGTAAGATACCAGACTGACTGTGGGATCCCTCACTGATGGTCTGATCCCAGACTGACTGTAAGATGCAAGACTGACTGTCTGATCCCTCACTGACTGTCTGATCCCAGACTTACAGTCTGATGCTTTCATGACTGTCTGATCCCAGACTGACTGTCTGATCCCATACAGACTATCTGATCCCACACTGACTGTCTGATCCCAGACTTACTGTCTGATCCCTCACTGACTGTATAATCCCAGAAAGACTGTCTGATCCCACACTGAGTGTCTGAACCCTCACTGACTGTCTGATCGGAGACTGACTCTCTGATCCCAGACTGCCTCTCTGATCCCAGACTTATTGTCTGATCCCAGACTGACTGTCTGATCCCAGACTGACTGTCTGACCCCAAAAAGACTGTCTGATCCCAGGCTGAATGGAAGGTCGCAGACTGACTGTGGGATCCCTCACTGACGGTCTGATCCCAGACTGACTGTCTGATCCCAGACTGATTGTCTGATCCCAGACTGACTGGCTGATCCCTCACTGGCTGTCTGATCCCAGACTGACTGTCTGATCCCTCACTGACTGTATGATCCCATACAGACTGTCTGATCCCACACTGAGTGTCTGATCCCTCACTGACTGTCTGATCGGAGACTTACCCTCTGAACCCAGACTGCCTGTCTGATCGCAGACTTATTGTCTGATCCCAGACTGACTGTCTGATCCCAAACAGACTGCCTGACCCCAGACTGAATGTAAGATACCAGACTGACTGTGGGATCCCTCACTGACGGTCTGATCCCTGGCTGACTGTAAGATGCAAGACTGACTGTCTGATCCCTCACTGACTGTCTGATCCCAGACTGACAGTCTGATGCCTTAATGACTGTCTGATCCCAGACTGAGTGTCTGATCGCTCACTGCCTGTCTGATCCCACACTGACTGTAAGATCCCAGACTGACTGTCTGATCCCAAACTGACTGTCTGATCCCACACTGATTGTCTGATCCCTCACTGAATGTTGGATCCCAGACTGACTTTCTGACCCCTCATTGACTGTCTGATCCCAGACAGACTGTCTGCTCCCTCACTGATTGTCTGATCCCTCACTGAAAGTCTGATCCCAGACTGACTGTGTGAACCCTCACTGACTGTCTGCTCCCTCACTGACTGTCTGATCCCAGACTGAATGTCTGATCCCAGACTGATTGTCTGATCCCAGACTGACTGTCTGATCCCAGAATGACTGTCTGATCCCAGACTAACTCTCTGATCACTCACCGACTGTCTGATCCCAGACTGACTGTCTGATCCCAGACTGACTGTCTGATCACTCCCTTAATGACTGATCCGAGACTCTCTGTCTGATCCCTCACTGACTGTATGATCTTAGACTGACTGTCTGATCCCTCACTGGCTGTCTGATCCCAGACTAACTGTCTGATCCCAGACTAACTGTCTGATCCCTCACTGACTGTCTGATCCCTCACTGACTGTCTGATCCCAGACTGACTGTCTGATCCCATACATACTGTCTGATCCCACACTGAGTGTCTGATCCCTCACTGACTGTCTGATCGGAGACTGACTCTCTGATCACAGACTGCCTCTCTGATCCCAGACTAACTGTCTGATCCCAGACTAACTGTCTGATCCCTCACTGACTGTCTGATCCCAGACTGACTGTGTGATCCCATACAGACTGTCTGATCCCACACTGAGTGTTTGATCCCTCACTGACTGTCTGATCGGAGACTGAATCTCTGATCCCAGACTGCCTCTCTGATCCCAGACTTATTGTCTGATCCCAGACTGACTGTCTGATCCCAGACTGACTGTCTGAACCCAGGCTGAATGTAAGATACCAGACTGACTGTGGGATCCCTCACTGATGGTCTGATCCCAGACTGACTGTAAGATGCAAGACTGACTGTCTGATCCCTCACTGACTGTCTGATCCCAGACTTACAGTCTGATGCTTTCATGACTGTCTGATCCCAGACTGACTGTCTGATCCCATACAGACTATCTGATCCCACACTGACTGTCTGATCCCAGACTTACTGTCTGATCCCTCACTGACTGTATAATCCCAGAAAGACTGTCTGATCCCACACTGAGTGTCTGAACCCTCACTGACTGTCTGATCGGAGACTGACTCTCTGATCCCAGACTGCCTCTCTGATCCCAGACTTATTGTCTGATCCCAGACTGACTGTCTGATCCCAGACTGACTGTCTGACCCCAAAAAGACTGTCTGATCCCAGGCTGAATGGAAGGTCGGAGACTGACTGTGGGATCCCTCACTGACGGTCTGATCCCAGACTGACTGTCTGATCCCAGACTGATTGTCTGATCCCAGACTGACTGGCTGATCCCTCACTGGCTGTCTGATCCCAGACTGACTGTCTGAGCACTGACTGACTGTCTGATCACTCACTGACTGTCTGAACCCTCACTGATTGTCTGATCCCAGACTTACTATCTGAACCAGACTTAATATCTAATCCCAGACTGACAGTCTGACCCCAGACTGACTGTCTGACCCAGACAGACAGTAAGAACACAGACTGACTGTCTGGTCCCTCACTGATTGTCTGATCCCAGACAGACTGTCTGATCCCTCACTGATTCTCTGATCCCAGACAGACTGTCTGATCCCAGAATGACTGTCTGATCCCAGACTAACTGTCTGATCACTCACGTATTGTCTGGTCCCTCAGCGACTGTCTGATCCCTCACTGACTGTCTGATCCCAGACTGACTGTCTTATTCCAGACTGACTGTCTGATCCCAGACTGACTGTCTGATCACTCCCTTAATGAATGATCC
This sequence comes from Somniosus microcephalus, assembly GCF_052327205.1. Lineage (NCBI taxonomy): Eukaryota > Metazoa > Chordata > Chondrichthyes > Squaliformes > Somniosidae > Somniosus > Somniosus microcephalus. The sequence goes on along the minus strand of NC_141010.1, from coordinate 67,346,466 downwards.
CAGACTTACTGTCTGATCCCTCACTGACTGTATAATCCCAGAAAGACAGTCTGATCCCACACTGAGTGTCTGAACCCTCACTGACTGTCTGATCGGAGACTGACTCTATGATCCCAGACTGCCTCTCTGAACCCAGACTTATTGTCTGATCCCAAACAGACTGTCTGATCCCAGGCTGAATGTAAGATACCAGACTGACTGTGGGATCCCTCACTGATGGTCTGATCCCAGACTGACTGTAAGATGCAAGACTGACTGTCTGATTCCTCACTGACTGTCTGATCCCAGACTTACAGTCTGATGCTTTCATGACTGTCTGATCCCAGGCTGACTGTCTGATCCCACACTGACTGTCTGATCGCTCACTGACTGTCTGATCCCACACTGACTGTAAGATCCCAGACTGACTGTCTGATCCCAAACTGACTGTCTGATCCCACACTGACTGTCTGATCCCTCACTGACTGTTTGATCCCAGACAGGCTGTCTGATCCCTCACTGACTGCCTGATCCCATACAGACTGTCTGATCCCACACTGACTGTCTGATCCCAGACTAACTGTCTGATCACTCACGTATTGTCTGGTCCCTCAGCAACTGTCTGATCCCTCACCGACTGTCTGATCCCAGACTGACTGTCTTATTCCAGACTGACTGTCTGATCCCAGACTGACTGTCTGATCACTCCCTTAATGACTGATCCCAGACTCTCTGCCAGATCCCTCACTGACTGTATGATCTTAGACTGACTGTCTGATCCCTCACTGGCTGTCTGATCCCAGACAAACTGTCTGATCCCAGACTAACTGTCTGATACCTCAATGACTGTCTGAGCCCTCACTGACTGTCTGATCCAAGACTGACTGTCTGATCCCTCACTGACTATCTGATCCCATACTGACTGTCTGATCCCACACTGACTGTCTGATCCCAGACTTACTGTCTGATCCCTCACTGACTGTCTGATCCAAGACTGACTGTCTGATCCCTCACTGACTATCTGATCCCATACTGACTGTCTGATCCCACACTGACTGCCTGATCCCACACTGACTGTCTGATCCCAGACTGACTGTCTGATCCCATACAGACTGTCTGATCCCACACTGACTGTCTGATCCCAGACTTACTGTCTGATCCCTCACTGACTGTATGATCCCAGAAAGACTGTCTGCTCCCACACTGAGTGTCTGATCCCTCACTGACTGTCTTATCGGAGACTGACTCTCTGATCCCAGACTGCCTGTCTGATCCCAGACTTATTGTCTGATCCCAGACTTACTGTCTGATCCCAGACTGAGTGTCTGTTCCCAAACAGACTGTCTGATCCCAGGCTGAATGTAAGATACCAGACTGACAGTGGGATCCCTCACTGACGGTCTGATCCCAGACTGACTGTCTGATCCCAGACTGATTGTCTGATCCCAGACTGAATGTCTGATACCTCAGTGACTGTCTGATCCCTCACTGACTGTCTGGTCCCAGGCGGACTGTCTGATCTCTCCCTGGCTCTCTGATCCCAGACTTACTGTCTGAGCACTGACTGACTGTCTGATCACTCACTGACTGTCTGAACCCTCACTGATTGTCTGATCTCAGACTTACTATCTGAACCACACTTAATATCTAATCCCAGACTGACAGTCTGACCCCAGACTGACTGTCTGACCCAGACAGACAGTAAGAACACAGACTGACAGTCTGATCCCTCACTGATTGTCTGGTCCCAGACAGACTGTCTGATCCCTCACTGATTCTCTGATCGCAGACAGACTGATCCCAGAATGACTGTCTGATCCCAGACTAACTGTCTGATCACTCACATATTGTCTGGTCCCTCAGCGACTGTCTGATCCCTCACTGACTGTCTGATCCCAGACTCTCTGCCAGATCCCTCACTGACTGTATGATCGTAGACTGACTGTCTGATCCCTCACTGGCTGTCTGATCACAGACTTACTGTCTGATCCCAGACTAACTGTCTGATCCCTCAATGACTGTCTGAGCCCTCACTGACTGTTTGATCCAAGACTGACTGTCTGATCCCTCACTGACTATCTGATTCCATACTGACTGTCTGATCCCACACTGACTGTCTGATCCCAGACTTACTGTCTGATCCCTCACTGACTGTCTGATCCCATACAGACTGTCTGATCCCATACAGACTGTCTGATCCCTCACTGACTATCTTATCCCATACTGACTGTCTGATCCCACACTGACTGTCTGATCCCACACTGACTGTCTGATCCCACACTGACTGTCTGATCCCAGACTGACTGTCTGATCCCATACAGACTGTCTGATCCCACACTGACTGTCTGATCCCAGACTTACTGTCTGATCCCTCACTGACTGTATGATCCCAGAAAGACTGTCTGATCCCACACTGAGTGTCTGATCCCTCACTGACTGTCTGATCGGAGACTGACTCTCTGATCCCAGACTGCCTGTCTGATCACAGACTTATTGTCTGATCCCAGACTTACTGTCTGATCCCAGACTGAGTGTCTGTTCCCAAACAGACTGTCTGATCCCAGGCTGAATGTAAGATAGCAGACTGACTGTGGGATCCCTCACTGACGGTCTGATCCCAGACTGACTGTCTGATCCCAGACTGATTGTCTGATCCCAGACAGAATATCTGATCCCTCACTGACTGTCTGATCCCTCACTGACTGTCTGATCCCAGGCGGACTGTCTGATCCCTCACTGGCTCTCTGATCCCAGACTTACTGTCTGAGCACTGACTGACTGTCTGATCACTCACTGACTGTCTGAACCCTCACTGATTGTCTGATCTCAGACTTACTATCTGAACCAGACTTAATATCTAATCCCAGACTGACAGTCTGACCCCAGACTGACTGTCTGACCCAGACAGACAGTAAGAACACAGACTGACTCTCTGATCCCTCACTGATTGTCTGATCCCAGACAGACTGTCTGATCCCTCACTGATTCTCTGATCGCAGACAGACTGTCTGATCCCAGAATGACTGTCTGATCCCAGACTAACTGTCTGATAACTCACCTATTGTCTGGTCCCTCAGCGACTGTCTGATCCCTCACTGACTGTCTGATCCCAGACTGACTGTCTAATTCCAGACTGACTGTCTCATCACTCCCTTAATGACTGATCCCAGACTCTCTGCCAGATCCCTCACTGACTGTATGATCTTAGAGTGACTGACTGATCCCAGACTGACTGTCTGATCCCAGACTGATTGTCTGATCCCAGACTGAATGTCTGATCCCTCACTGACTGTCTGATCCCTCACTGACTGTCTGGTCCCAGGCAGACTGTCTGATCCCTCACTGGCTCTCTGATCCCAGACTTACTGTCTGAGCACTGACTGACTGTCTGATCACTCACTGACTCTCTGAACCCTCACTGATTGTCTGATCTCAGACTTACTATCTGAACCAGATTAATGTCTAATCCCAGACTGACAGTCTGATCCCAGACTGACTGTCTGACCCAGACAGACAGTAAGAACACAGACTGACTGTCTGATCCCTCACTGACTGTCTGATCCCAGACTCTCTGCCAGATCCCTCACTGACTGTATGATCGTAGACTGACTGTCTGATCCCTCACTGGCTGTCTGATCCCAGACTTACTGTCTGATCCCAGACTTACTGTCTGATCCCAGACTAACTGTCTGATCCCTCAATGACTGTCTGAGCCCTCACTGACTGTCTGATCCAAGACTGACTGTCTGATCCCTCACTGACTATCTGATTCCATACTGACTGTCTGATCCCACACTGACTGTCTGATCCCAGACTTACTGTCTGATCCCTCACTGACTGTCTGATCCCATACAGACTGTCTGATCCCATACAGACTGTCTGATCCCTCACTGACTATCTTATCCCATACTGACTGTCTGATCCCACACTGACTGTCTGATCCCACACTGACTGTCTGATCCCAGACTGACTGTCTGATCCCATACAGACTGTCTGATCCCACACTGACTGTCTGATCCCAGAAAGACTGTCTGATCCCACACTGAGTGTCTGATCCCTCACTGACTGTCTCATCGGAGACTGACTCTCTGATCCCAGACTGCCTGTCTGATCCCAGACTTATTGTCTGATCCCAGACTTACTGTCTGATCCCAGACTGAGTGTCTGTTCCCAAACAGACTGTCTGATCCCAGGCTGAATGTAAGATACCAGACTGACTGTGGGATCCCTCACTGACGGTCTGATCCCAGACTGACTGTCTGATCCCAGACTGAATATCTGATCCCTCACTGACTGTCTGATCCCTCACTGACTGTCTGGTCCCAGGCGGACTGTCTGATCCCTCACTGGCTCTCTGATCCCAGACTTACTGTCTGAGCACTGACTGACTGTCTGATCACTCACTGACTGTCTGAACCCTCACTGATTGTCTGATCTCAGACTTACTATCTGAACCAGACTTAATATCTAATCCCAGACTGACAGTCTGACCCCAGATTGACTGTCTGACCCAGACAGACAGTAAGAACACAGACTGACTCTCTGATCCCTCACTGATTGTCTGATCCCAGACAGACTGTCTGATCCCTCACTGATTTTCTGATCGCAGACAGACTGTCTGATCCCAGAATGACTGTCTGATCCCAGAATAACTGTCTGATAACTCACGTATTGTCTGGTCCCTCAGCGACTGTCTCATCCCTCACTGACTGTCTGATCCCAGACTGACTGTCTTATTCCAGACTGACTGTCTCATCACTCCCTTAATGACTGATCCCAGACTCTCTGCCAGATCCCTCACTGACTGTATGATCTTAGACTGACTGTCTGATCCCAGACTGACTGTCTGATCCCAGACTGATTGTCTGATCCCAGACTGAATGTCTGATCCCTCACTGACTGTCTGATCCCTCACTGACTGTCTGGTCCCAGGCAGACTGTCTGATCCCTCACTGGCTCTCTGATCCCAGACTTACTGTCTGAGCACTGACTGACTGTCTGATCACTCACTGACTCTCTGAACCCTCACTGATTGTCTGATCTCAGACTTACTATCTGAACCAGATTAATGTCTAATCCCAGACTGACAGTCTGATCCCAGACTGACTGTCTGACCCAGACAGACAGTAAGAACACAGACTGACTGTCTGATTCCTCACTGATTGTCTGATCCCAGACAAACTGTCTCATCCCTTAATGATTCTCTGATCCCAGACAGACTGTCTGATCCCAGAATAACTGTCTGATCCCAGACTAACTGTCTAATTCCAGACTGACAGTCTGATCCCAGACTGACTGTCTGATTCCAGACTGACTGTCTGATCCCAGACTTACTGTCTGATCCCTCACTGACTATCTGATCCCAGACTGACTGTCTGATCCCAGACTGAATGCCTGATCCCAGACTAATTGTCTGATCGCTCACAGATTGTCTGATCCCTCTGTGACTGTGTGATCCCAGACCTACAGTCTGATGCTTTCATGACTGTCTGATCCCAGACTGACTGTCTGATCCCAGACTGACTGTCTGATCGCTCACTGACTGTCTGATCCCACACTGACTGTAAGATCCCAGACTGACTGTCTGATCCCTCACTGACTGTCTGATCCCAGACTTACAGTCTGATGCTTTCATGACTGTCTGATCCCAGACTGACTGTCTGATCCCAGACTGACTGTCTGATCGCTCACTGACTGTCTGATCCCACACTGACTGTAAGATCCCAGACTGACTGTCTGATCCCAAACTGACTGTCTGATCCCACACTGACTGTCTGATCCCTCACTGACTGTTTGATCCCAGACAGACTGTCTGATCCCAGACTGACTGTCTGATCGCTCACTGACTGTCTGATCCCACACTGACTGTAAGATCCCAAACTGACTGTCTGATCCCAAACTGACTGTCTGATCCCACACTGACTGTCTGATCCCTCACTGACTGTTTGATCCCAGACAGACTGTCTGATCCCAGACTGACTGTCTGATCGCTCACTGACCGTCTGATCCCACACTGACTGTAAGATCCCAGACTGACTGTCTGATCCCAAACTGACTGTCTGATCCCACACTGACTGTCTGATCCCTCACTGACTGTTTGATCCCAGACAGACTGTCTCATCCCTCACTGATTGTCTGATCCCTCACTGACTGTCTGATCCCAGACTGAATGTCTGATCCCTCACTGACTGTCTGATCCCTCACTGACTGTATGATCCCATACAGACTGTCTGATCCCACACTGAGTGTCTGATCCCTCACTGACTGTCTGATCGGAGACTTTCCCTCTGATCCCAGACTGCCTGTCTGATCCCAGACTTATTGTCTGATCCCAGAATGACTGTCTGATCCCAAACAGACTGTCTGACCCCAGACTGAATGTAAGATACCAGACTGACTGTGGGATCCCTCACTGACGGTCTGATCCCTGGCTGACTGTAAGATGCAAGAATGACTGTCTGATCCCTCACTGACTGTCTGATCCCAGACTGACAGTCTGATGCCTTAATGACTGTCTGATCCCAGACTGAGTGTCTGATCGCTCACTGACTGTCTGATCCCACACTGACTGTAAGATCCCAGACTGACTGTCTGATCCCAAACTGACTGTCTGATCCCACACTGATTGTCTGATCCCTCACTGAATGTTGGATCCCAGACTGACTTTCTGACCCCTCATTGACTGTCTGATCCCAGACAGACTGTCTGCTCCCTCACTGATTGTCTGATCCCTCACTGACTGTCTGATCCCAGACTGAATGTCTGATCCCTCACTGACTGTCTGATTCCAAACTGACTGTCTGATCCCAGACTGATTGTCAGATCCCAGGATGGCTGTCTGATCCCAGAATGACAGTCTAATCCCAGACTAACTGTTTATCACTCACTGACTGTCTGATCAATCACTGAATGTCTGATCCCAGACTGACTGTGTGACCCCTCACTGACTGTCTGCTCCCTCACTGACTGTCTGATCCCAGACTGACTGTCTGATCCCAGACTGATTGTCTGATCCCAGACTGACTGTCTGATCCCAGAATGACTGTCTGATCCCAGACTAACTGTCTGATCACTCACTGACTGTCTGCTCCCAGATTGACTGTCTGATCCCAGACTGACTGTCTGATCCCTCACTGGCTGTCTGATCCCAGACTAACTGTCTGATCCCAGACTGACTCTCTGATCGCTCACTGACTGTCTGATCCCTCACTGACTGTCTGATCCCAGACTGACTGTCTGATCCCATACAGACTGTCTGATCCCACACTGACTGTCTGATCCCTCACTGATTATCTGATCCCAGACTGAATGTCTGATCCCAGACTGAATGTCTAATCCCTCACGGACTGTCTGATCCCATACAGACTGTCCGATCCCACACTGACTGTCTGATCCCAGACTTATTGTCTGATGCAAGACTGACAGTCTGATGCCTTAATCACTGTCTGATCCCAGACTGATCCCAAATCTAAATTTCCCAGCTTTAAGCAGGGTTAAAAAGGGATAAACAAGTCCTACAACTCAGAGCACCTGAAGGCAGTTAACAAGGGAAACTGGAGTAATCTGGTTAACCTGGTTCAGCAGGGCTCAGCAAGTCTTTGTTTCAGGGCCTATAAAAACAGGCTTTGAAGTGCGATTTTGCACTGAGTGTGGTTTGAACAGAGTGCTGAGAGTTGGGTGAGTCAGGGGGTTAGGTGAGGCAAGGCCTCAGAGCTTCGGCGGGTGCTTCAGCGGTAGAGCGGGCCTACAAACGGCTCCAGAGACCAGGTAAGGCTTACTTTACTGGTGGTATTGAATTAATTTAATTTAAATTGATTAAAGGGGTAGGTCATGCCAGGAGAGCCCAGACCCGTGAAATGCTCCTCTTGCTCTATGTGGGAATTCAGGGACGCTGCCAGTGTCCCTGACCAACACATGTGCCAGAAATGCATCCAGCTGCAGCTACTAACGGGCCATCTTGGGGCGCTGGAGCTGCGGGTGGGTGGGTTGTGGAGCATTCGCGATGCTGAGAGGGTCACGAATTACTCGTACAGTGAGTTGGTCACACCGCAGGGTAGGGCTGCACAGGCAGAAGGGAAATGGGTGACCACCAGGTGGAACAATAGAAGCAGGCAGGTAGTGCAGGGGACCCCTGTGGCCATCCCCCTTTCAACCAGGTATACCGCTTTGGATGCTGTTGGGGGGGATGACTTATCAGGGGAAGGCAGCAGCAGCCAACTTCCTGGCACTGGGGGTGCTCCTGCTGCCCAGGAAGGGGGGAAAAAGAGTGGGAGAGCAATAGTGGTAGGGGATTCTATAGTAAGGGGAACAGATAGGCATTTCTGTGGCCGTAGACATGAATCCAGGATGGTTTGTTGCCTCCCTGGTGCCAGGGTCAAGGATGTCCCTGAGCGGCTGCAGGGCATTCTGGAGGGGGAGGGCGAGCAGCCAGAGGTCGTGATCCACATTGGTACCAACGACATAGGTAAAAAGAAGGATGAGGTCCTGCAGCAAGAATTTAGGGAGCTAGGTAGAAGATTAAAGAGCAGGACCTCAAAGGTTGTAATCTCTGGATTACTCCCGGTGCCACGTGCTAGTGAGTATAGGAATAGGAAGATAGAACAGATGAATGCGTGGCTAAAGGGATGGTGCAGGAGAGAGGGCTTTAGTTTCCTGGATCACTGGGTCTGCTTCTGGGAAAGGTGGGACTTGTACAAGTCGGACGGTTTACACCTGAACCAGAGGGGGACCAATATCCTTGCGGGGAGGTTTGCTAGCACTGTTGGGGGGGATTTAAACTAACTTGGCAGGGGGATGGGATACAGAGTGGAGCTATAGTAGGGGGTGATTTACAGCCAAATACGGAGGAAAAAACAAGTCAGCTGGGAAGTCATAGCAAATATGTGAAGGCAAAAGAGAATATGGCAGGGCTGGAAGGCATTTATTTTAATGCAAGGAGTCTTGCAAATAAGGTGGATGAACTGAAGTTGTTGTTGAACACATGGGAGTACGATATTGTTGCTATCACGGAGACATGGTTGAGGGAGGGTCAGGACTGGCAGCTCCATATTCCGGGGTATAGAATATTCAGGCGAGACAGAGGGGGGTGTAAAAGGGGAGGGGGTGTTGCAATATTAATTAAGGAGTCAATTACTGCTGTAAGGAGGGATGATATATTAGCGGGTTCCTCTAATGAGGCCAAATGGGTAGAACTTAAAAACAAAAAGGGGGCAAGCACTTTGCTGGGAGTGTACTATAGGCCCCCAAACATTCAGGGGGAGATAGAGGAACAGATATGTAGGCAAATCTCAGAGAAGTGCAAAAATAATAGGGTAATAATAGTGGGGGATTTCAACTTCCCCAATATTAATTGGGATAGTCAGAGTGTGAAAGGCTTAGAGGGTGCAGAATTCTTAAAGTGCATCCAGGAGAGCTTTTTGAGCCAACATGTAGAAAGTCCTACAAGAGAGGGGGCGGTACTGGACCTAATTCTAGGGAATGTAGCCGGGCAACTGGTGGAAGTGTCAGTAGGAGAGCATTTTGGCGACAGTGACCATAATTCGGTGAGATTTAAGGTGGTCATGGAAAAAGACAAAGACGGCCCGGAAATAAGGGTTCTAAATTGGGGGAAGGCCGATTTTAATATGATAAGGCAGGATCTGGCCAAAGTGGACTGGGAGCAGCTACTTAAAGGAAAATCCACATCAAAGCAGTGGGAGACTTTCAGAAGGGAAATAGAGAGAGTACAACGCCAACATGTTCCCGTAAAGGTCAAGGGTGGGACCAACAAGCAAAGGGAACCTTGGATGACAAGGGATATACAAAAATGCATTAGGAAAAAAAGGGGGGCTTTTGGCAGTTACAAAAGACTAAAGACGGAGGAAGCCCTAGAGGAGTATAAAAAGTGCAGGGGCATACTTAAAAAAGAAATTAGGAGAGCGAGGAGGGGCCATGAAATAACACTGGCGAGCAAAATAAAGGAAAATCCTATGATGTTTTATAAGTATATTAAGGGCAAGAGGATAACCAGGGAAAGGGTAGGGCCCATTAGGGACCAAAGTGGCAATCTGTGTGTAGAGCCAGATGATGTAGGTGAGGTTTTAAATGAATTTTTTGCATCTGTGTTCACTATGGAGAAAGACAATGTAGACATAGAAATAGGGCAAGGGGACTGTGATATACTTGAACATATTAGCATCGAGAGGGAGGAGGTACTAGCGGTTTTAGCAGGCCAAAAAGTGGATAAATCCCCAGGCCCGGACGAGATGTATCCCAGGCTGCTGTGTAAGGCAAAGGAGGAGATTGCAGGGGCTCTGACACAAATGTTCAGAACCTCTCTGGCCACAGGGGATGTACCAGAGGACTGGAGAACAGCTAACGTAGTACCATTATTCAAGAAGGGTAGCAGGGATAAACCAGGGAATTACAGGCCAGTGAGCCTCACATCTGTGGTAGGGAAATTATTGGAAAAAATTCTGAGGGACAAAATTAGTCTCCACTTGGAGAGGCAAGGATTAATCGGGGATAGTCAGCATGGCTTTGTCAAGGGTAAATCATGTCTGACCAATCTGATTGAATTTTTCGAGGGGGTGACTAGAGGGGTGGATGAGGGAAATTCTGTGGATGTGGTATACATGGACTTCAGTAAGGCTTTTGACAAAGTCCCGCATAGGAGACTGGTCAAGAAGGTAAGAGCCCATGGGACCCAGGGTGCCTTGGCACGTTGGATCCTAAACTGGCTGAGTGGCAGGAGGCAGAGGGTGATGGTCGAAGGTTGCTTTTGTGACTGGAAGCCTGTGTCCAGTGGGGTACCTCAGGGATCGGTGCTGGGCCCCTTGCTGTTTGTGATCTACATAAATGATTTGGATGAGAATGTAAAAGGTATGATCAGTAAGTTCGCAGATGACACGAAAATTGGTGGGGTGGTAAATTGCGAGGAGGAAAGCCTCAGGCTACAGGAAGATATAAACGAGTTGGTCAGATGGGCGGAAAAGTGGCAAATGGAATTTAACCCTGAAAAGTGCGAGGTGATGCATTTTGGACGGACAAATAAGGCAAGGGAATACACAATGAGTGGTAGGACCCTAGGAAGCACAAAGGGTCAGAGGGACCTTGGTGTACATGTACATAGATCCCTGAAGGCAGCGGAACAGGTAGATAAGGTGGTTAAAAAGGCATATGGGATACTTGCCTTCATTAGCCGAGGCATAGAATATAAGAGCAGGGAGGTTATGATGGAGCTGTACAAAACGCTGGTGAGGCCACAGCTGGAGTACTGTGTGCAGTTCTGGTCGCCTCACTATAGGAAGGATGTGATTGCTTTGGAGAGGGTGCAGAGAAGATTCACCAGGATGTTACCTGGGATGGAGCGCCTCAGCTATGAAGAAAGACTAAACAGGCTGGGGTTGTTTTCCTTGGAGCAAAGAAGGCTGAGGGGGGACCTGATTGAGGTGTACAAAATGATGAGGGGCATAGATAGGGTAGATAAAGAGGAACTTTTCCCCTTAGTAGGGGGGTCAATAACAAGGGGGCATAGATTCAAGGTAAGGGGCAGGAGGTTTAGAGGGGATTTGAGGAGGAACTTTTTCACCCAGAGGGTGGTTGGAGTCTGGAACTCACTGCCTGAAAGGATGGTAGAGGCAGGAACCCTCACAACATTCAAGAAGCATTTGGATGAGCACTTGAAATGCCATTGCATACAAGGCTATGGACCAAATGCAGGAAAATGGGATTAGATTGGACAGGGCTTGATGGACGGCGCAGACACAATGGACCGAAGGGCCTCTTCCTGTGCTGTAAAACTCTATGGCTCTATGACTGACTGATCGCTCACTGACTGTCTGATCCCACACTGACTGTAAGATCCCAGACTGACTGTCTGATCACAAACTGACTGTCTGATCCCACACTGATTGTCTGATCCCTCACTGAATGTTTGATCCCAGACTGACTGTCTGACCCCTCATTGACTGTCTGATCCCAGACAGACTGTCTGCTCCCTCACTGATTGTCTGATCCCTCACTGATTGTCTGATCCCTCACTGACTGTCTGATCCCAGACTGAATGTCTGATCCCTCACTGATTCTCTGATCCCTCACTGACTGTCTGATTCCAAACTGACTGTCTGATCCCAGACTGGTTGTCAGATCCCAGAATGGCTGTCTGATCCCAGAATGACAGTCTGATACCAGACTAACTGTTTATCACTCACTGAATGTCTGATCAATCACTGAATGCCTGATCCCAGACTGACTGTGTGACCCCTCACTGACTGTCTGCTCCCTCACTGACTGTCTGGTCCCAGACTGACTGTTTGATCCCTCACTGGCTGTCTGATCCCAGACTGACTTTCTGAGCACTGCCTGACTGTCTAATCACTCACTGACTGTCTGATCCCTCACTGATTGTCTGATCCCAGACTTACTATCTGAACCAGATTTAATGTCTAATCCCAGACTGACAGTCTGATCCCAGACTGACTGTCTGACCCAGACAGACAGTAAGAACACAGACTGACTTTCTGATCCCTCATTGACTGTCTGATCCCACACTGACTGTCTGATCCCACACTGACTGTCTGATCCAACTCAGACTCTCTGATCCCACACTGACTGTCTGATCCTACACAGACTGATCCCACAGTGACTGTCTGATCCGACACCAACAGTCTGATCCCAGACTGACTGTCTGAGCCCAGACTGACTGGCTGATTCCTCACTGATTGTCTGATCCCAGACTGACTGTCTGATCCCAGACTGAATGTCTGATCTCTCACTGAATGTCTGATCCCAGACAGACGGTCTGATCCCAGAATGGCTGCCTGATCTCAGACTAACTGTCTGATCACTCACTGATTGTCTGATCCCTCTGTGACTATCTGATTCCTCACTGCCTGTCTGATCCCAGACTGACTGTCGGATCACTCACTTACTTTATGATCTTTGACTGACGGTCTGATCCCAGACTGACTGTCTGGCCCAGACAGACAGTAAGAACACAGACTGACTGTCTGATCACTCACTGATTGTCTGATCCCTCAGCGACTGTCTGATCCATCACTGACTGTCTGATCCCAGACTGGCTGTCTGATCCCTCATTGACTTTCTGATCCCAGACAGACTGTCTGATCCCTGACTGATTGTCTGATCCCTCACTGACTGTCTGATTCCAGACTGACTGTCTGATCCCTCACTGACTGTCTGATCCCTCACTGACTGCCTGATCCCATACAGACTGTCTGATCCCAAACTGACTGTCTGATCCCTCACTGACTGTTTGATCCCAGACTGACTGTCTGATCCCTCATTGACTGTCTGATCCCTCTCTGACTGTCTGATCCCTCACTGACTGTCTGATCTCATACAGACTGTCTGATCCCACACTGACTGTCTAATCCCAGACTTACTGTCTGATCCCTCACTGACTGTATGATCCCAGAAAGACTGTCTGATCCCACACTGAGTGTCTGATCCCTCACTGACAGTCTGATCGGAGACAGACTCTCTGATCCCAGGCTGCCTGTCTGATCCCAGACTTATTGTCTGATCCCAGACTGACTGTCTGATCCCAAACAGACTGTCTGATCCCAGACTGAATGTAAGATACCAGACTGCCTGTGGGATCCCTCACTGACGATCTGATCCCAGACTGACTGTAAGATGCAAGACTGACTGCCTGACCCCTCACTGACTGTCTGATCCCAGACTGAATGTCTGCTCCCAGACTGACTATCTGATCGCTCACTGATTGTCTGATCCCACACTGACTGTAAGATCCCAGACTGACTGTCTGATCCCAAACTGACTGTCTGATCCCACACTGAATGTCTGATCCCTCTCTGAATGTTTGATCCCAGACTGACTGTCTGACCCCTCATTGATTGTCTGATCCCAGACAGACTGTCTGATCCCTCACTGATTGTCTGATCCCTCACTGAATGTCTGATCCCAGACTGACTATCTGATCCCTCATTGAGTGTCTGATCCCAGACAGACTGTCTGATCCCTCACTGATTGTCTGATCCCTTACTGACTGTCTGGTCCCAGACTGACTGTCTGATCCCTCACTGGCTGTCTGATCCCAGACGGACTTTCTGAGCACTGACTGACTGTCTGATCACTCACTGACTGTCTGATCCCTCACTGATTGTCTGATCCCAGACTTACTATCTGAACCAGACTTAATGTCTAATCCCAGACTGACAGTCTGATCCCAGACTGACTGTCTGATCCCAGACTGACTGTCTGATCCCACACTGAATGTTTGATCCAAGACTGACTGTCTGATCCCTCACTGACTGTATGATCCCAGAAAGACTGTCTGATCCCACACTGAGTGTCTGATCCCTCACTGACAGTCTGATCGGAGACTGACTCTCTGATCCCTGACTGCCTGTCTGATCCCAGGCTTATTGTCTGATCCCAGACTGACTGTCTGATCCCAAACAGACTGTCTGATCCCAGACTGAATGTAAGATACCAGACTGCCTGTGGGATCCCTCACTGATGGTCTGATCCCAGGCTGACTGTAAGATGCAAACTGACTGCCTGATCCCTCACTGAATGTCTGATCCCAGACTGAATGTCTGATCCCAGACTGACTGTCTGATCCCAAACTGACTGTCTGATCCCACACTGAATGTCTGATCCCTCTCTGAATGTTTGATCCCAGACTGACTGTCTGACCCCCTCATTGATTGTCTGATCCCAGACTGACTGTCTGATCCAAGACTGACTGTCTGATCCCTCACTGACTGTATGATCCCAGAAAGACTGTCTGATCCCACACTGAGTGTCTGATCCCTCACTGACAGTCTGATCGGAGACTGACTCTCTGATCCCTGACTGCCTGTCTGATCCCAGGCTTATTGTCTGATCCCAGACTGACTGTCTGATCCCAAACAGACTGTCTGATCCCAGACTGAATGTAAGATACCAGACTGCCTGTGGGATCCCTCACTGATGGTCTGATCCCAGGCTGACTGTAAGATGCAAACTGACTGCCTGATCCCTCACTGAATGTCTGATCCCAGACTGAATGTCTGATCCCAGACTGACTGTCTGATCCCAGACTGACTATCTGATCGCTCACTGACTGTCTGATCCCACACTGACTGTAAAATCCCACACTGACTGTCTGATCCCACACTGACTGTCTGATCCCACACTGAATGTCTGATCCCTCACTGATTGTCTGATCCCAGACAGACTGTCTGATCCCAGAATGACTGTCTGATCCCAGACTAACTGTCTGATCCCAGACTGAATGTCTGATCCCAGACTGACTGTCTGATCCCACACTGACTATCTGATCGCTCACTGACTGTCTGATCCCACACTGACTGTAAAATCCCAGACTGACTGTCTGATCCCAAACTGACTGTCTGATCCCACACTGAATGTCTGATCCCTCACTGATTGTCTGATCCCAGACTGACTGTCTGATCGCAGAATAACTGTCTGATCCCAGACAAACTGTCTGGTCACTCGCTGACTGTCTGATCCCAGACTGACTGTCTGATCCCAGGCTGACTGTCTGATCCCAGACTGCCTGTCTGATCCCTCACTGCCTGTCTGATCCCAGACTGACTGTCTGATCCCAGACTGACTGTCTGATCGCAGAATAACTGTCTGATCCCAGACAAACTGTCTGGTCACTCGCT
Organism: Somniosus microcephalus; assembly: GCF_052327205.1. Taxonomy (NCBI): domain Eukaryota; kingdom Metazoa; phylum Chordata; class Chondrichthyes; order Squaliformes; family Somniosidae; genus Somniosus; species Somniosus microcephalus. The sequence continues at coordinate 67,330,846 of NC_141010.1, read as the reverse complement.
GACTGTCTGATCCCAGACTGACTGTCTGATCCCAGGCTGACTGTCTGATCCCAGAAAGACTGTCTGATCCCACACTGAGTGTCTGATCCCTCACTGATAGTCTGATCGGAGACTGCCTGTCTGATCCCAGACTGCCTGTCTGATCCCAGACTTATTGTCTGATCCCAGACTGACTGTCTGATCCCAAACTGACTGTCTGATCCCACACTGAATGTCTGATCCCTCACTGAATGTTTGATCCCAGACTGACTCTCTGACCACTCATTGACTGTCTGATCCCAAACTGACTGTCTGATCCCACACTGAATGTCTGATCCCTCACTGAATGTTTGATCCCAGACTGACTCTCTGACCACTCATTGACTGTCTGATCCCAAACTGACTGTCTGATCCCACACTGAATGTCTGATCCCTCACTGAATGTTTGATCCCAGACAGACTGTCTGATCCCTCACTGACAGTCTCATCCGTCACTGACTGTCTGATCCCAGACTGAATGTCTGATCCCAGACTGAATGTTTGATCCCAGACAGACTGTCTGATCCCTCTGTGACTATCTGATCCCTCACTGCCTGTCTGATCCCAGACTGATTTTGTGATCCCAGACTGACTGTCTGATCCCAGAATTACTGTCTGGTCACTCGCTGACTGTCTGATCCCAGACTGACTGTCTGATCCCTCACTGACTGTCTGACCCAGACTGACTGTCTGACCCAGACAGACAGTAAGAAAACAGACTGACTGTCTGATCCCTCACTGACTGTCTGACCCTACACAGACTCTCTGATCCCACACTGACTGTCTGATCCCAGAAAGACTGTCTGATCCCAGAAAGACTGTCTGATCCCAGAATGACTGTCTGATCCCAGACTAACTGTCTGATCACTCACTGATTGTCTGGTCCCTCAGCGACTGTCTGATCCCTCTCTGACTATCTGATTCCAGACTGGCTGTCTGATCCCAAACTGACTGTCTGATCCCTCACTGACTGTCTGATCCCAGACTGAATGTCTGATCCCTCACTGATTCTCTGATCCCTCACTGACTGTCTGATTCCAAACTGACTGTCTGATCCCAGACTGGTTGTCAGATCCCAGAATGGCTGTCTGATCCCAGAATGACAGTCTGATACCAGACTAACTGTTTATCACTCACTGAATGTCTGATCAATCACTGAATGCCTGATCCCAGACTGACTGTGTGACCCCTCACTGACTGTCTGCTCCCTCACTGACTGTCTGGTCCCAGACTGACTGTTTGATCCCTCACTGGCTGTCTGATCCCAGACTGACTTTCTGAGCACTGCCTGACTGTCTAATCACTCACTGACTGTCTGATCCCTCACTGATTGTCTGATCCCAGACTTACTATCTGAACCAGATTTAATGTCTAATCCCAGACTGACAGTCTGATCCCAGACTGACTGTCTGACCCAGACAGACAGTAAGAACACAGACTGACTTTCTGATCCCTCATTGACTGTCTGATCCCACACTGACTGTCTGATCCCACACTGACTGTCTGATCCCACACTGACTGTCTGATCCAACTCAGACTCTCTGATCCCACACTGACTGTCTGATCCTACACAGACTGATCCCACAGTGACTGTCTGATCCGACACCAACAGTCTGATCCCAGACTGACTGTCTGAGCCCAGACTGACTGGCTGATTCCTCACTGATTGTCTGATCCCAGACTGACTGTCTGATCCCAGACTGAATGTCTGATCTCTCACTGAATGTCTGATCCCAGACAGACGGTCTGATCCCAGAATGGCTGCCTGATCTCAGACTAACTGTCTGATCACTCACTGATTGTCTGATCCCTCTGTGACTATCTGATTCCTCACTGCCTGTCTGATCCCAGACTGACTGTCGGATCACTCACTTACTTTATGATCTTTGACTGACGGTCTGATCCCAGACTGACTGTCTGGCCCAGACAGACAGTAAGAACACAGACTGACTGTCTGATCACTCACTGATTGTCTGATCCCTCAGCGACTGTCTGATCCATCACTGACTGTCTGATCCCAGACTGGCTGTCTGATCCCTCATTGACTTTCTGATCCCAGACAGACTGTCTGATCCCTGACTGATTGTCTGATCCCTCACTGACTGTCTGATTCCAGACTGAATGTCTGATCCCTCACTGACTGTCTGATCCCTCACTGACTGTCTGATCCCATACAGACTGTCTGATCCCAAACTGACTGTCTGATCCCTCACTGACTGTCTGATCCCTCACTGACTGTTTGATCCCAGACTGACTGTCTGATCCCTCATTGACTGTCTGATCCCTCTCTGACTGTCTGATCCCTCACTGACTGTCTGATCTCATACAGACTGTCTGATCCCACACTGACTGTCTAATCCCAGACTTACTGTCTGATCCCTCACTGACTGTATGATCCCAGAAAGACTGTCTGATCCCACACTGAGTGTCTGATCCCTCACTGACAGTCTGATCGGAGACAGACTCTCTGATCCCAGGCTGCCTGTCTGATCCCAGACTTATTGTCTGATCCCAGACTGACTGTCTGATCCCAAACAGACTGTCTGATCCCAGACTGAATGTAAGATACCAGACTGCCTGTGGGATCCCTCACTGACGATCTGATCCCAGACTGACTGTAAGATGCAAGACTGACTGCCTGACCCCTCACTGACTGTCTGATCCCAGACTGAATGTCTGCTCCCAGACTGACTATCTGATCGCTCACTGATTGTCTGATCCCACACTGACTGTAAGATCCCAGACTGACTGTCTGATCCCAAACTGACTGTCTGATCCCACACTGAATGTCTGATCCCTCTCTGAATGTTTGATCCCAGACTGACTGTCTGACCCCTCATTGATTGTCTGATCCCAGACAGACTGTCTGATCCCTCACTGAATGTCTGATCCCAGACTGACTATCTGATCCCTCATTGAGTGTCTGATCCCAGACAGACTGTCTGATCCCTCACTGATTGTCTGATCCCTTACTGACTGTCTGGTCCCAGACTGACTGTCTGATCCCTCACTGGCTGTCTGATCCCAGACTGACTTTCTGAGCACTGACTGACTGTCTGATCACTCACTGACTGTCTGATCCCTCACTGATTGTCTCATCCCAGACTTACTATCTGAACCAGACTTAATGTCTAATCCCAGACTGACAGTCTGATCCCAGACTGACTGTCTGATCCCAGACTGACTGTCTGATCCCACACTGAATGTTTGATCCAAGACTGACTGTCTGATCCCTCACTGACTGTATGATCCCAGAAAGACAGTCTGATCCCACACTGAGTGTCTGATCCCTCACTGACAGTCTGATCGGAGACTGACTCTCTGATCCCTGACTGCCTGTCTGATCCCAGGCTTATTGTCTGATCCCAGACTGACTGTCTGATCCCAAACAGACTGTCTGATCCCAGACTGAATGTAAGATACCAGACTGCCTGTGGGATCCCTCACTGATGGTCTGATCCCAGGCTGACTGTAAGATGCAAACTGACTGTCTGATCCCAGACTGAATGTCTGATCCCAGACTGACTGTCTGATCCCAAACTGACTGTCTGATCCCACACTGAATGTCTGATCCCTCTCTGAATGTTTGATCCCAGACTGACTGTCTGACCCCTCATTGATTGTCTGATCCCAGACTGACTGTCTGATCCCAGACTGACTGTCTGATCCCACACTGAATGTTTGATCCAAGACTGACTGTCTGATCCCTCACTGACTGTATGATCCCAGAAAGACTGTCTGATCCCACACTGAGTGTCTGATCCCTCACTGACAGTCTGATCGGAGACTGACTCTCTGATCCCTGACTGCCTGTCTGATCCCAGGCTTATTGTCTGATCCCAGACTGACTGTCTGATCCCAAACAGACTGTCTGATCCCAGACTGAATGTAAGATACCAGACTGCCTGTGGGATCCCTCACTGATGGTCTGATCCCAGGCTGACTGTAAGATGCAAACTGACTGCCTGATCCCTCACTGAATGTCTGATCCCAGACTGAATGTCTGATCCCAGACTGACTGTCTGATCCCAGACTGACTATCTGATCGCTCACTGACTGTCTGATCCCACACTGACTGTAAAATCCCAGACTGACTGTCTGATCCCAAACTGACTGTCTGATCCCACACTGAATGTCTGATCCCTCACTGATTGTCTGATCCCAGACAGACTGTCTGATCCCAGAATGACTGTCTGATCCCAGACTAACTGTCTGATCCCAGACTGAATGTCTGATCCCAGACTGACTGTCTGATCCCACACTGACTATCTGATCGCTCACTGACTGTCTGATCCCACACTGACTGTAAAATCCCAGACTGACTGTCTGATCCCAAACTGACTGTCTGATCCCACACTGAATGTCTGATCCCTCACTGATTGTCTGATCCCAGACTGACTGTCTGATCGCAGAATAACTGTCTGATCCCAGACAAACTGTCTGGTCACTCGCTGACTGTCTGATCCCAGACTGACTGTCTGATCCCAGGCTGACTGTCTGATCCCAGACTGACTGTCTGATCCCTCACTGCCTGTCTGATCCCAGACTGACTGTCTGATCCCAGACTGACTGTCTGATCGCAGAATAACTGTCTGATCCCAGACAAACTGTCTGGTCACTCGCTGACTGTCTGATCCCAGACTGACTGTCTGATCCCAGGCTGACTGTCTGATCCCAGAAAGACTGTCTGATCCCACACTGAGTGTCTGATCCCTCACTGATAGTCTGATCGGAGACTGACTCTCTGATCCCAGACTGCCTGTCTGATCCCAGACTTATTGTCTGATCCCAGACTGACTGTCTGATCCCAAACTGACTGTCTGATCCCACACTGAATGTCTGATCCCTCACTGAATGTTTGATCCCAGACTGACTCTCTGACCACTCATTGACTGTCTGATCCCAAACTGACTGTCTGATCCCACACTGAATGTCTGATCCCTCACTGAATGTTTGATCCCAGACAGACTGTCTGATCCCTCACTGACAGTCTCATCCATCACTGACTGTCTGATCCCAGACTGAATGTCTGATCCCAGACTGAATGTTTGATCCCAGACAGACTGTCTGATCCCTCTGTGACTATCTGATCCCTCACTGCCTGTCTGATCCCAGACTGATTTTGTGATCCCAGACTGACTGTCTGATCCCAGAATTACTGTCTGGTCACTCGCTGACTGTCTGATCCCAGACTGACTGTCTGATCCCTCACTGACTGTCTGACCCAGACTGACTGTCTGACCCAGACAGACAGTAAGAAAACAGACTGACTGTCTGATCCCTCACTGACTGTCTGACCCTACACAGACTCTCTGATCCCACACTGACTGTCTGATCCCAGAAAGACTGTCTGATCCCAGAAAGACTGTCTGATCCCAGAATGACTGTCTGATCCCAGACTAACTGTCTGATCACTCACTGATTGTCTGGTCCCTCAGCGACTGTCTGATCCCTCTCTGACTATCTGATTCCAGACTGGCTGTCTGATCCCAAACTGACTGTCTGATCCCTCACTGACTGTCTGATCCCAGACTGAATGTCTGATCCCTCACTGATTGTCTGATCCCAGACAGACTGACTGATCGCTGAATGACTGTCTGATCCCTCACTGATTGTCTGATCCCCCACTGACTGTGTGATTCCAGGCTGACTGTCTGATCCCAGACTGACTGTCTGATCCCAGACTGACTGTTTGATCCCAGACTAACTGTCTGATCACTCGCTGACTGTCTGATCCCAGACTGAATGTCTGATCCCAGGCTGACTGTTTGATCCCAGACTAACTGTCTGATCACTCGCTGACTGTCTGATCCCAGACTGAATGTCTGATCACTCACTGACTGTATGATCTTAGACTGACTGAATCTTTGATCCCTGACGGACTGTCTGATCCCTCACTGATTGTCTGATCCCAGACAGACGACCTGATCCCAGACAGACTGTCTGATCCCTCACTGACTGTGTGACCCCTCACTGACTGTCTGATCCATCACTGACTGTCTGGTCCCAGACTGTCTGTCTGATCCCTCACTGGCTGGCTGATCGCAGACTGACTGTCTGAGCACTGACTGACTGTCTGATCACTCACTGACTGTCTGATCCCTCACTGATTGTCTGATCCCAGATTTACTATCTGAACCAGACTTAATGTCTGATCCCAGACAGACTGTAAGAACACAGACTGACTGTCTTATCCCTCACTGACTGTCTGATGCAACACAGACAGTCTGATCACAAACTGACTGTCTGATCCCAGACTTACTGGCTGATCCCTCACTGACTGTCTGATCCCAGATAGACTTTCTGATCCTAGAATGACTGTATGATCCCAGACTAACTCTCTGATCACTCACTGATTGTCTGATCCCTCAGTCACTGTTGGATTCCTCACTGACTGTCTGATCCCAGACTGACTGTCAGATCCCAGACTGACTGCCTGATCACTCACTGACTGTCTGATACCTCACTGACTGCCTGATTGCAGACTGACTGTCTGATCACAGACTTATTGTCTGATCCCAGACTGACTGTCTGATCCCTCACTGACTGTCTGATCCCTCACTGACTGCCTGATCCCAGACTGATTGCCTTATCCCTCAATGACTGTCTGATCCCTCACTGACTGCCTGATCCCAGACTTACTGTCTGATCCCTCACTGACTGTTTGATCCCAGAAAGTCTGTCTGATCCCACACTGAGTGTCTGATCCCAGACTGACTGTCTGATCCCTGACTGAATCTAAGATACCAGACTGACTGTGGGATCCCTCACTGACGGTCTGATCCCAGACTGACTGTAAGATCCAAGACTGACTGTCTGATCTCTCACTGACTGTCTGATCCCAGAGTGACTGTCTGATCCTAAACTGACTGTCTGATCCCACACTGACTGTCTGATCCCTCACTGATTGTTTGATCCCAGACTGAGTGTCTGATCCCAGACTGAGTGTCTGATTCCAGACTGACTGGCTGATTCCAGACTGACTGGCTGATTCCAGACTGACTGGCTGATTCCAGACTGACTGGCTGATTCCAGACTGACTGTCTGATGCCAGACTGACTGTCTGATCCCAGACTGACTGTCTGATCCCACACTGACTGTTTGATCCCAGACTGAGTGTCTGATCCCTCATTGACTGTCTGATCCCAGACAGACTGTCTGATCCCAGACTGACTCCCTGATCCCTCATTGACTCTCTGATCCCAGACAGACTACCTGATCCCATACCGACTGTCTGATCCCTCACTGACTGTGTGACCCCTCACTGACTGTCTGATCACTCACTGACTGTCTGGTCCCAGACTGACTGTCTGATCCTTCACTGGCTGTCTGATCGCAGACTGACTGTCTGAGCACTGACTGACTGTCTGGTCACTCACTGACTGTCTGATCCCTCACTGATTGTCTGATCCCAGACTTAATGTGTGAACCAGACTTAATGTCTGATCCCAGACAGACTGTAAAAACACAGACTGACTGTCTTATCCCTCACTGACTGCCTGATCCCTCACTGACTGGTCTGATCCAACACAGACAGTCTGAGCCCACACTAACTGTCTGATCCCAGGCTTACTGGCTGATCCCTCATTGACTGCCTGACCCCAGACAGACTTTCTGATCCTAGAATGACTGTATGATCCCAGACTAACTCTCTGATCACTCACTGGTTGTCTGATCCCTCACTGGCTGTCTGATACCAGACTGACTGTCAGATCCCAGACTGACTGCCTGATCACTCACTGACTGTCTGATCCCTCACTGACTGTCTGATCCCAGAATGACAGCCTGATCCCAGACTGATTGTCTGATCCCAGACTGACTTTCTGATCCCTCACTGACTGTCTGATCCCAGACTGACTGTAAGATCCAAGACTGACTGTCTGATCCCTCACTGACTGTCTGATCCCAGAGTGACTGTCTGATCCCAGACTGACTGTCTGATCCCACACTGAATGTAAGATCCCACACTGAATGTAAGATCCCAGACAGACTGTCTGAACCCAAACTGACTGTCTGATCCCAGACTTACTGTCTGATCCCTCACTGACTGTCTGATCCCAGAATGACTGCCTGATCCCAGACTGATTGTCTGATCCCAGACTGACTGTCTGATCCCTCACTAACTGTCTGATCCCAGACTGACTGTAAGATCCAAGACTGACTGTCTGATCCCTCACTGACTGTCTGATCCCTCACTGACTGTCTGATCCCAGAGTGACTGTCTGATCCCAGACTGACTGTCTGATCCCACACTGACTGTAAGATCCCACACTGAATGTAAGATCCCAGACAGACTGTCTGATCCCAAACTGACTGTCTGATCCCACTCTGACTGTCTGATCCCTCACTGACTGTCGGATCCCAGGCTAAACTGTCTGATCCCAAACTGACTGTCTGATCCCACACTGACTGTCTGATCCCTCAGTGACTGTTTGATCCCACACTGACTGTCTGAACCCTCAGTGACTGTTTGATCCCAGACTGCCTGTCTTAGCCCAGACTGACTGTCTGATCCCACACTGACTGTCTGATCCCACACTGACTGTAGGATCCCAGACTAAACTGTCTGATCCCAAACTGACTGTCTGATCCCACACTGACTGTCTGATCCCTCAGTGACTGTTTGATCCCAGACTGACTGTCTGATCCCTCATTAACTGTCTGATCCCAGACAGACTGTGTGATCCCTCAATGAATGTCTGATCCCTCACTGACTGCCTGATTCCAAACTGACTTTCTGATCCCAGACTGATTGTCTGATCCCAGACTGGCTGTCTGATCCCAGAATGACAGTCTGATCCCAGACTAACTGTCTTATCACTCACTGACTGTCCGATCAATCACTGACTGTCTTATCCCAGACTGACTGTGTGACCCCCTCACTGACTGTCTGCTCCCTCACTGACTGACTGGTCCCAGACTGACTATCTGGTCCCTCACTGGCTATCTTATCCCTGACTGACTGTCTGAGCACTGACTGACTGTCTGATCCCAGGCTTACTATCTGAACCAAACGAAATGTCTGATCCCAGACTGAGAGTCTGATCCCAGACTGACTGTCTGACCCAGACAGACAGTAAGAACACAGACTAACAGTCTGAGCCCTCATTGACTATCTGATCCCACACTGACTGTCTGATCCAACACAGACTCTCTGATCCCTCACTGACTGTCAGATCCCAGACTGACTGTCTGATCCCTCACTGACTGTCTGATCCCTCACTGACAATCTGATCCCAGACTGACTGTCTGATCCCAGACTGACTGTCTGATCCCTCACTGACTGTCTGATCCCACACCGACTGCCAGATCCCAGACTGATCGTCTGATCCCAGAATGACTGTCTGATACCTCACTGACTGTCTGATCCCAGAATGACTGTCTGATCCAAGACTAACTGACTGATCACTCACTTATTGTCTGATCACTCTGTGACTGTCTGATCCCTCACTGACTATCTGATCCCAGACTGACTGTCTGATCCCAGACTGACTGTCTGATCCCTCACTGACTGTATGATCTTAGAATGAATGTCTGATCCCTGGATGACTATCTGATCCCAGACTGACTGTCTGATCCCTCACTGAATGTGTGACCCCTCCCTGACTGCCTGATCCCTCACTGACTGTCTGATCACAGACTGACTGTCTGAGCACTGACTGAATGTAAGATATCAGACTGACTGTGGGATCTCTCACTGACGGTCTGATCCCAGACTAACTATCTGATCGCTCACTGACTGTCTGATCCCACACTGGCTGTAAGATCCCAGAGTGACTGTCTGATCCCAAACTGACTGTCTGATCCCTCACTGACTGTCTGATCCCAAACAGACTGACTGATCCCAGAATGACAGTCTGATCCCAGACTGAATGTAAGCTACCAGACTGACTGTGGGATCCCTCACTGACGGTCTGATCCCAGACTGACTGTAAGATCCAAGACTGACTGTTTGATCCCTCACTGACTGTCTGATCCCAGAGTGACTGACTGATCCCAGACTGACTGTGTGATCCCACACTGAATGTAAGATCCCAGACAGACTGTCTGATTCCAAATTGACTGTCTGATCCCACATTGACTGTCTGAACCCTCAGTGACTGTTTGATCCCAGACTGACTGTCTTAGCCCAGACTGACTGTCTTAGCCCAGACTGACTGTCTGATCCCAGACTGACTGTCTGATCCCAGACTGACTGTCTGATCCCAGACTGACTGTAAGATCCCAGACTGACTGTCTGATCCCAAACTGACTGTCTGATCCCACACTGACTGTCTGATCCCTCAGTGATTGATTGATCCCAGACTGACTGTCTGATCCCTCAGTGATTGATTGATCCCAGACTGACTGTCTGATCCCTCATTGACTGTCTAATCCCAGACAGACTGTCTGATCCCTCAATGATTGTCTGATCACTCACTGAATGTCTGATCCCAGACTGACTGTGTGACTCCTCACTGACTGTCTGATCCCTCGCTGACTGACTGGTCCCAGACTGACTGTCTGATCCCTCACTGGCTGTCTGATCCCAGACTGACTCTCTGAGCACTGACTGACTGTCTGAGCACTGACTGACTGTCTGATCACTCACTGACTGTCTGATACCTCACTGATTGTCTGATCCCAGACTTACTATCTGAACCAGACTAAATGTCTGATCCCAGACTGACAGTCTGATCCCAGACTGACAGTTTGATCCCAGACTGACTGTCTGACCTAGACAGACAGTAAAAACACAAGCTGAGTGTCTGATCCCTCACTGATTGTCTGATCCCTGACAGACTGTCTGATCCCAAAATGACTGCCTGATCCCAGACTAACTGTCTGATCACTCACTGATTGTCTGGTCCCTCAGCGACTGTCTGATCCCTCACTGAATGTCTGAACCCAGACGGATTGTCTGATCCCAGAATGACAGTCTGATCCCTCACTGACTGTCAGATCCCAGACTGACTGTCTGATCCCAGACTGACTGCCAGATCCCAGACTGACTGCCTGATCACTCACTGAATGTCTGATACCTCACTGATTGTCTGATCCCAGACTGACTGTCTGATCCCAGACTGACTGTCTGATCACTCACTGACTGTCTGATCACTCACTGACTGTCTGATCCCTCACTGACTGTCTGATCCCTCACTGACTGTCTGATCCCACACTGACTGCCTGATCCTAGACTGATTGTCTGATCCCAGACTGACTATCTGATCCCAGACTGAATGTCTGATCCCTCACTGATCAGGGAAATCAGGGACGCTGCCAGTGTCCCTGACGACCATGTGTGCGGGAAATGCATCCAGCTGCAGCTACTTGTAGACCGCATTGCGGCGCTCGAGCTGCGGGTGGATGGGTTGTGGAGCATGCGCGATGCTGAGAGGCTCGTGGATACCACGTTTAGCGAGTTGTGCACGCCTCAGGGTAGGGCAGCACAGGGAGTGACCATCAGGCGGAGCAACAAAGGCAGGCAGGTAGTGCAGGGAACCCCTGCGGACATCCCCCTTTCAAACAGGTATACCGCTTTGGATACTGTTGAGGGGGATGACTCACCAGGGGAAGGCAGCAGCAGCCAACTTCCTGGCACTGGGGGTGCTCCTGCTGCCCAGGAGGGGGGGAAAAAGAGTGGGAGAGCAATAGTGGTAGGGGATTCTATAGTAAGGGGAACAGATAGGCGTTTCTGTGGCCGCAAACGTGACTCCAGGATGGTTTGTTGCCTCCCTGGTGCCAGGGTCAAGGATGTCACTGAGCGGCTGCAGGGCATTCTGGAGGGGGAGGGTGAACAGCCAGTGGTCGTGGTCCACATTGGTACCAACGACATAGGTAAAAAGAGGGATGAGGTCCTGCATCAAGAATTTAGGGAGCTAGGTAACAGATTAAAGGGCAGGACCTCAAAGGGTGTAATCTCTGGATTACTCCCAGTGCCACGTGCTAGTAAGTATAGGAATGGGAGGATAGAGCAGATGAATGCGTGGCTAAAGAGTTGGTGTAGGGGGGAGGGTTTTACTTTCCTGGATCACTGGGCCTGCTTCTGGGAAAGGTGGGACTTGTACAAGTCGGACGGGTTGCACCTGAACCAGAGCGGGACAAATATCCTTGCGGGGAGGTTTGCTAGCACTGTCGGGGGGGGTTTAAACTAACTTGGCAGGGGGATGGGATACAGGGGGGAGCTGAAGTAGGGGGGGATGTGCTGCCAATTATGGAGGAAAAAACAAGTCAGCTTGGTAGGCAGGGCAAATATATAAGGGCAAGGCTGGATGGCATCTATTTTAATGCAAGGAGCCTTGCAAATAAGGTGGATGAACTGAAGGTGTTGATAAACACATGGGAGTATGATATTGTTGCTATCACTGAGACATGGTTGAGGGAGGGGCAAGACTGGCAGCTCAATATTCCGGGGTACAGAATCTTCAGGCGAGACAGAGGGGGAGGTATAAGAGGAGGGGGTGTCGCAATATTAATTAAGGAGTCAATTACTGCAGTAAGGAGGGATGATATATTAGCTGGGTCCTCTAATGAGGCCATATGGGTGGAGCTTAAAAACAAAAAGGGGGCAAGCACTTTGCTGGGAGTGTACTATAGGCCTCCAAACAGTCAGGGGGAGATAGAGGAACAGATATGTAGGCAAATCTCAGAGAAATGTGCAAATAATAGGGTAATAATAATGGGGGATTTCAACTTCCCCAATATTAACTGGGATAGTCAAAGTGTGAAAGGCTCAGAGGGTGTAGAATTCTTAAAGTGCATCCAGGAGAGCTTTTTGAGCCAGCATGTAGAAAGTCCTACAAGAGAGGGGGCGGTACTGGACCTAATTCTAGGGAATGTGGCCGGCCAAGTGGAAAAAGTGCTAGTAGGTGAGCACTTTGGTGATAGTGACCATAATATGGTAAGATTTAAGGTGGTCATGGAAAAGGACAGGGATGGGCCGGAAATAAAGGTTCTAAATTGGGGGAAGGCCGATTTTAATAGGATAAGGCAGGATCTGGCCAAAATGGACTGGGATCAGCTACTTGTAGGAAAATCCGCATCGGAGCAATGGGAGGCTTTCAGAAGGGAGATTGAGATCATACAAGGGCAACATGTTCCCATAAAGGTCAAGAGTGGTTCCAAAAACCACAGGGAACCGTGGATGTCAGGGGATATACGGGAATGGATTAGGAAAAAAAGGAGGGCTTTTGGTAGATACAAAAGGCTAAAGACGGAGGAAGCCCTAGAGGAGTACAAAAAGTGCAGGGGGATACTTAAAAAAGAAATTAGGAGATCAAGGAGGGGCCATGAAATAACACTGGCGAGCAAAATAAAGGAAAATCCGAAGATGTTTTATAAGTATATTAAGGGTAAAAGGATAACTAGGGAAAAAATAGGGCCCATTAGGGACAAAAGTGGCAATCTGTGTGTGGAGCCGGAAGATGTAGGAGGGGTTCTAAATGAATTTTTTGCATCTGTTTTCACTATGGAGAAGGACGACGTAGACATAGAAATAGGGCGGGGGGACTGTGATATGCTCGAACATATTAACATCGAGAGGGAGGAGGTATTGGCGGTTTTAGCTGGCCTAAAAATGGATAAATCCCCAGGCCCCGATGAAATGTACCCCAGGCTGCTGTGTGAGGCAAAGGAGGAGATTGCGGGGGCTCTAACACATATATTCAGGACCTCTCTGGCCACAGGGGATGTGCCAGAGGACTGGAGAACCGCTAATGTAGTACCATTATTCAAGAAGGGTAGTAGGGAAAAACCGGGGAACTACAGGCCAGTGAGCCTAACATCAGTGGTAGGAAAATTACTGGAAAAAATCCTGAGGGACAAAATTTGTCTCCACTTGGAGAGGCAAGGATTAATCAGGGATAGTCAACATGGCTTTGTCAAGGGAAGATCATGTCTGACTAATTTGATTGAATTTTTTGAGGGGGTGACTAGGTGTGTGGATGAGGGTAACGCAGTGGATGTGGTATACATGGATTTCAGTAAGGCCTTCGATAAAGTCCCGCACAGGAGACTGGTCAAGAAGGTAAGAGCCCATGGAATCCAGGGTGCCTTGGCACATTGGATACAAAACTGGCTTAGTGGCAGAAGGCAGAGGGTGATGGTCGAAGGTTGTTTTTGTGACTGGAAACCTGTGGCCAGTGGGGTACCACAGGGATCGGTGCTGGGTCCCTTGCTGTTTGTGGTCTACATTAATGACTTGGATATGAATGTAAAGGGTATGATCAGTAAATTCGCGGATGATACTAAAATTGGTAGGGTGGTAAATAGCGAGGAGGGTAGCCTCAGTCTGCAGAACGATATAGATGGGTTGGTCAGATGGGCGGAACAGTGGCAAATGGAATTTAACCCGGAAAAGTGCGAGGTGATGCACTTTGGGGGGTCTAACAAGGCAAGGGAATACACAATGAATGGTAAGACCCTAGGCAAGACGGAGGGTCAGAGGGATCTGGGTGTGCAGGTACACAGATCCCTGAAGGCGGCGGAACAGGTGGATAAGGTGGTAAAAAAGGCATATGGGATACTTGCCTTCATTAGCCGAGGCATAGAATATAAGAGCAAGGAGGTTATGATGGAGCTGTATAAAACACTGGTTAGGCCACAGCTGGAATACTGTGTGCAGTTCTGGTCGCCACACTACAGGAAAGATGTGATCGCGTTAGAGAGGGTGCAGAGGAGGTTCACCAGGATGTTACCAGGGCTGGAGCGCTTCAGCTATGAAGAGAGACTGGGCAGATTGGGTTTGTTTTCCTTGGAGCAGAGGAGGCTGAGGGGGGACATGATTGAGGTGTACAAAATTGTGAGGGGCATAGATAGGATGGATGCTGAGGAGCTTTTCCCCTTAGTAGAGGGGTCAATAACTAGGGGGCATAGATTCAAGGTAAAGGGAGGGAGGTTTAGAGGGGATTTGAGAAAGAACTTTTTCACCCAGAGGGTGGTTGGAGTCTGGAACTCACTGCCTGAAAGGGTTGTGGAGGCAGAAACCCTCACAACATTTAAGAAGCATTTGGATGAGCATTTGAAATGCCATAGCATACAAGGCTACGGGCCAAATGCTGGAATATGGGATTAGATTAGACAGGGCTTGATGGCCGGCATGGACACGATGGGCCGAAGGGCCTCTATCTGTGCTGTATTACTCTATGACTCTATGACTCTATGATTGTCTGATCCCAGACAGACTGTTTGATCCCAGAATGACTGTCTGATCCGAGACTAACTGTCTGATCACTCACTTATTGTCTGATCACTCTGTGACTGTCTGATCACTCACTGACTATCTGATCCCAGACTGACTGTCTGATCCCTCTGACTGTCTGTATCCTCACTGACTGTCTGATCCCAGACTAACAGTCTGATCCCTCACCGACTGTCTGAACAGAGACTGACTGTCTGCTTCCTCACTGAATGTTTGTTCCCTCACTGGCTGTCTGATCGCAGACTGACTGTCAGATCCCAGACTGACTGCCTGATCACTCACTGACTGTCTGATCCCTCACTGACTGTCTGATCGCAGACTGACTGTCTGAGCACTGACTGACTGTCTGGTCACTCACTGATTGTCTGATCCCTCAGTCACTGTCTGATCCCAGACTGACTGTCTGATCCCAGACTGACTGTCAGATCCCAGACTGACTGCCTGATCACTCACTGACTGTCTGATCCCTCACTGACTGTCTGATCCCAGACTGACTGTCTGATCCCAGACTGACTGTCTGATCCCAGACTGACTGTCTGATCCCAGACTGACTGTCTGATCCCTCACTGACTGTCTGATCCCAGACAGAATATCTGATCCAACACTGACTGTATGACCCCAGACTTACAGTCTGATCCCTCACTGACTGTCTGATCCCAGAAAGTCTGTCTGATCCCACACTGAGTGTCTGAGCCCTCACTGACTGTCTGATCCAACACAGACTCTCTGATCCCACACTGACTGTCTGATCCCTAACTGATTGTCTGATCCCGGAAAGACTGTCTGATCTCAGACTAACTATCTGATCACTCACTGATTGTCTGGTCCCTCAGCGACGGTCTGATCCATCACTGACTGTCTGATCCCAGACTGGCTGTCTGATCCCTCATTGACTTTCTGATCCCAGACAGACTGTCTGATCCCTGACTGATTGTCTGATCCCTCACTGACTGTCTGATTCCAGACTGAATGTCTGATCCCTCACTGACTGTCTGATCTCATACAGACTGTCTGATCCCACACTGACTGTCTAATCCCAGACTTACTGTCTGATCCCTCACTGACTGTATGATTCCAGAAAGACTGTCTGATCCCACACTGAGTGTCTGATCCCTCACTGACAGTCTGATCGGAGACAGACTCTCTGATCCCAGGCTGCCTGTCTGATCCCAGACTTATTGTCTGATCCCAGACTGACTGTCTGATCCCAAACAGACTGTCTGATCCCAGACTGAATGTAAGATACCAGACTGCCTGTGGGATCCCTCACTGACGGTCTGATCCCAGACTGACTGTAAGATGCAAGACTGACTGCCTGACCCCTCACTGACTGTCTGATCCCAGACTGAATGTCTGCTCCCAGACTGACTATCTGATCGCTCACTGATTGTCTGATCCCACACTGACTGTAAGATCCCAGACTGACATCTGATCCCAAACTGACTGTCTGATCCCACACTGAATGTCTGATCCCTCACTGAATGTTTGATCCCAGACTGACTGTCTGACCCCTCATTGACTGTCTGATCCCAGACAGACTGTCTGATCCCTCACTGATTGTCTGATCCCTCACTGAATGTCTGATCACAGACTGACTGTCTGACCCCTGATTGACTGACTGATCCCTCACTGACTGTCTGGTCCCAGACTGACTGTCTGATCCCTCACTGACTGGCTGATCCCTCACTGACAGTCTGATTCCTCACTGACTGTCTGATCCCAGACTGAATGTCTGATCCCTCACTGATTGTCTGATCCCAGACAGACTGACTGATCGCTGAATGACTGTCTGATCCCTCACTGATTGTCTGATTCCCCACTGACTGTGTGATTCCAGGCTGACTGTCTGATCCCAGACTGACTGTCTGATCCCAGACTGACTGTCTGATCGCTGAATGACTGTCTGATCCCTCACTGATTGTCTGATCCCTCACTGACTGTGTGATTCCAGGCTGACTGTCTGATCCCAGACTGACTGTCTGATCCCAGACTGACTGTCTGATCCCAGACTGAATGTCTGATCACTCACTGACTGTATGATCTTAGACTGACTGAATCTTTGATCCCTGACGGACTGTCTGATCCCTCACTGATTGTCTGATCCCAGACAGACTACCTGATCCCAGACAGACAGATCCCAGAAGAAAGGGAGGAGGGGTAGCATTGCTAGTAAAAAAGGGGATAAATGCAATTGAAAGGAAGGATATTAACTCAGTTAATACAGAATCTATATGGGTGGAGCTAAGAAATAGCGAGGGGCGAAAAACATTAATAGGAGTGGTATATAGGCCTCCAAATAGTAAAATAGAGGTTAGGGAGGGCATCACGAGGGAAATTAGAGAAGCGTGCAATAAGAGCACAGCTGTCATCATAGGTGACTTTAACTTACATATAGATTGGACTAGCCTAATCAGTAAAAATAATGAGGAGGAGGAATTCCTTGAGTGTTTAAGGGATGGTTATCTGGATCAATATGTCGAGGAACCAACTCGGGAACAGGCTATATTGGACTGGGTACTGTGCAATGAGAAGGGACTAATCAGTAATCTTGTTGTACGGGGACCCTTGGGTCAGAGCGATCATAACATGATCGATTTCTCACTCGAAATGGAGAGCGAAGAAATTGACTCAGAGACTAAGGTCCTGAATTTAAACAAGGGGAATTATGATGCCATGAGACGGGAACTGAGTAGGTCTGATTGGACAACGTTCCTGGGAGGACTGGAGGTAGATAAACAATGGCAAACATTTAAAGATAGAATGACAAAATTGCAAAAATTGTTTATACCAATCTGGCATAAAAGGAAATCTAAAAAGGTGACTCAACCGTGGATAACAGGGGAAATTAGAGACAGCATAAAATCCAAAGATAGGGCGTATAAAATAGCCAAAAAAAGCGCCAGAGCGGAAGATTGGGAACAGTTTAAGATAGAGCAAAGGAGGGCAAAGGGCATAATCAAGAGGGGCAAAATAGCTTACGAAAACAAGCTGGCGGAAAATATAAAAACTAACTCCAAAAGCTTTTATAAGTGTATCAAAAGGAAAAGACTGGTGAAAACCAAAGTTGGTCCATTGCAGTCAGATACGGGGGAATATATAATGGGAAATAAGGAAATGGCAGATCAACTAAATGCATACTTTGGGTCAGTCTTTACGAAGGAAGACACAAAAAACCTCCCTGGGATATCGGGAAAAATAGGGACATTGGCAAAGGAGGAACTGACGCAAATCAATATCTCTAAGGATATGGTGTTAAGGAAGCTAAAGGGATTGAAGGTGGACAAATCCCCAGGGCCTGATAACATGCATCCTAGGGTACTGAAGGAGGTGGCCCTAGAGATAGCGGATGCACTAAGGATGATTTTTCAGAATTCATTAGACTCGGGAACAGTGCCCATGGATTGGAGGGTAGCTAACGTTACCCCACTATTCAAAAAGGGGGGTAGGGAAAAAGCAGGTAATTACAGACCTGTAAGCCTTACATCAGTTGTGGGCAAAATGCTGGAGTCCATCATTAAGGATGAAATAGCGGAGCACTTAGCAAATGGGGACAGGATAGGACAGAGTCAACATGGATTTACAAAGGGTAAATCGTGCTTGACTAATCTATTGGAATTTTTTGAGGGAGTAACTGGTAGAATAGATGGGGGAGAGCCAGTAGATGTGGTGTACCTGGACTTCCAAAAGGCCTTCGATAAGGTCCCACATAAAAGATTAGCATGGAAAATTGAGGCTCATGGGATAAAGGGGAAAGTTTTGGCGTGGATAGGGAACTGGCTGTCAGATAGAAAACAGAGAGTTGGAATAAACGGCTCATTTTCTGAATGGCAGGCAGTAACAAGTGGGGTACCACAGGGATCTGTCCTGGGCCCCCAGCTGTTCACAATTTACATTAATGACCTGGATCAGGGAGTCGGATGCAGCATTTCCAAATTTGCAGACGACACTAAACTAGGAGGGGGGGTGGGCTCAGAGGAAGAGACCAGGAAGCTCCAGAGCGATTTGGACAGACTGGGCGATTGGGCGGATAAATGGCAGATGCACTATAATGTGGACAAGTGCGAAGTTATCCACCTTGGGTGCAGGAACGGGAGGGCAAATTATTATTTAAATGGCAATAGATTGGGAGAGGGGGAAGTACAGAGAGACCTGGGTGTTCTTGTACACCAGTCACTGAAGGCGAGCATGCAGGTGCAACAGGCGGTCAAGAAGGCAAACGGTATGCTGGCCTTCATAGCAAAAGGGTTAGAATACAGGAACAGGGATACCTTGCTGCAGCTGTACAGGGCACTGGTGAGACCACACCTCGAGTACTGTGTACAGTTTTGGTCGCCTCATCTGAGGAAGGATGTTCTTGCCATGGAGGGGGTGCAGCGGCGATTCACCAGGCTGATACCAGGAATGGCGGGAATGACCTATGAGGAGAGACTATGTAGTTTAGGGATGTACACACTGGAGTTTAGAAGATTGAGAGGGGACCTCATAGAAGTGTATAAAATTCTGACAGGTCTAGACAGACTGGATGCAGAAGGAATGTTTCCCTTGGCGGGTGAGAACAGAACTAGAGGACATAATTTAAGGATAAGGGCTAAACCATTTAGGACAGAGATGAGGGGGAATTTCTTCACTCAGAGAGTGGTGAACCTGTGGAACTCATTGCCACAGAGGGCAGTGTACGCCAGCTCATTAAATATATTTAAGAGGGAATTAGATATATTTCTACGGGCAAAAGGGGTTAAGGGTTACGGAGAGAAGGCGGGGACGGGATACTGAATTAAAGGATCAGCCATGATCTCATTGAATGGCGGAGCAGGCACGAAGGGCCGAATGGCCTACTCCTGCTCCTATCTTCTATGTATCTATGTATCTATGTATCCCTCACTGACTGTGTGACCCCTCACTGACTGTCTGATCCATCACTGACTGTCTGGTCCCAGACTGTCTGTCTGATCCCTCACTGGCTGGCTGATCGCAGACTGACTGTCTGAGCACTGACTGACTGTCTGATCCCTCACTGATTGTCTGATCCCAGATTTACTATCTGAACCAGACTTAATGTCTGATCCCAGACAGACTGTAAGAACACAGACTGACTGTCTTATCCCTCACTGACTGTCTGATGCAACACAGACAGTCTGATCACAAACTGACTGTCTGATCCCAGACTTACTGGCTGATCCCTCACTGACTGTCTGATCCCAGACAGACTATCTGATCCTAGAATGACTGTATGATCCCAGACTAACTCTCTGATCACTCACTGATTGTCTGATCCCTCAGTCACTGTTGGATTCCTCACTGACTGTCTGATCCCAGACTGACTGCCTGATCACTCACTGACTGTCTGATACCTCACTGACTGCCTGATTGCAGACTGACTGTCTGATCACAGACTTATTGTCTGATCCCAGACTGACTGTCTGATCCCTCACTGACTGTCTGATCTCAGACTGACTGCCTGATCCCAGACTAACTGTCTGATCCCTCACTGACTGTTTGATCCCAGAAAGACTGTCTGATCCCAGACTGAATCTAAGATACCAGACTGACTGTGGGATCCCTCACTGACGGTCTGACCCCGGACTGACTGTAAGATCCAAGACTGACTGTCTGATCCCAGAGTGACTGTCTGATCCCAGACTGACTGTCTGATCCCGCACTGAATGTAAGATCCCAGACAGACTGTCTGATCCCAAACTGACTGTCTGATCCCACACTGACTGTCTGATCCCTCACTGATTGTTTGATCCCAGACTGAGTGTCTGATCCCAGACTGACTGGCTGATTCCAGACTGACTGTCTGATGCCAGACTGACTGTCTGATCCCAGACTGACTGTCTGATCCCACACTGACTGTTTGATCCCATCTGAGTGTCTGATCCCTCATTGACTGTCTGATCCCAGACTGTCTGATCCCAGACTGACTCCCTGATCCCTCATTGACTGTCTGATCCCAGACAGACTCTCTGATCCCAGACTGACTACCTGATCCCATACTGACTGTCTGATCCCTCACTGACTGTGTGACCCCTCACTGACTGTCTGATCACTCACTGACTGTCTGGTCCGAGACTGACTGTCTGATCCCTCACTGGCTGTCTGATCGCAGACTGACTGTCTGAGCACTGACTGACTGTCTGGTCACTCACTGACTGTCTGATCCCTCACTGATTGTCTGATCCCAGACTTACTGTCTGAACCAGACTTAATGTCTGATCCCAGACAGACTGTAAAAACACAGACTGACTGTCTTATCCCTCACTGACTGTCTGATCCCTCACTGACTGGTCTGATCCAACACAGACAGTCTGAGCCCACACTAACTGTCTGATCCCAGGCTTACTGGCTGACCCCTCATTGACTGTCTGATCCCTCACTGACTGTCTGATCCCAGAGTGACTGTCTGATCCCAGACTGACTGTCTGATCCCACACTGAATGTAAGATCCCAGACAGACTGTCTGAACCCAAACTGACTGTCTGATCCCAGACTTACTGTCTGATCCCTCACTGACTGTCTGATCCCAGAATGACTGCCTGATCCCAGACTGATTGTCTGATCCCAGACTGACTGTCTGATCCCTCACTAACTGTCTGATACCAGACTGACTGTAAGATCCAAGACTGACTGTCTGATCCCTCACTGACTGTCTGATCCCAGAGTGAATGTCTGATCCCAGACTGAGTCTCTGATCCCACACTGACTGTAAGATCCCACACTGAATGTAGGATCCCAGACAGGCTGTCTGCTCCCTCACTGATTGTCTGATCCCTCTGTGACTGTCTGATCCCTCACTGGCTGTCTGATCCCAGACTAACTGTCTGATCCCAGACTAACTGTCTGATCCCTCAATGACTGTCTGAACCCTCACTGACTGTCTGATCCAAGACTGACTGTCTGATCCCTCACTCACTGTCTGATCCCATACTGACTGTCTGATCCCACACTGACTGTCTGATCCCAGACTTACTGTCTGATCCCTCACTGGCTGTA
Source organism: Somniosus microcephalus (assembly GCF_052327205.1). NCBI lineage: Eukaryota > Metazoa > Chordata > Chondrichthyes > Squaliformes > Somniosidae > Somniosus > Somniosus microcephalus. Next base: position 67,308,657 of record NC_141010.1, on the reverse strand, counting down.
TGATCCCAGAAAGACTGTCTGATCCCTCACTGACTGTCTGATCCCTCACTGACTGTCTGGTCCCAGACGGACTGTCTGATCTCTCACTGGCTCTCTGATCCCAGACTTACTGTCTGAGCACTGACTGACTGTCTGATCACTCACTGACTGTCTGAACCCTCACTGATTGATTGATCCCAGACTTACTATCTGAACCAGACTTAATGTCTAATCCCAGACTGACAGTCTGATCCCAGACTGACTGTCTGACTCAGACAGACAGTAAGCACCCAGACTGACTGTCTGATCCCTCACTGATTGTCTGATCCCAGACAAACTGTCTGATCCCTTAATGATTCTCTGATCCCAGACAGATTGTCTGATCCCAGAATGACTGTCTGATCCCAGACTAACTGTCTGATCACTCACTGATTGTCTGGTCCCTCACTGACTGTCTGATCCCTCACTGACTGTCTGATCCCAGACTGACTGTCTGATCCCAGACTTACTGTCTGATCCCTCACTGACTATCTGATCCCAGACTGGCAGTCTGATCCCGCACTGAATGTAAGATCCCACACTGAATGTAAGCTCCCAGACAGACTGTCTGAACCCAAACTGACTGTCTGATCCCAGACTTACTGTCTGATCCCTCACTGACTGTCTATCCCAGAATGACTGCCTGATCCCAGACTGATTGTCTGATCCCAGACTGACTGTCTGATCCCTCACTAACTGTCTGATCCCAGACTGACTGCAAGATCCAAGACTGACTGTCTGATCCCTCACTGACTGTCTGATCCCAGAGTGACTGTCTGATCCCAGACTGACTGTCTGATCCCACACTGACTGTAAGATCCCACACTGAATGTAAGATCCCAGACAGGCTGTCTGATCCCTCACTGATTGTCTGATCCCTCTGTGACTGTCTGATCCCTCACTGGCTGTCTGATCCCAGACATACTGTCTGATCCCTCACTGACTGTATGATCCCAGAAAGACTGTCTGATCGCACACTGAGTGTCTGATCCCTCACTGACTGTCTGATCGGAGACTGACTCTCTGATCCCAGACTGCCTCTCTGATCCCAGACTTATTGTCTGATCCCAGACTGACTGTCTGATCCCAGACTGACTGTCTGATCCCAAACAGACTGTCTGATCCCAGGCTGAATGTAAGATACCAGACTGACTGTGGGATCCCTCACTGATGGTCTGATCCCAGACTGACTGTAAGATGCAAGACTGACTGTCTGATCCCTCACTGACTGTCTGATCCCAGACCTACAGTCTGATGCTTTCATGACTGTCTGATCCCAGACTGACTGTCTGATCGCTCACTGACTGTCTGATCCCACACTGACTGTAAGATCCCAGACTGACTGTCTGATCCCTCACTGACCGTTTGATCCCAGACAGGCTGTCTGATCCCTCACTGATTGTCTGATCCCTCACTGACTGTCTGATCCCAGACAGGCTGTCTGAACCCAAACTGACTGTCTGATCCCAGACTGACTGTCTGATCCCTCACTAACTGTCTGATCCCAGACTGACTGTAAGATCCAAGACTGACTGTCTGATCCCTCACTGACTGTCTGATCCCAGAGTGACTGTCTGATCCCAGACTGACTGTCTGATCCCACACTGACTGTAAGATCCCACACTGAATGTAAGATCCCAGACAGGCTGTCTGATCCCTCACTGATTGTCTGATCCCTCTGTGACTGTCTGATCCCTCACTGGCTGTCTGATCCCAGACATACTGTCTGATCCCTCACTGACTGTTTGATCCCAGACTGAATGTCTGATCCCTCACTGACTGTCTGATCCCAAACAGACTGTCTGATCCCAGGCTGAATGTAAGATAGCAGACTGAATGTGGGATCCCTCACTGACTGTCTGATCCCTCACTGACTGTCTGGTCCCAGACTTGACTGTCTGATCCCTCACTGGCTGTCTGATCCCTGACTGACTGTCTGAGCACTGACTGACTGTCTGATCACTCACTGACTGTCTGAACCCTCACTGATTGTCTGATCCCAGACTTACTATCTGAACCAGACTTAATATCTAATCCCAGACTGACAGCCTGACCCCAGACTGACTGTCTGACCCAGACAGGCAGTAAGAACACAGACTGACTGTCTGATCCCTCACTGATTGTCTGATCCGAGACAGACTGTCTGACCCCTCACTGATCCTCTGATCCCAGACAGACTGTCTGATCCCAGAATGACTGTCTGATCCCAGACTAACTGTCTGATCACTCACGTATTGTCTGGTCCCTCAGCGGCTGTCTGATCCCTCACTGACTGTCTGATCCCAGACTGACTGTCTTATTCCAGACTGAATTTCTGATCCCAGACTGACTGTCTGATCACTCCCTTAATGACTGATCCCAGACTCTCTTCCAGATCCCTCACTGACTGTCTGATCCCTCACTGGCTGTCTGATCCCTCACTGGCTGTCTGATCCCAGACTAACTGTCTGATCCCAGACTAACTGTCTGATCCCTCAATGACTGTCTGAGCCCTCACTGACTGTCTGATCCAAGACTGACTGTCTGATCCCTCACTGACTATCTGATCCCATACTGACTGTCTGATCCCACACTGACTGTCTGATCCCAGACTTACTGTCTGATCCCTCACTGACTATATGATCCCAGAAAGACTGTCTGATCCCACACTGAGTGTCTGATCCCTCACTGACTGTCTGATCGGAGACTGACTCTCTGATCCCAGACTGCCTGTCTGATCCCAGACTTATTGTCTGATCCCGACTTACTGTCTGATCCCAGACTGATTCTCTGATCCCAGACTGATTCTCTGATCCCAACATGACTGTCTGATCCCTCACTGACTGTCTGATCCCAGACTGACTGTCTGATTCCAGACTGACTGTCTGATCCCAGAGTTACTGTCTGATCCCAGAATGACTGTCTGATCCCAGACTAATTGTCTGATCGCTCACTGATTGTCTGATCCCTCTGTGACTGTCTGATCCCTCACTGACTGTCTGATCCCAGACTGACTGTCTGATCCCAGACTGACTGTCTGATCCCAGACTGATTGTCTGATCCCAGACTGACTGTCTGATCCCAGAATGACTGTCTGATCCCAGACTAACTGTCTGATCACCTGCTGACTGTCTGATCCCAGACTGACTGTCTGATCCCATACAGATTGTCTGATTCCACACTGACTGTGATCCCAGACTTACTGTCTGATCCCTCGCTGACTGTATTATCCCAGAAGGACTGTCTGATCCCACACTGAGTGTCTGAACCCTCACTGACTGTCTGATCGGAGACTGACTCTCTGATCCCAGACTGCCTCTCTGATCCCAGACCTATTGTCTGATCCCAGACTGACTGCCTGATCCCAGACTGACTGTCTGATCGCAAACAGACTGTCTGATCCCAGGCTGAATGTAAGATACCAGACTGACTGTGGGATCCCTCACTGATGGTCTGATCCCAGACTGACTGTAAGATGCAAGACTGACTGTCTGATCCCTCACTGACTGTCTGATCCCAGACTTACAGTCTGATGCTTTCATGACTGTCTGATCCCAGACTGACTGTCTGATCCCAGACTGACTGTCTGATCGCTCACTGACTGTCTGATCCCACACTGAATGAAAGATCCCAGACTGACTGTCTGATCCCAAACTGACTGTCTGATCCCACACTGACTGTGTGATCCCTCACTGACTGTTTGATCCCAGACAGGCTGTCTGATCCCTCACTGATTGTCTGATCCCAGACTGAATGTCTGAACCCTCACTGACTGTTTGATCCCTCACTCACTGCCTGATCCCATACAGACTGTCTGATCCCACACTGACTGTCTGATCCCAGACTTACTGTCTGATCCCTCACTGACAGTATGATCCCAGAAAGACTGTCTGACCCCCACACTGAGTGTCTGATCCCTCACTGACTGTCTGATCAAAGACTGACTCGCTGATCCCAGTCTGCCTGTCTGATCCCAGACTGACTGTCTGATCCCAGACTGACTGTCTGATCCCAAGCAGACTGTCTGATCCCAGGCTGAATGTAAGATAGCAGACTGACTGTGGGATCCCTCACTGACGGTCTGATCCCAGACTGACTGTCGGATCCCAGACTGATTCTCTGATGCCAGACTGACTGTCTGATCCCTCACTGACTGTCTGATCCCTCACTGACTGTCTGTCCCCAGACATGACTGTCTGATCCCTCACTGGCTGTCTGATACCAGACTGACTGTCTGAACACTGACTGACTGTCTGATCACTCACTGACTGTCTGAACCCAAACTGATTGTCTGATCCCAGACTTACTATCTGAACCAGACTTAATATCTAATCCCAGACTGACAGTCTGACCCCAGACTGACTGTCTGACCCAGACAGACAGTAAGAACACAGACTGACTGTCTGATCCCTCACTGATTGTCTGATCCCAGACAGACTGTCTGATCCCTCACTGATTCTCTGATCCCAGACAGACTGTCTGATCCCAGAATGACTGTCTGATCCCAGACTAACTGTCTGATCACTCACGTATTGTCTGGTCCCTCAGCAACTGTCTGATCCCTCACTGACTGTCTGATCCCAGACTGACTGTCTTATTCCAGACTGACTGTCTGATCCCAGACTGACTGTCTGATCACTCCCTTAATGACTGATTCCAGACTCTCTGCCAGATCCCTCACTGACTGTATGATCTTAGACTGAATGTCTGATCCCTCACTGGCTGTCTGATCCCAGACTAACTGTCTGATCCCAGACTAACTGTCTGATCCCTCAATGACTGTCTGAGCCCTCACTGACTGTCTGATCCAAGACTGACTGTCTGATCCCTCACTGACTATCTGATTCCATACTGACTGTCTGATCCCACACTGACTGTCTGATCCCAGACTTACTGTCTGATCCCTCACTGAATGTATGATCCCAGAAAGACTGTCTGATCCCTCACTGACTGTCTGATCGGAGACTGACTCTCTGATCCCAGACTGCCTGTCTGATCCCAGACTTATTGTCTGATCCCAGACTTACTGTCTGATCCCAGACTGACTGTCTGTTCCCAAACAGACTGTCTGATCCCAGACTGACTGTCTGATCCCAGATTGATTGTCTGATCCCTCACTGGCTCTCTGATCCCAGACTTACTGTCTGAGCACTGACTGACTCTCTGATCACTCACTGACTGTCTGAACCCTCACTGATTGTCTGATCCCAGACTTACTATCTGAACCAGATTAATGTCTAATCCCAGACTGACAGTCTGATCCCAGACTGACTGTCTGACCCAGACAGACAGTAAGAACACAGACTGACGGTCTGGTCCCTCACTGATTGTCTGATCCCAGACAAACTGTCTGATCCCTTGATGATTCTCTGATCCCAGACAGACTGTCTGATCCCAGAATGACTGTCTGATCCCAGACTAACTGTATGATCACTCACTGATTGTCTGGTCCCTCAGCGACTGTCTGATCCCTCACTGACTGTCTGATCCCAGACTTACTGTCTGATCCCTCACTGACTATCTGATCCCAGACTGGCAGTCTGATCCCAGACTGAATGTCTGAACCCTCACTGACTGTCTGATCCCTCACTGACTGTATGATCCCATACAGACTGTCTGATCCCACACTGAGTGTCTGATCCCTCACTGACTGTCTGATCGGAGACTTACCCTCTGATCCCAGACTGCCTGTCTGATCCCAGACTTATTGTCTGATCCCAGACTGACTGTCTGATCCCAAACAGACTGTCTGACCCCAGACTGAATGTAAGATACCAGACTGACTGTGCGATCCCTCACTGACGGTCTGATCCCTGGCTAACTGTAAGATGCAAGACTGACTGTCTGATCCCTCACTGACTGTCTGATCCCAGACTGACAGTCTGACGCCTTAATGACTGTCTGATCCCAGACTGAGTGTCTGATCGCTCACTGACTGTCTGATCCCACACTGACTGTAAGATCCCAGACTGACAGTCTGATCACAAACTGACTGTCTGATCCCACACTGATTGTCTGATCCCTCACTGAATGTTGGATCCCAGACTTACTTTCTGACCCCTCATTGACTGTCTGATCCCAGACAGACTGTCTGCTCCCTCACTGATTGTCTGATCCCTCACTGACTGTCTGATCCCAGACAGAATGTCTGATCCCTCACTGACTGTCTGATTCCAAACTGACTGTCTGATCCCAGACTGATTGTCAGATCCCAGGATGGCTGTCTATCCCAGAATGAGAGTCTGATCCCAGACTAACTGTTTATCACTCACTGACTGTCTGATCAATCACTGAATGTCTGATCCCAGACTGACTGTGTGACCCCTCACTGACTGTTTGCTCCCTCACTGACTCTCTGATCCCAGACTGACTGTCTGATCCCAGACTGATTGTCTGATCCCAGACTGACTGTCTGATCCCAGAATGACTGTCTGATGCCAGACTAACTGTCTGATCACTCACTGACTGTCTGATCCCAGACTGACTGTCGGATCCCATACAGACTGTCTGATCCCACACTGTGTGTCTGATCCCTCACTTACTGTCTGATCAGAGACTGACTCTCTGATCCCAGACTGCCTCTCTGATCCCAGACTGCCTCTCTGATCCCAGACTTATTGTCTGATCCCAGACAGACTGTCTGATCCCAGACTGACTGTCTGATCCCAAACAGACTGTCTGATCCCAGACTGACTGTCTGATCCCAGACAGACTGTCTGATCCCAGGCTGAATGTAAGATACCAGACTGACTGTGGGATCCCTCACTGATGGTCTGATCCCAGACTGACTGTAAGATGCAAGACTGAATGTCTGATCCCTCACTGACTGTCTGATCCCAGACTTACAGTCTGATGCTTTCATGACTGTCTGATCCCAGACTGACTGTCTGATCCCAGACTGACTCTCTGATCGCTCACTGACTGTCTGATCCCACACTGACTGTAAGATCCCAGACTGACTGTCTGATCCCACACTGACTGTCTGATCCCTCACTGATTGTCTGATCCCAGACTGACTGTCTGATCCCTCACTGACTGTCTGATCCCAGACTGACTGTCTGATCCCAGACTGAATGTCTGATCCCTCACTGACTGTCTGATCCCTCACTGACTGTCTGATCCCAGACTGACTGTAAGATCCCAGACTGACTGTCTGATCCCACACTGACTGTCTGATCCCTCACTGATTGTCTGATCCCAGACTGACTGTCTGATCCCAGACTGAATGTCTGATCCCAGACTGACTGTCTGATCCCAGACTGAATGTCTGATCCCTCACTGACTGTCTGATCCCAGACTGATTGTCTGATCCCAGACTGAATGTCTGATCCTAGACTGACTGTCTGATCCCATACTGACTGTCTGATCCCTCACTGATTGTCTGATCCCAGACTGATTGTCTGATCCCAGACTGAATGTCTGATCCCACACTGACTGTCTGATCCCATACAGACTGTCCGATCCCACACTGACTGTCTGATCCCAGACTTACTGTCTGATGCAAGACTGACAGTCTGATGCCTTAATCACTGTCTGATCCCAGACTGATCCCAAATCTAAATTTCCCAGCTTTAAGCAGGGTTAAAAAGGGATAAACAAGTCCTACAACTCAGAGCAGCTGAAGGCAGTTAACAAGGGAAACTGGAGTAATCTGGTTAACCTGGTTCTCCTGTAGCAGGGCTCAGCAAGTCTTTGTTTCAGGGCCTATAAAAACAGGCTTTGAAGTGCGATTTTGCACTGAGTGTGGTTTGAACAGAGTGCTGAGAGTTGGGTGAGTCAGGGGGTTAGGTGAGGCAAGGCCTCAGAGCTTCGGCGGGTGCTTCAGCGGTAGAGCGGGCCTACAAAGGGCTCCAGAGACCAGGTAAGGCTTACTTTACTGGTGGTATTGAATTAATTTAATTTAAATTGATTAAAGGGGTAGGTCATGCCAGGAGAGCCCAGACCCGTGAAATGCTCCTCTTGCTCTATGTGGGAATTCAGGGACGCTGCCAGTGTCCCTGACCAACACATGTGCCAGAAATGCATCCAGCTGCAGCTACTAACGGGCCATCTTGGGGCGCTGGAGCTGCGGGTGGGTGGGTTGTGGAGCATTCGCGATGCTGAGAGGGTCGCGAATTACTCATACAGTGAGTTGGTCACACCGCAGGGTAGGGCTGCACAGGCAGAAGGGAAATGGGTGACCACCAGGTGGAACAATAGAAGCAGGCAGGTAGTGCAGGGGACCCCTGTGGCCATCCCCATTTCAACCAGGTATACCACTTTGGATACTGTTGGGGGGGATGACTTATCAGGGGAAGGCAGCAGCAGCCAACTTCCTGGCACTGGGGGTGCTCCTGCTGCCCAGGAAGGGAAGAAAAAGAGTGGGAGAGCAATAGTGGTAGGGGATTCTATAGTAAGGGGAACAGATAGGCATTTCTGTGGCCGTAGACGTGAATCCAGGATGGTTTGTTGCCTCCCTGGTGCCAGGGTCAAGGATGTCACTGAGCGGCTGCAGGGCATTCTGGAGAGGGAGGGCCAACAGCCAGAGGTCGTGGTCCACATTGGTACCAACGACATAGGTAAAAAGAAGGATGAGGTCCTGCAGCAAGAATTTAGGGAGCTAGGTAGAAGATTAAAGAGCAGGACCTCAAAGGTTGTAATCTCTGGATTACTCCTGGTGCCACGTGCTAGTGAGTATAGGAATAGGAAGATAGAACAGATGAATGCGTGGCTAAAGGGATGGTGCAGGAGGGAGGGCTTTAGTTTCCTGGATCACTGGGTCTGCTTCTGGGAAAGGTGGGACTTGTACAAGTCGGACGGTTTACACCTGAACCAGAGGGGGGCCAATATCCTTGCGGGGAGGTTTGCTAGCACTGTTGGGGGGGGTTTAAACTAACTTGGCAGGGGGATGGGATACAGAGTGGAGCTATAGTAGGGGGTGATTTACAGCCAAATACGGAGGAAAAAACAAGTCAGCTGGGAAGTCATAGCAAATATGTGAAGGCAAAAGGGAATATGGCAAGGCTGGAAGGCATTTATTTTAATGCAAGGAGTCTTGCAAATAAGGTGGATGAACTGAAGTTGTTGTTGAACACATGGGAGTACGATATTGTTGCTATCACGGAGACATGGTTGAGGGAGGGTCAGGACTGGCAGCTCCATATTCCGGGGTATAGAATCTTCAGGCGAGACAGAGGGGGGTGTAAAAGGGGAGGGGGTGTTGCAATATTAATTAAGGAGTCAATTACTGCTGTAAGGAGGGATGATATATTAGACTGACTGCCTGATCACTCACTGACTGTCTGATCCCTCACTGACTGTCTGATCCCAGACTGACTGCCTGATCCCAGACTGATTGTCTGATCCCAGACTGACTGTCTGATCCCTCACTGACTATCTGATCCCAGACAGACTATCTGCTCCCAGACTGACTGTCTGATCCCAGACTTACTGTCTGATCCCTCACTGACTGTCTGATCCCAGAAAGTCTGTCTGATCCCACACTGAGTGTCTGTGCCCTCACTGACTGTCTGATCGGAGACTGACTCTCTGATCCCAGACTGCCTGTCTGCTCCCAGACTTATTGTCTGATCCCAGACTGACTGTCTGATCCCAAACAGACTGTCTGATCCCTGACTGACTGTCTGATCCCAGACTGACTGCCAGATCCCAGATTGACTGCCTGATCACTCACTGACTGTCTGATACCTCACTGACTGTCTGATACCTCACTGACTGTCTGATCTCAGACTGAATGTAAGATATCAGACTGACTGTGGGATCCCTCACTGACTGTCTGATCCCACACTGGCTGTAATATCCCAGACTGACTGTCTGATCCCAAACTGACTGTGTGATCCCACACTGACTGTCTGATCCCACACTGATTGTCTGATCCCAGACTGGCTGTCTGATCCCAGAATGACAGTCTGATCCCTCACTGACTGTCTGATCCCAGACTGACTGCCTGATCTCTCATTGACTGTCTGATCCCAGACTGAATGTCTGATCCCAGACTGAATGTCTGATCCCTCACTGACTGTCTGGTCCCAGACTGACTGTCTGATCCCAGACTGACTGTCTGATCCCTCACTGACAGTCTGATCCCAGACTGAATGTCTGATCCCTCACCGACTGTCTGATCCCAGACTGACTGTCTGCTTCCTCACTGAATGTTTGTTCCCTCACTGACTGTCTTATCCCTCACTGACTGTCTATTCCCAGACTGACTGTCTGATCCCTCACTGGCTGTCTGATCGCAGACTGACTGTCTGAGCACTCACTGACTGTCTGGTCCCTCACTGACTGTTTGATCCCAGACAGACTGTCTGATCCCTCACTGATTGTCTGATCCCTCACTGACTGTCTGATCCCAGACTGAATGTCTGAACCCTCACTGACTGTCTGATCCCTCACTGACTGTATGATCCCATACAGACTGTCTGATCCCACACTGAGTGTCTGATCCCTCACTGACTGTCTGATCGGAGATTTACCCTCTGATCCCAGACTGCCTGTCTGATCCCAGACTTATTGTCTGATCCCAGACTGACTGTCTGATCCCAAACAGACTGTCTGACCCCAGACTGAATGTAAGATACCAGACTGACTGTGCGATCCCTCACTGACGGTCTGATCCCTGGCTGACTGTAAGATGCAAGACTGACTGTCTGATCCCTCACTGACTGTCTGATCCCAGACTGACAGTCTGATGCCTTAATGACTGTCTGATCCCAGACTGAGTGTCTGATCGCTCACTGACTGTCTGATCCCACACTGACTGTAAGATCCCAGACTGACAGTCTGATCACAAACTGACTGTCTGATCCCACACTGATTGTCTGATCCCTCACTGAATGTTGGATCCCAGACTTACTTTCTGACCCCTCATTGACTGTCTGATCCCAGACAGACTGTCTGCTCCCTCACTGATTGTCTGATCCCTCACTGACTGTCTGATCCCAGACAGAATGTCTGATCCCTCACTGACTGTCTGATTCCAAACTGACTGTCTGATCCCAGACTGATTGTCAGATCCCAGGATGGCTGTCTATCCCAGAATGAGAGTCTGATCCCAGACTAACTGTTTATCACTCACTGACTGTCTGATCAATCACTGAATGTCTGATCCCAGACTGACTGTGTGACCCCTCACTGACTGTTTGCTCCCTCACTGACTGTCTGATCCCAGACTGACTGTCTGATCCCAGACTGATTGTCTGATCCCAGACTGACTGTCTGATCCCAGAATGACTGTCTGATGCCAGACTAACTGTCTGATCACTCACTGACTGTCTGATCCCAGACTGACTGTCTGATCCCAGACTGACTGTCGGATCCCATACAGACTGTCTGATCCCACACTGAGTGTCTGATCCCTCACTGACTGTCTGATCGGAGACTGACTCTCTGATCCCAGACTGCCTCTCTGATCCCAGACTTATTGTCTGATCCCAGACAGACTGTCTGATCCCAGACTGACTGTCTGATCCCAAACAGACTGTCTGATCCCAGACTGACTGTCTGATCCCAAACAGACTGTCTGATCCCAGGCTGAATGTAAGATACCAGACTGACTGTGGGATCCCTCACTGATGGTCTGATCCCAGACTGACTGTAAGATGCAAGACTGAATGTCTGATCCCTCACTGACTGTCTGATCCCAGACTTACAGTCTGATGCTTTCATGACTGTCTGATCCCAGACTGACTGTCTGATCCCAGACTGACTGTCTGATCCCAGACTGACTCTCTGATCGCTCACTGACTGTCTGATCCCACACTGACTGTAAGATCCCAGACTGACTGTCTGATCCCACACTGACTGTCTGATCCCTCACTGATTGTTTGATCCCAGACTGACTGTCTGATCCCTCACTGACTGTCTGATCCCAGACTGAATGTCTGATCCCTCACTGACTGTCTGATCCCTCACTGACTGTCTGATCCCAGACTGACTGTAAGATCCCAGACTGACTGTCTGATCCCACACTGACTGTCTGATCCCTCACTGATTGTCTGATCCCTCACTGATTGTCTGATCCCAGACTGACTGTCTGATCCCAGACTGAATGTCTGATCCCAGACTGACTGTCTGATCCCAGACTGAATGTCTGATCCCTCACTGACTGTCTGATCCCAGACTGACTGTCTGATCCCAGACTGACTGTCTGATCCCTCACTGATTGTCTGATCCCAGACTGATTGTCTGATCCCAGACTGAATGTCTGATCCCATACAGACTGTCCGATCCCACACTGACTGTCTGATCCCAGACTTACTGTCTGATGCAAGACTGACAGTCTGATGCCTTAATCACTGTCTGATCCCAGACTGATCCCAAATCTAAATTTCCCAGCTTTAAGCAGGGTTAAAAAGGGATAAACAAGTCCTACAACTCAGAGCAGCTGAAGGCAGTTAACAAGGGAAACTGGAGTAATCTGGTTAACCTGGTTCTCCTGTAGCAGGGCTCAGCAAGTCTTTGTTTCAGGGCCTATAAAAACAGGCTTTGAAGTGCAATTTTGCACTGAGTGTGGTTTGAACAGAGTGCTGAGAGTTGGGTGAGTCAGGGGGTTAGGTGAGGCAAGGCCTCAGAGCTTCGGCGGGTGCTTCAGCGGTAGAGCGGGCCTACAAAGGGCTCCAGAGACCAGGTAAGGCTTACTTTACTGGTGGTATTGAATTAATTTAATTTAAATTGATTAAAGGGGTAGGTCATGCCAGGAGAGCCCAGACCCGTGAAATGCTCCTCTTGCTCTATGTGGGAATTCAGGGACGCTGCCAGTGTCCCTGACCAACACATGTGCCAGAAATGCATCCAGCTGCAGCTACTAACGGGCCATCTTGGGGCGCTGGAGCTGCGGGTGGGTGGGTTGTGGAGCATTCGCGATGCTGAGAGGGTCGCGAATTACTCATACAGTGAGTTGGTCACACCGCAGGGTAGGGCTGCACAGGCAGAAGGGAAATGGGTGACCACCAGGCGGAACAATAGAAGCAGGCAGGTAGTGCAGGGGACCCCTGTGGCCATCCCCATTTCAACCAGGTATACCACTTTGGATACTGTTGGGGGGGATGACTTATCAGGGGAAGGCAGCAGCAGCCAACTTCCTGGCACTGGGGGTGCTCCTGCTGCCCAGGAAGGGAAGAAAAAGAGTGGGAGAGCAATAGTGGTAGGGGATTCTATAGTAAGGGGAACAGATAGGCATTTCTGTGGCCGTAGACGTGAATCCAGGATGGTTTGTTGCCTCCCTGGTGCCAGGGTCAAGGATGTCACTGAGCGGCTGCAGGGCATTCTGGAGAGGGAGGGCCAACAGCCAGAGGTCGTGGTCCACATTGGTACCAACGACATAGGTAAAAAGAAGGATGAGGTACTGCAGCAAGAATTTAGGGAGCTAGGTAGAAGATTAAAGAGCAGGACCTCAAAGGTTGTAATCTCTGGATTACTCCTGGTGCCACGTGCTAGTGAGTATAGGAATAGGAAGATAGAACAGATGAATGCGTGGCTAAAGGGATGGTGCAGGAGGGAGGGCTTTAGTTTCCTGGATCACTGGGTCTGCTTCTGGGAAAGGTGGGACTTGTACAAGTCGGACGGTTTACACCTGAACCAGAGGGGGGCCAATATCCTTGCGGGGAGGTTTGCTAGCACTGCTGGGGGGGGTTTAAACTAACTTGGCAGGGGGATGGGATACAGAGTGGAGCTATAGTAGGGGGTGATTTACAGCCAAATACGGAGGAAAAAACAAGTCAGCTGGGAAGTCATAGCAAATATGTGAAGGCAAAAGGGAATATGGCAAGGCTGGAAGGCATTTATTTTAATGCAAGGAGTCTTGCAAATAAGGTGGATGAACTGAAGTTGTTGTTGAACACATGGGAGTACGATATTGTTGCTATCACGGAGACATGGTTGAGGGAGGGTCAGGACTGGCAGCTCCATATTCCGGGGTATAGAATCTTCAGGCGAGACAGAGGGGGGTGTAAAAGGGGAGGGGGTGTTGCAATATTAATTAAGGAGTCAATTACTGCTGTAAGGAGGGATGATATATTAGACTGACTGCCTGATCACTCACTGACTGTCTGATCCCTCACTGACTGCCTGATCCCAGACTGATTGTCTGATCCCAGACTGACTGTCTGATCCCTCACTGACTATCTGATCCCAGACAGACTATCTGCTCCCAGACTGACTGTCTGATCCCAGACTTACTGTCTGATCCCTCACTGACTGTCTGATCCCAGAAAGTCTGTCTGATCCCACACTGAGTGTCTGTGCCCTCACTGACTGTCTGATCGGAGACTGACTCTCTGATCCCAGACTGCCTGTCTGCTCCCAGACTTATTGTCTGATCCCAGACTGACTGTCTGATCCCAAACAGACTGTCTGATCCCTGACTGACTGTCTGATCCCTGACTGACTGTCTGATCCCAGACTGACTGCCAGATCCCAGATTGACTGCCTGATCACTCACTAACTGTCTGATACCTCACTGACTGTCTGATACCTCACTGACTGTCTGATCTCAGACTGAATGTAAGATATCAGACTGACTGTGGGATCCCTCACTGACGGTCTGATCCCAGACTAACTATCTGATCGCTCACTGACTGTCTGATCCCACACTGGCTGTAATATCCCAGACTGACTGTCTGATCCAAAACTGACTGTGTGATCCCACACTGACTGTCTGATCCCACACTGATTGTCTGATCCCAGACTGGCTGTCTGATCCCAGAATGACAGTCTGATCCCTCACTGACTGTCTGATCCCAGACTGACTGCCTGATCTCTCATTGACTGTCTGATCCCAGACTGAATGTCTGATCCCTCACTGACTGTCTGGTCCCAGACTGACTGTCTGATCCCAGACTGACTGTCTGATCCCTCACTGACAGTCTGATCCCTTACTGAATGTCTGATCCCAGACTGAATGTCTGATCCCTCACCGACTGTCTGATCCCAGACTGACTGTCTGCTTCCTCACTGAATGTTTGTTCCCTCACTGACTGTCTTATCCCTCACTGACTGTCTACTCCCAGACTGACTGTCTGATCCCTCACTGGCTGTCTGATCGCAGACTGACTGTCTGAGCACTCACTGACTGTCTGGTCCCTCACTGACAGTCTGATCCCTCACTGACTGTCTGATCCCAGACTAACTCTCTGATCACTCACTGATTGTCTGATCCCTCAGTCACTGTCTGATCCCTCACTGACTGTCTGATCCCAGACTGACTGTCAGATCCCAGACTGACTGTCTGATCCCTCACTGACTGTCTGATCCCTCACTGACTGTTTGATCCCAGACTGACTGCCTGATCCCAGACTGATTGTCTGATCCCAGACTGACTGTCTGATCCCTCACTGACTATCTGATCCCAGACAGACTATCTGTTCCCACACTGACTGTCTGATTCCAGACTTACTGTCTGATCCCTCACTGACTGCCTGATCCCAGAAAGTCTGTCTGATCCCACACTGAGTGTCTGTGCTCTCACTGACTGTCCGATCGGAGACTTACTTTCTGATCCCAGACTGGCTGTCTGATCCCAGAATGACAGTCTGATCCCTCACTGACTGTCTGGTCCCAGACTGACTGTCTGATTCCTCACTGGCTGTCTCATCGCAGACTGACTGTCTGAGCACTGACTGACTGTCTGATCACTCACTGACTGTCAGATCCCTCACTGATTGTCTGATCCCAGACTTACTATCTGAACCAGACTTAATGTCTGATCCCAGACTGACAGTCTGATCCCAGACTGACAGTCTGATCCCAGACTGACTGTCTGACCCAGACAGACAGTAAGAACACAGACTGAATGTCTGATCCCTCATTGACTGTCTGATCCCAGACTGACTGGCTAATCCCTCACTGACTGACTGTCTGATCACAGACAGACTGTCTGATCCCTCACTGATTGTCTGATCCCAGAGAGACTGTCTGATCCCAGAATGACTGTCAGATCCCAGACTAACTGACTGATCGCTCACTGATTGTTTGGTACCTCAGCGACTGTCTGATCCCTGACTGACTGTCTGATCCCAGACTGACTGTCTAATCCCAGATTGACTGCCTGATCACTCACTGACTGTCTGATCCCAGACTGACTGTCTGATCCCAGACTGACTGTCTGTTCCCTCACTGACTGTCTGATCCCAGATTGACTGTCTGATCCCAGACTAATTGTCTGATCACTCACTGATTGTCTGATCCCTCACTGACAGTCTGATCCCAGACTGACTGTCTGATCCCAAACTGATTGTCTGATCCCAGACTGACTGTCTGTTCCCTCACTGACTGTCTGTTCCCTCACTGACTGTCTGTTCCCTCACTGTCTGATCCCAGACTGACTGTCTGATCCCAGACTGACTGTCTGATCCCTCAACGACTGCCTGGTCCCTCAGTGACTTCCTGATCCAACACAGACTCTCTGATCCCTCACTGACTGCCTGATCTCACACTGACTGATCCCACAGTGACTGTCTGATCCGACACCGACATTCTGATCCCAGACAGACTGTCTGATCACTCACTGATTGTCTGATCCCTCAGCGACTGTCTGATCCCTCACTGACTGTCTGATCCCAGACTGAATGTCTGATCCCAGACTGACTGCCTGATCACTCACTGACTGCCTGATCACTCACTGACTGTCTGATCCCTCACTGACTGTCTGATCCCTCACTGAATGTCTGATCCCAGACAGACTGCCTGATCCCACATGGACTGTCTGATCCCAGACTTACTGTCTGATCCCTCACAGACTGTCTGATTCTAGACTGACTGTCTGAAGCCAGACTGATTGTCTGATCCCAGATTGACTGTCTGATCCCAGAATGACAGTCTGATCCCACGTAGACTGTCTGATCCCAGACTGATTGTCTGATCCCAGACTGACTGTCTGATCACTCACTGATTGTCTGATCCCTCACTGAATGTCTGATCCCAGACTAACTGTCTGATCTCAGACTGACTGTCAGATCCCTCACCGACTGTCTGATCCCAGACTGACTGTTTGATCCCAGACTGACTGTCTGATCCCAGAATGTCTGTCTGATCACTCACTGACTATCTGATCCCAGACTGCCTGTCTGATGCCTTACTTACTGTCTGATCGCAGACTGACTGTCTGATCCCTCACTGACTGTCTGATCCCTCACTGGCTGTCTGATCCCAGACTTAGTGTCTGATCCCAGACTGACTGTCTGATCCCTCACTGACTGTCTGATCCCTCACTGGCTGTCTGATCCCAGACTTAGTGTCTGATCCCAGACTGACTGTCTGATCCCTCACTGACTGTCTGATCCCTCACTGGCTGTCTGATCCCAGACTTAGTGTTTGATCCCAGACTGACTGTCTGATCCCTCACTGGCTGGCTGATCCCTCGTCAGCCTGGGATCAGACAGTCAGTCTGGGATCAGACAGTCAGTCTGGGATCAGACAGTCAATGTGGGATCAGGCAGTCAATCTGGGATCAGACATTAAGTCTGGGTTCAGACATTAAGTCTGGGATCAGACAATCAGTGAGGGATCAGACAGTCAGTGAGCGATCATGCAGTCAGTCTGGGATCAGACAGTCAGTCTGGGATCTTACAGTCAGTCTGGGATCAGACAGTCAGTGAGGGATTAGACAGTCTGTCTAGGATCAGGCAGTCAATGAGGGATCAGACAATCAGTCTGGGATCATACAGTCAGTGAGGGATCAGACAGTCAGTTTGGAATCTTATATTCAGTCTGGGATCAGACATTAAGTCTGATCCCAGACAGATTGTCTGATCCCTCACTGACTGTCTGTTCGCAGACTGACTGTCTGATCCCAGACTGACCGTCCAATCACAGACTTACTGTCTGATGCCTTACTGACTGTCTGATCCCAGACTGGCTGTGTGAAAACAGACTGACTGTCTGATCCCTCACTGAATGTAAGATCCCAGACTGACTGTCTGATCCCTCACTGAATGTAAGATCCCAGACTGACTGTCTGATCCCTCACTGGCTGTCTGATCGCAGACTGACTGTCTGAGCACTCACTGACTGTCTGGTCCCTCACTGACAGTCTGATCCCTCACTGACTGTCTGATCCCAGACTAACTCTCTGATCACTCACTGATTGTCTGATCCCTCAGTCACTGTCTGATCCCTCACTGACTGTCTGATCCCAGACTGACTGTCAGATCCCAGACTGACTGTCTGATCCCTCACTGACTGTCTGATCCCTCACTGACTGTTTGATCCCAGACTGACTGCCTGATCCCAGACTGATTGTCTGATCCCAGACTGACTGTCTGATCCCTCACTGACTATCTGATCCCAGACAGACTATCTGTTCCCACACTGACTGTCTGATTCCAGACTTACTGTCTGATCCCTCACTGACTGCCTGATCCCAGAAAGTCTGTCTGATCCCACACTGAGTGTCTGTGCTCTCACTGACTGTCCGATCGGAGACTTACTTTCTGATCCCAGACTGGCTGTCTGATCCCAGAATGACAGTCTGATCCCTCACTGACTGTCTGGTCCCAGACTGACTGTCTGATTCCTCACTGGCTGTCTCATCGCAGACTGACTGTCTGAGCACTGACTGACTGTCTGATCACTCACTGACTGTCAGATCCCTCACTGATTGTCTGATCCCAGACTTACTATCTGAACCAGACTTAATGTCTGATCCCAGACTGACAGTCTGATCCCAGACTGACTGTCTGACCCAGACAGACAGTAAGAACACAGACTGTAAGAACACAGACTGAATGTCTGATCCCTCATTGACTGTCTGATCCCAGACTGACTGGCTAATCCCTCACTGACTGTCTGATCACAGACAGACTGTCTGATCCCTCACTGATTGTCTGATCCCAGAGAGACTGTCTGATCCCAGAATGACTGTCAGATCCCAGACTAACTGACTGATCGCTCACTGATTGTTTGGTACCTCAGCGACTGTCTGATCCCTGACTGACTGTCTGATCCCAGACTGACTGTCTAATCCCAGATTGACTGCCTGATCACTCACTGACTGTCTGATCCCAGACTGACTGTCTGATCCCAGACTGACTGTCTGTTCCCTCACTGACTGTCTGATCCCAGATTGACTGTCTGATCCCAGACTAATTGTCTGATCACTCACTGATTGTCTGATCCCTCAGTCACTGTCTGATCCCTCACTGACAGTCTGATCCCAGACTGACTGTCTGATCCCAAACTGATTGTCTGATCCCAGACTGACTGTCTGTTCCCTCACTGACTGTCTGTTCCCTCACTGACTGTCTGTTCCCTCACTGTCTGATCCCAGACTGACTGTCTGATCCCAGACTGACTGTCTGATCCCTCAACGACTGCCTGGTCCCTCAGTGACTTCCTGATCCAACACAGACTCTCTGATCCCTCACTGACTGCCTGATCTCACACTGACTGATCCCACAGTGACTGTCTGATCCGACACCGACATTCTGATCCCAGACAGACTGTCTGATCACTCACTGATTGTCTGATCCCTCAGCGACTGTCTGATCCCTCACTGACTGTCTGATCCCAGACTGAATGTCTGATCCCAGACTGACTGCCTGATCACTCACTGACTGCCTGATCACTCACTGACTGTCTGATCCCTCACTGACTGTCTGATCCCTCACTGAATGTCTGATCCCAGACAGACTGCCTGATCCCACATGGACTGTCTGATCCCAGACTTACTGTCTGATCCCTCACAGACTGTCTGATTCTAGACTGACTGTCTGAAGCCAGACTGATTGTCTGATCCCAGATTGACTGTCTGATCCCAGAATGACAGTCTGATCCCACGTAGACTGTCTGATCCCTCACTGATTGTCTGATCCCAGACTGATTGTCTGATCCCAGACTGACTGTCTGATCACTCACTGATTGTCTGATCCCTCACTGAATGTCTGATCCCAGACTAACTGTCTGATCTCAGACTGACTGTCAGATCCCTCACCGACTGTCTGATCCCAGACTGACTGTTTGATCCCAGACTGACTGTCTGATCCCAGAATGTCTGTCTGATCACTCACTGACTATCTGATCCCAGACTGCCTGTCTGATGCCTTACTTACTGTCTGATCGCAGACTGACTGTCTGATCCCTCACTGACTGTCTGATCCCTCACTGGCTGTCTGATCCCAGACTTAGTGTCTGATCCCAGACTGACTGTCTGATCCCTCACTGACTGTCTGATCCCTCACTGGCTGTCTGATCCCAGACTTAGTGTCTGATCCCAGACTGACTGTCTGATCCCTCACTGACTGTCTGATCCCTCACTGGCTGTCTGATCCCAGACTTAGTGTTTGATCCCAGACTGACTGTCTGATCCCTCACTGGCTGGCTGATCCCTCGTCAGCCTGGGATCAGACAGTCAGTCTGGGATCAGACAGTCAGTCTGGGATCAGACAGTCAATGTGGGATCAGGCAGTCAATCTGGGATCAGACATTAAGTCTGGGTTCAGACATTAAGTCTGGGATCAGACAATCAGTGAGGGATCAGACAGTCAGTGAGCGATCATGCAGTCAGTCTGGGATCAGACAGTCAGTCTGGGATCTTACAGTCAGTCTGGGATCAGACAGTCAGTGAGGGATTAGACAGTCTGTCTAGGATCAGGCAGTCAATGAGGGATCAGACAATCAGTCTGGGATCATACAGTCAGTGAGGGATCAGACAGTCAGTTTGGAATCTTATATTCAGTCTGGGATCAGACATTAAGTCTGATCCCAGACAGATTGTCTGATCCCTCACTGACTGTCTGTTCGCAGACTGACTGTCTGATCCCAGACTGACCGTCCAATCACAGACTTACTGTCTGATGCCTTACTGACTGTCTGATCCCAGACTGGCTGTGTGAAAACAGACTGACTGTCTGATCCCTCACTGAATGTAAGATCCCAGACTGACTGTCTGATCCCTCACTGACTGTCTGATCCCAAACAGACTCTCTAATCCCTCATTGATTGTCTGATCCCTCACTGACTGTCTGATCCCAGACTGAAAGTCTGATCCCAGAAAGACTGTCTGATCCCTCACTGACTGTCTGAACGGAGACTGACTCTCTGATCCCAGACTTCCTGTCTGATCCCAGACTTACTGTCTGATCCCAGAATGACTGTCTCATCCCAAACAGACTGTCTAATCCCAGACTGACTGTCTGATCTCTCACTGAATGTTTGATCCCACACTGACTGTCTGATCCCCGACTGTCTGATCCCAGACTGACTGTCTGATCACTCACTGACTGTCTGATCCCTCACTGACTGTTCCCAGAGTGACTGTCTGATCCCAGACTGATTGTCTGATCTCAGACTGACTGTCTGATCCCAGACTGACTGTCTGATCCGTCACTGACTGTCTGATCCCTCACTGAATGTCTGATCACAGACTGACTCTCTGATCCCAGACTGACTGTCTGATCCCAGACTGAATGTAATATCCCAGACTGGCTGTCTGATCGCTCACTGACGGTCTGATCCCAGACTGGCTGTAAGAGCCAAGACTGACTGTCTGATCCCTCACAGAATGTCTGATCCCAGACTGACAGTCTGATGCCTTACTGACTGTCTGACCCCAAACTGACTGTCTGATCCCAGACTGACTGTCTGATCCATAGAAAACATAGAAGATAGGAGCAGGATTAGGCCATTCGGCCCTTCGAGCCTGCTCCGCCATTCAATGAGATCATGGCTGATCATACAATTTCAGTACCCTGTCCCTGCCTTCTCCCCATATCCCTTGATCCCTTTAGCCTTAAGAAATATATCTAACTCCTTCTTGAATATATTTAATGAATTGGCCTCCACCGCCCTCTGTGGCAGAGAATTCCACAGGTTCACCACTCTCTGGGTGAAGAAATTCCTCCTCATTTCAGTCCTAAATGGCTTACCCCTTATCCTTAGACTATGACCCTAGGCTGACGAGGGATCAGGCAGTCAGTGAGGGATCAGACAGTCAGTCTGGGATCAGACAGTCAGTAAGGCAGCAGACAGACAGTCTGGGATCAGACAGTCAGTAAGGCAGCAGACAGACAGTCTGGGATCAGACAGTCAGTGAAGGATCAGACATTCAGTCTGGGATCACACAGTCGGTGAGGGATCAGACAGTCAGTCTGGGATCTCACAGTCAGTCTAGGATCAGACTGTCAGTGAGGGACCGGACTGTCTGCCTGGGATCAGACAGTCAGTCAGGGATCATACAGTCAGTGAGGGATCAGACAGTCAGTTTGGAATCTTACAGTCAGCCTGGGATCAGACATTAAGTCTGATCCCAGACAGATTGTCTGATCCCTCACTGACTGTCTGTTCGCAGACTGACTGTCTGATCCCAGACTTACTGTCTGATCCCAGACTGACTGTCTGATCCCAGACTGAATGTAGGATCCACGACTGACTGTCTGATCCCTCACTGAATGTCTGATCCCAGACTGACACTCTGATGCCTTACTGGCTGTCTGATCCCAGACTGACTGTCTGTCTGATCCCTCACTGACTGTCTGATCCCAAACTGATTGTCTGATCCGTCACTGACTGTCTGATCCCAGACTGACTGTCTGATCCCTCACTGACTGTCTGATTCCAGACAGACTGTCTGATCCCTCGCTGATTGTCTGATCCCTCACTGACTGTCTGATCCCAGACTAATTTTCTGACCCCAGAGTGAATGTCTGATCCCAGAATGGCAGTCGGATCCCAGTCTGACTGTCTGATCCTTAACTGACTGTCTGATCCCAGACTGACTGTCAGATCGCTCACTGGCTGTCTGATCCCAGACAGACTGCTTGATCCCACACAGTCTGTCTGATCCCAGTCTGACTGTCTGATCCCTAACTGACTGTCTGATCCCAGACTGACTCTCTGATCCCAGACAGGTTGTCTGATCCCTCACTGACTGTCTGTTCGCAGACTGACTGTCTGATCCCAGACTGACCGTCCAATCACAGGCTTACTGTCTGATGCCATACTGACTGTCTGATCCCAGACTGGCTGTGTGAAAACAGACTGACTGTCTGATCCCTCACTGAATGTAAGATCCCAGACTGACTGTCTGATCCCTCACTGACTGTCTGACCCAAGACTAACTGTCTGATCCCTCACTGACTGTCTGATCCCAAACAGACTCTCTGATCCCTCATTGATTGTCTGATCCCTCACTGACTGTCTGATCCCAGACTGAAAGTCTGATCCCAGAAAGACTGTCTGATCCCTCACTGACTGTCTGAACGGAGACTGACTCTCTGATCCCAGACTTCCTGTCTGATCCCAGACTTACTGTCTGATCCCAGAATGACTGTCTGATCTCTCACTGAATGTTTGATCCCACACTGACTGTCTGATCCCCGACTGTCTGATCCCAGACTGACTGTCTGATCACTCACTGACTGTCTGATCCCTCACTGACTGTTCCCAGAGTGACTGTCTGATCCCAGACTGATTGTCTGATCTCAGACTGACTGTCTGTTCCCAGACTGACTGTCTGATCCGTCACTGACTGTCTGATCCCTCACTGAATGTCTGATCACAGACTGACTCTCTGATCCCAGACTGACTGTCTGATCCCAGACTGAATGTAATATCCCAGACTGGCTGTCTGATCGCTCACTGACGGTCTGATCCCAGACTGGCTGTAAGAGCCAAGACTGACTGTCTGATCCCTCACAGAATGTCTGATCCCAGACTGACAGTCTGATGCCTTACTGACTGTCTGACCCCAAACTGACTGTCTGATCCCAGACTGACTGTCTGATCCATAGAAAACATAGAAGATAGGAGCAGGATTAGGCCATTCGGCCCTTCGAGCCTGCTCCGCCATTCAATGAGATCATGGCTGATCATACAATTTCAGTACCCTGTCCCTGCCTTCTCCCCATATCCCTTGATCCCTTTAGCCTTAAGAAATATATCTAACTCCTTCTTGAATATATTTAATGAATTGGCCTCCACCGCCCTCTGTGGCAGAGAATTCCACAGGTTCACCACTCTCTGGGTGAAGAAATTCCTCCTCATTTCAGTCCTAAATGGCCTACCCCTTATCCTTAGACTATGACCCTAGGCTGACGAGGGATCAGGCAGTCAGTGAGGGATCAGACAGTCAGTCTGGGATCAGACAGTCAGTAAGGCAGCAGACAGACAGTCTGGGATCAGACAGTCAGTGAAGGATCAGACATTCAGGCTGGGATCACACAGTCGGTGAGGGATCAGACAGTCAGTCTGGGATCTTACAGTCAGTCTAGGATCAGACTGTCAGTGAGGGACCGGACTGTCTGCCTGGGATCAGACAGTCAGTCAGGGATCATACAGTCAGTGAGGGATCAGACAGTCAGTTTGGTATCTTAGTCAGCCTGGGATCAGACATTAAGTCTGATCCCAGACAGATTGTCTGATCCCTCACTGACTGTCTGTTCGCAGACTGACTGTCTGATCCCAGACTTACTGTCTGATCCCAGACTGACTGTCTGATCCCAGACTGAATGTAGAATCCACGACTGACTGTCTGATCCCTCACTGAATGTCTGATCCCAGACTGACACTCTGATGCCTTACTGGCTGTCTGATCCCAGACTGACTGTCTGTCTGATCCCTCACTGACTGTCTGATCCCAAACTGATTGTCTGATCCGTCACTGACTGTCTGATCCCAGACTGCCTGTCTGATCCCTCACTGACTGTCTGATTCCAGACAGACTGTCTGATCCCTCGCTGATTGTCTGATCCCTCACTGACTGTCTGATCCCAGACTAATTTTCTGAACCCAGAGTGAATGTCTGATCCCAGAATGGCAGTCGGATCCCAGTCTGACTGTCTGATCCTTAACTGACTGTCTGATCCCAGACTGACTGTCAGATCGCTCACTGGCTGTCTGATCCCAGACAGACTGCTTGATCCCACACAGTCTGTCTGATCCCAGTCTGACTGTCTGATCCCTAACTGACTGTCTGATCCCTCACTGACTATCTGATCCCAGACAGACTGCTTGATCCCACACAGTCTGTCTGATCCCAGTATGACTGTCTGATCCCTAACTGACTGTCTGATCCCAGACTGACTCTCTGATCCCAGACAGATTGTCTGATCCCTCACTGACTGTCTGTTCGCAGACTGACTGTCTGATTCCCAGACTGACCGTCCAATCACAGACTTACTGTCTGATCCCAGACTAACTGTCTGATGCCAGACTTACTGTCTGATCCCAGACTTACTGTCTGAACCCAGATTGACTGTCTGATCCCAGACTGAATGTAAGATCCCAGACTGACTGTCTGAACCCTCACTGACGGTCTGATCCCAAACTGGCTGTCTGATCCCAGACTGACTGTCTGATCCCTCACTGACTGTCTGATCCCAAACTGACTGTCCAATCCCACACTGAATGTCTGATCCGTCACTGACTGTCTGATCCCAAACTGACTGTCCGATCCCACACTGAATGTCTGATCCGTCACTGACTGTCTGATCCCAGACTGACTGTCTGATCCCACACTGAATGTCTGATCCGTCACTGACTGTCTGATCCCAGACTGACTGTCTGATCGCTCACTGACTGTCTGATCCCAAACTGACTGTCCGATCCCACACTGAATGTCTGATCCCTCACTGACTGTCCGATCCCAAACTGACTGTCCGATCCCACACTGACTGTCTGATCCGTCACTGACTGTCTGATCCCAAACTGACTGTCCAATCCCACACTGAATGTCTGATCCGTCACTGACTGTCTGATCCCAGACTGACTGTCTGATCGCTCACTGACTGTCTGATTCCAGACAGACTGTCTGATCCCTCACTGATTGTCTGATCCCTCACTGACTGTCTCATTCCAGACTGACTGTCTGATCCCAGACTGATTTTCTGATCCCAGATTGACTGTCTGATCCCAGAATGACAGTCTGATCCCAGACTAACTGTCTGATCACTCACTGACTGTTTGATCCCTCACTGACTGTCTGATCCCAGACTGACTGTCAGATCGCTCACTGGCTGTCTGATCCCAGACTGACTGTCTGATCCCTCAATTACTGTCTGATCCCTCACTGACTATCTGATCCCAGACAGACTGATTGATCCCACACAGTCTGTCTGATCCCAGACTTTCTGTTTGATCCCTCACTGACTGTCTGATCCCAGAAAGACTGTCTTATCCCACACTGAGTGTCTGATCCCTCACTGACTGTCTGATCGGAGACTGACTCTCTGTTCCCAGACTGCCTGTCTGATCCACGACTTACTGTCTGATTCAAGACTGACTGCCTGATACAAAACAGACTGCCTGATCCCAGACAGACTGTCTGATCTCTCGCTGAATGTTTGATCCCACATTGACTGTCTGATCCCAGACTGACTGTCTGATCTCTCGCTGAATGTTTGATCCCACACTGACTGTCTGATCCCAGACTGAATGTCTGATGCCAGACTTACTGTCTGACCCCAGACGTACTGTCGGATCCCAGACTGACTGTCTGATCCCAGACTGACTTTAAGATCCCAGACTGACTGTCTCATCCCTCACCGACTGTGTGATCCCAGACAGACTGATCCCTCACTGACTGTCTCATCCCAGACAGACAGTCTGGTCCCAGACTGACTGTCTGATCCCAGACAGACTGTCTGATCCCTCACTGATTGTCTGATCCCTCAGTGACTGTCTGATTCCTCACTGATTGTCTGATCCCAGACTGACTGCCTGATCCCAGACTGACTCTCTGACCCCTCACTGACTGTCTGAACCCTCACTGACTATCTTGTCCCAGACTGTCTGATCCCACACTGACTCTCTGATCCCAGAATGCCTGTCTAATCCCAGACTTACTGTCTGATCCCAGACTGACTCTCTGATCCCAGACTGCCTGTCTAATCCCAGACTTACTTTCTGATCCCAGACTGACTGTCTGATCGCAAACAGACTGTCTGATCACAGACTGAATGTAAGATCCAAGACTGTCTGTCTGATCCCTCACTGACTGTCTCATCCCAGACTGGCTGTCTGATCCCAGACTGATGAGGGATCAGACCATCAGTGAGGGATCAGACAGTCAGTCTGGGATCAGACATTCAGTCTGGGATGCGACAGTCAGTGAGGGATCAGACCGTCAGTCTGGGATCAGACATTCAGTCTGGGATCAGACAGTAAATCTGGGATCAGACAGTTAGTGAGGGATCAGACAGGCAGTTTGGAATCTTAGTCAGTCTGGGATCAGACATTAAGTCTGATCCCAGACAGATTGTCTGATCCCTCACTGATTGTCTGATCCCAGACTGACCGTCCAATCACAGACTTACTGTCTGATCCCAGACTGACTGTCTGATGCCAGACTTACTGTCTGATCCCAGACTGACTGTCTGATCCCAGACTGACTGTAAGATCCCAGACTGACTGTCTGATCCCTCACTGACTATATGATCCCAGACTGACTGTCTGATCCCAGACTGACTGTCTGTTCCCACACTGACTGTCTGATCCCTCACTGACTATCTGATCCCACACAGACTGTCTGATCCCACAGTGACTGTCTGATCCCACAGTGACTGTCTGATCCCAGACTGACTGTCTGATCCCACACTGACTGTCTGATCCCACACTGACTGTCTGGTCCCACACAGACTGTCTGGTCCCACACAGACTGTCTGATCCCACACGGACTGTCTGATCCCAGACTGACTGTCTGATCCCACACAGACTGTCTGATCCCTCACTGACTGTCTGATCCCACACTGACTGTCTGATCCCACACAGACTGTCTGATCCCTCACTGACTATATGATCCCAGACTGACTGTCTGATCCCAGACTGACTGTCTGATCCCTCACTGACTATATGATCCCAGACTGACTGTCTGATCCCAGACTGACTGTCTGTTCCCACACTGACTGTCTGATCCCTCACTGACTATCTGATCCCACACAGACTGTCTGATCCCACAGTGACTGTCTGATCCCACACTGACTATCTGATCCCACACGGACTGTCTGATCCCACACTGACTGTCTGATCCCACACTGACTGTCTGATCCCTCACTGACTATCTGATCCCACACAGACTGTCTGATCCCACAGTGACTGTCTGATCCCACACTGACTGTCTGATCCCACACAGACTGTCTGATCCCTCACTGACTATATGATCCCAGACTGACTGTCTGATCCCAGACTGACTGTCTGATCCCAGACTGACTGTCTGATCCCTCACTGACTATATGATCCCAGGCTGACTGTCTGATCCCAGACTGACTGTCTGTTCCCACACTGACTGTCTGATCCCTCACTGACTATCTGATCCCACACAGACTGTCTGATCCCACAGTGACTGTCTGATCCCACACTGACTGTCTGATCCCACACAGACTGTCTGATCCCTCACTGACTATATGATCCCAGACTGACTGTCTGATCCCAGACTGACTGTCTGATCCCTCACTGACTATATGATCCCAGACTGACTGTCTGATCCCAGACTGACTGTCTGTTCCCACACTGACTGTCTGATCCCTCACTGACTATCTGATCCCACACAGACTGTCTGATCCCACAGTGACTGTCTGATCCCACACTGACTGTCTGATCCCACACAGACTGTCTGATCCCTCACTGACTATATGATCCCAGACTGACCGTCTGATCCCAGACTGACTGTCTGATCCCTCACTGACTATATGATCCCAGACTGACTGTCTGATCCCAGACTGACTGTCTGTTCCCACACTGACTGTCTGATCCCTCACTGACTATCTGATCCCACACTGACTGTCTGATCCCTCACTGACTATCTGATCCCACACAGACTGTCTGATCCCACAGTGACTGTCTGATCCCACACAGACTGTCTGATCCCACACTGACTGTCTGATCCCACACTGACTGTCTGATCCCACACAGACTGTCTGATCCCACACGGACTGTCTGATCCCAGACTGACTGTCTGATCCCACACAGACTGTCTGATCCCACACAGACTGTCTGATCCCACACAGACTGTCTGATCCCACACAGACTGTCTGATCCCACACAGACTGTCTGATCCCACACAGACTGTCTGATCCCAGACTGACTGTCTGATCCCAGACTGACTGTCTGATCCCACACAGACTGTCTGATCCCACACAGACTGTCTGATCCCACACAGACTGTCTGATCCCACACAGACTGTCTGATCCCACACAGACTGTCTGATCCCTCACTGACTATCTGATCCCACACAGACTGTCTGATCCCACACTGACTGTCTGATCCCTCACTGACTGTCTGATCCCACACAGACTGTCTGATCCCACACAGACTGTCTGATCCCACACGGACTGTCTGATCCCAGACTGACTGTCTGATCCCACACAGACTGTCTGATCCCAGACTGTTTATATATCAACACTGATTGGATAATTCCACTCTGAAGCTGAAATATATTCAGTAGTAATTGTGGCTGATTCTCTCTGTGTATCTCAGTGTGTGTTTAATAAACAGAACTTCATGTGATTTGATGCTGAAGAACATCTCCATTTTAAAATGAATAATTATGGGCTGCACATTCTGTGTTGTATTCCATGAGAAACTGGGCGAGTCGCTGTTTAAATTTCCCAGTCTGATGCTGTGTTTGGAGGTGACGGCTCCTGTTGAAGAATAGCCTCAGCACAGCTGGAATGGACTGGAGGACCTTCCTCGGCTGTGTACGTTCTGTGTTCCCATGGTCAGCTGAACCTACCCATCCATTAATCTATTTCCATCTTGATTCCATCTTGAAGAATACGTAATCTGTTGCAGTGTCTTTGATTTATACAGAAACTGTTTTCTAAGTTGGGAAAAAGTCACTCATTCAGTTTCTGAGATGTTGCATTGAATCGATTGGAATAGTTTCTAACCTGGGGACCCAGTAATTAATGTTGGATCTTGCAAAGAGCGAGATGCCTCTTTGAAGCAGGCCTGTATTCTGGGGTTTGCCCGCAGATGGGCTGAAACTCCTGGCGGGCGACCCCTCTCTTACCTTGTGTTAGACAGGCCCTCCAGCCACTGAGTCGGGTGTCGGTAGACCCTGTCCCAAATCCTGGGGTGAGGGTCATTTTAATATTAGTTCAGGCAGCCTGCAAGTTCAGAGGGGCAACAGAGTCACCCACCCCAAGGTGGTTTCAACTCCCTGCCACTCTGAAGGTGAACCAGAGGCTTTTAAAGACAACATGGAATTGTTTTTTATGTACCTCCAGTCGGTTGGGCCTGTGTCCCTTGGGGTCAGTTACCTTAGCTCTGTGACTTCTACAGACCCATGGGGAGGTGCTGCACCGAGACCATGGCTGCTATCATCAGGCAGGGCAATGGCTGGGTTAGGAGAGGCAAGCTGGGCAGAATTCCTGGGTAGCCTGGAAATGCCCCTGGGCTCACCCAGGACATGGGGGCGGGGGGGCTTAGACAAAATACTCACCCGCTTCCCCACTGAAATATTGACAAAGGACAAATGGAACAGGAGCCTGGCAAAGCCAGCTCTGCCCAAACTGTTGTCTCCCTGCGGGCAATCACATGACCTCCCCCTGCCCCGGAGACTATAGCAGAGTCGCCACATAGAATCCCGCCTCCTCCAGGTAAATGTGGTAAGCCGAGCTGAGAGCAAGAGGTGTGTGTTCAGTGGCCGAGAGGTCCTTCCTCTTATGTCAGCAACACCAAGGGGATAAATCCCCAGGCCCGGATGAAATGTATCCCAGGCTGTTAAGCGAAGCAAAAGAGGAAATAGCAGAGGCCTGGACCATCATTTTTCAATCCTCTCTGGCTTCAGGTGTGATGCCGGAGGACTGGAGGACTGCTAATGTTGTTTAAAAAGGGAGAAAAGGATAGACCGAGTAATTACAGGCCAGTCAGCCTAACCTCGGTGGTGGGAAAATTATTGAGAAGAATTCGGAAGGACAGGATAAATCTTCATTTAGAAAGATATGGAATAATCAGGGATAGTCAGCACGGATTTGTTAAGGGAAGGTCGTGTCTGACCAACTTGATTGAATTTTTTGAGGAGGTAACAAGGAGGGTAGATGAGGGTAGTGCGATTGTTGTAGAGTATATGGACTTTAGCAAGGCTTTTGATAAGGTTCCACGTGACAGACTAGTCACTAAGTTAAAAGCCCCTGGGATCCAGGGCAAAGTGTCAAGCTGGATTCAAAACTGGCTCGGAGACGGGAAGCAGAGGGTAATGGTTGATGTGTGTTTTTGTGACTGGAAGGCTGTTTCCAGTGGGGTTCCGCAGGGCTCAGTACTAGGTCCCTTGCCTTTTGTGGTATGTATCAACGATCTAGACTTGAATATAGGGGGTATGATTAAGAAGTTTGCAGATGATACTAAAATTGGCCGTGTGGTTGATACTGAAGAAGGAAGCTGTAGACCGCAGGAAGATATCAATAAATTGGTCAGGTGTGCAGAACAGTGGCAAATGGAATTCAATCCGGAGAAGTGTGAGGTAATGCATTTGGGGAGGGCTAACAAGGAAAGGGAATACACATTAAATGGTAGGACACTGAGTAGTGTAGAGGAACAAAGGGACCTTGGAGTGCATGTCCACAAATCCCTGAAGGTAGCAGGCTAGGTAGATAAGGTGGTTAAGGAGGCATACGGAATGCTTGCCTTTATTAGCCGTGGCATAGAATGCAAGAGCAGGGGGGTTATGCTTCAACTGTATAAAACACTAGTTAGGCCTCAGCTAGAGTACTGCGTGCAGTTCTGGTCACCACATTACAGGAAAGATGTGATTGCACTAGAGAGGGTACAGAGGAGATTTACAAGGATGTTGCTGGGAGTGGAGAATCTTAGCTATGAGGAAAGACTGGATAGGCTGGGTATGTTTTCCTTGGAACAGAGGAGGCTGAGGGGAGACCTTATTGAGATGTGTAAAATTATGAGGGGCCCAGATAAAGTGGATAGAAAGGACTTATTTCCCTTAGCAGAGGGGTCAAAAACCAGGGGGCACAGATTTAAAGTAATTGGGGGAAGGTTTAGAGGGGATTTGAGGGGAAATTTCTTCACCCAGAGGGTTGTGGGGGTCTGGTACTCACTGCCTGAAAGGGTGGTAGAGGCAGGAACCCGAACCACATTTAAAAAGTATTTGGATGTGCACTT
The DNA here is from genome assembly GCF_052327205.1 of Somniosus microcephalus. Taxonomy (NCBI): domain Eukaryota; kingdom Metazoa; phylum Chordata; class Chondrichthyes; order Squaliformes; family Somniosidae; genus Somniosus; species Somniosus microcephalus. Next base: position 67,276,614 of record NC_141010.1, on the reverse strand, counting down.
GGTCCGTAGCCCTGCAGGTTACAGCATCCCAAGAGCTGGGAAGTGGGATTAGGCTGGATCGCTCTTTGTTGGAAGGCGCGGACACGATGGGTCGAAATGGCCTCCTTCCGTGCTGTAACTTTCTGTGATTCTATGATTCATGTGTTGAGATTAATATATTTGCATTGATTGGGGATTGGTTAACAGAGAGAAAACAGGCCAGAGCCTTCGAGACCACCCTCAGATAGCACGTGTGTTCACCATCTACAATTCAGACTGACACAGACGTGCTGTAAGCAACCAGTGATTGTGTACTTGTGTAAAAAGATACAACTGTGTGTTCAGGAACCAGAAGAAAACAAAACAATGTTCCGAGAGCGAATCTCCAGTATAGAAGCGTACAGATCCTAACCCCGCATTACAGAAACAGCCAAAAACTAACACATTAGACAGTTCATATCAATTAAACAATTGCAGGGATTATATATAATAAATATACACATATTAGTGAGATTTTGTGCTTATTTAGCTAAGGAAAGTTAATGCCATATTTCCAGTGTCAACAACAAGCTCTCTTGGCTCAGATACCAGATGACTGAGATCGGGCTATAAGTCTCTGCCCCAGTAGAGCTCCCTTGACACTGCCCCAACACTGTGCCTCAGTCCAACCCTCAGAGGAGTGCCCCTATTATAGCAGTGGGAATCTTTCCACTTTCCGCACAGCCTCTTTTACAGCCTTTTTGAGCAAAATTGCCAATCCGTGGGCAGTTCAATTAGATCAGGCTCTCTAGATAATGGATTGAAACTGCTCAAACCCAGTCAAACCCAAACAGCCAGAGGGACCTTCATTCCATCAGCCTGGGCTGCATTTTAACCCAGATCCTGGGGCTAGTGTCAATGTGCTACCTCACTGCATCACCTGGTGCCTCCGAACCATTTCAGTATTGAACCTTCCTACTGGGGCACATCTTAGCTTAGCACAGCACCTGGGCACAGAATCAGCCGGGCACAGAATCGGCCGGGCACAGAATCAGCCGGGCACAGAATCAGCCGGGCACAGAATCAGCCGGGCACAGAATCGGCCAGGCACAGAATCAGCCGGGCACAGAATCAGCCGGGCACAGAATCGGCCAGGCACAGAATCAGCCGGGCACAGAATCAGCCAGGCACAGAATCGTCCAGGCACAGAATCAGCCGGGCACAGAATCAGCCAGGCACAGGATCGGCCAGGCACAGAATCAGCCAGGCACAGAATCAGCCAGGCACAGAATCAGCCGGGCACAGAATCAGCCGGGCACAGAATCGGCCAGGCACAGAATCAGCCGGGCACAGAATCAGCCAGGCACAGAATCAGCCAGGCACAGAATCAGCCAGGCACAGAATCGGCCGGGCACAGGATCGGCCAGGCACAGAATCAGCCGGGCAGAGAATCAGCCGGGCAGAGAATCAGCCGGGCACAGAATCAGTCGGGCACAGAATCAGTCGGGCACAGAATCAGTCGGGCACAGAATCAGTCGGGCACAGAATCAGTCGGGCACAGAATCAGCCAGGCACAGAATCGGCCAGGCACAGAATCAGCCGGGCACAGAATCAGCTGGGCACAGAATCGGCCAGGCACAGAATCAGCCGGGCACAGAATCGGCCAGGCACAGGATTGGCCAGGCACAGAATCAGCCAGGCACAGAATCAGCCGGGCACAGAATCAGCCGGGCACAGAATCAGCCGGGCACAGAATCAGCCGGGCACAGAATCAGCCGGGCACAGAATCAGCCGGGCACAGAATCAGTCGGGCACAGAATCAGCCGGGTACAGAATCAGTCGGGCACAGAATCAGCTGGGCACAGAATCAGCCGGGCACAGAATCGGCTGGTCACAGAATCGGTCGGGCACAGAATCAGCTGGGCACAGAATCAGCTGGGCACAGAATCAGCCAGGCACAGAATCGGTCGGGCACTGAATCAGTCGGGCACAGAATCAGCCGGGCACAGAATCGGCTGGTCACAGAATCGGTCGGGCACAGAATCAGCTGGGCACAGAATCAGCTGGGCACAGAATCAGCTGGGCACAGAATCAGTCGGGCACAGAATCAGTCGGGCACAGAATCAGTCGGGCACAGAATCAGTCGGGCACAGAATCAGCTGGTCACAGAATCGGTCGGGCACAGAATCAGCTGGTCACAGAATCAGTCGGGCACAGAATCGGCCGGGCACAGAATCGGCCGGGCATGGAAAGCTCCAAACTTATCTCCCTTGGAAAGAGGTTAAGGTGACCAAAGACACACTTGGTTGCCTGTGCCTGCTGCAGTCAGAGTACAGATACTGGAATATACTTTGCAAAACTGAGAATGGGGAACGCTGCTTAATAGAAGGCATGTGACTAACTAGGAACTGCCCAGAACACAAATTAAATGGGGCACTTCAGAACATTGCCTCATTGCTGTCCAGACAGCACAACATTTTTACTGAAATATTTCAGTGACTATTTAATTGTGAGGGGCGGCTACACTTCCTATCTGAAACCCTTTAAGTATGTAATCTGGTCGTCTATGTCAACAGCTAGTAATTTGAATGGATAGGCAACTCTAATCTATCCAATCAAACACACTGGGAACTGAAGATTTTGATGAGATTTTTAATTTTTGAGGGGCAGCATACAATTCTAAAGGTTATAATGTTGCTGTGAAGGGATTGGGCCACACTCCGTCTGTGCAGATGGAATCATGGGAAGGATAGTATTGGCCCTGAGAGAGGGAAATGAGGGCAGCTCTCGGGATCAGAGGTTTAGTCACCCTGCCCCCACCCCCAGTCAAACAATTAGCTCAGCCTCTTACAGCCCAATCTTAACCCCACTCTGCTCTCAAACCAGGCCGTGCTGGAACTTCAGGATTGCTGCATTTCTGAGGAAAGATTGAGGAAGTTGGGTTTGTTTCTTTGGAAAAAAGGGACTGTGAGGAGATCGAATTGAATTTTTCAAGATTTTGAAGGGAAGCGAGGAAATAATTCACTCTGTAGTTTACACAGTCGAAAGCTCCCAAACTATAGAAAGCTACTGTCCCAAGAAATCAGTTTAATGGAAAAGCAAAATGCCCAGACATATCCTCCCTGAGTGTTGAATAAAATGTAAATGAATCTCTGGCTGACTCGATCACAGCCCGGCCTATCTCAGGCTCTGGCTTTCTCCATTATTGAAAGGACCACCGACTTTGACTGTTGACCAATCATGGGACATCTCTCTGGGACACACCATTTCGCCATTCTGAATGGGCAGAAAAAACTCCACAGCAGGTGGAAGAAAATCAGCGGCTGATGTAGAGGAAAGGAACTTGGGAAGGGAGACCTGGGTCTGACTGAACGACTTAGTGAGGAGACCTGTTGCTATGAACCATCTCAAAGAGACTCCCCAGGGTCTGGCATCTTTCACAAGGATTAGAGTGTGTCCAGCGCTGGGACTCCACACTATTTCATTGGTTAGTGGCACAATGTTGCTGAAATCACTCCATGAATTTTAATAGTTGTGCCTACATTTCCCAGTGTTGATAGTGTTTTAAATACCACAGAATACACGGACTGTGAGAGTGACAACAATAGTGCTCACCATACCTGACACAGCACATGTACAGACACATAAAGGTAAGGTAAACTACTTCAATCTCTACCATGGTGCTGTTACACTCGCAACACAATACTCCAGAAGCTTGGTATCTATCGAGCTACAAGAGAGACAACCACTCCCATTTGAGAGCTTGGTAGCTGGGAACAGGAGGTCAATCGAAGGTTGGAGAGCTGGAATCTTAACTTTAACTTTAGCCGTGATGATCATACTTGATTCGACTTTGTTCTAAGTCCTGCGAACCTGCCATTCATCCTTTGGTGCTCCTCCCTTATGGCGTTGCCTTGCCAACTGGATGGCATGATGTACCCAGTTTGTATCCTTCAACACTTGCTGGTCAGTTAAGTATTCAATGACAGTCAGCTTGGAATGGATGGGGTCTGTTTGATGGAGGGACAGAGTGAGCCGGGATCAGTTTGATGGAGAGAGTGAGCTGGGGTCGGTTTGATGGCGAGAGTGAGCTGGGGTCAGTTTGATGGAGAGAGTGAGCCGGGGTCAGTTTGATGGAGAGAGTGAGCCGGGGTCAGTTTGATGCAGAGAGTGAGCTGGGGTCAGTTCGAAGCAGAGTGACCCAGGTTCAGTTTGATGGAGAGAGTGAGCCTGGGTCATTTTGGTGCAGAGAGCGAGCCGGGGTCAGTTTGATGCAGAAAGTGAGCCAGGTTCAGTTCGATGGAGAGAGTGAGCTGGGGTCAGTTTGATGGAGAGAGTGAACTGGGGTCAGTTTGATGGAGAGAGTGAACTGGGGTCAGTTTGATGGAGAGAGTGAGCTGTGGTCAGTTTGATGGAGAGAGTGAGCCGGGGACAGTTTGACGGAGAGAGTGAGCTGGGATCAGTTTGCTGCAGTGAGTGATCCGGGGTCAGTTTGGTGCAGAAAGTGAGCCGGGGTCAGTTTGATGGAGAGAGTGAGCCGGGGTCAGTTTCATGGAGAGAGTGAGCCGGGGTCAGTTTGATGGAGAGAGTGAGCTGGGGTCAGTTTGATGGAGAGAGTGAGCCGGGGTCAGTTTCATGGAGAGAGTGAGCCGGGGTCAGTTTGATGGAGAGAGTGAGCCGGGGTCAGTTTCATGGAGAGAGTGAGCCGGGGTCAGTTTCATGGAGAGAGTGAGCTGGGGTCAGTTTGATGGAGAGAGTGAGCTGGGGCCAGTTTGATGGAGAGAGTGAGCCGGGGTCAGTTTCATGGAGAGAGTGAGCCGGGTCAGTTTACCGGAGAGAGTGAAATGGGTCAGTTTGGTGCAGAGAGTGAGCCGGGGTCAGTTTGATGCAGAGATTGAGCCGGGGTCAGTTTGATGCAGAGAGCGAGCTGGAGTCAATTTAATGGACTGAGTGAGCTGGAGTCAGTTTGGTGGAGAGAGTGAGCTGGGTTTAGTTTGATGTAGAGAGTGAGTTGGGGTCAGTTAGGTGGACAGAGTGAGCTGGTGTCAGATTGATGGAGAGAGTGAGCCAGGGTCAGTTTTATGAAGAGAGTGAGTCGGGTCAGTTTGGTGGACAGAGTGAGCCGGGGTCAGTTTGATGGAGTGAGTGAGCTGGGGTCGGTTTGGTGCAGTGAGTGAGCTGGGGTCAGTGTGGTGCAGTGCGTGTGCTGGGGTCAGTTTGATGCAGAGAGTGAGTCGGATCAGTTTGGTGGACAGTGAGCTGGGGTCTGTTTGATTGAGAGTGTGAGCTGGGGTCAGTGTGATGGAGAGAGTGAGCCGGGGTCAGTTTGCTAGAGACAGTGAGCTGGGGTCAGTTTCATGGAGAGTGTGAGCTGGAGTCAGTTTGATGGACAGAGTGAGCTCGGGTCAGTTTGGTGGAGAGAGTGAGCCGGGGTCAGTTTGGTGCAGTAAGTGAGCTGGGGTCAGTTTGATGCAGAGAGTGAGTCCGGGACAGTTTGGTGGATAGAGTGAGCTGGTGTCAGTTTGGTGGACAGGGATAGCCGGGGTCAGTTTGATCGAGAGAGTGAGCTGGGGACAGTGTGATGGAGGGAGTGAGCTGGGATCAGTTTGATGGAGAGAGTGTGCCGGGGTCAGCTTGATGCAGAGTGTGAGCCGGGGTCAGTTTTGTGGACAGAGTGAGCTGGGGTCAGTTTGTTGCAGTGAGTGAGCCAGGATCAGTTTAATGGAGAGAGTGAGCTGGGGTCAGTTTGATGGAGAGAGTGAGTCAGGTTAGTTTGGAGGACAGAGTGAGCTGGGGTCAGTTTGGTGGAGAGAGTGAGCTGGGGTCAGTTTGTTGCAGTGAGTGAGCTGGGGTCAGTTTGATGGAGAGAGTGAACCGGGGTCAGTTTGTTGGAGTGAGTGAGTCGGGGCAGTTTGGTGGACAGAGTGAAACGGAGTCAGTTTGGTGCAGAGAGTGAGCCGGGGTCAGTTTGATGCAGAGAGTGAGCCGGGGTCAGTTTGATGGAGAGAGTGAGCTGGGGTCAGTTTGCTGCAGTGAGTGATCCAGGGTCAGTTTGGTGCAGAAAGTGAGCCGGGGTCAGTTTGATAGAGAGAGTGAGCTGGATTTAGTTTGCTGTAGAGAGTGAGTTGGGGTCAGTTTGTTGGACAGAGTGAGTCGGGGACAGTTTGATGCAGAGAGTGAGTCGGGGTCAGTTTGGTGGACAGAGTGAGCCGGGGTCAGTTTGATGGATAGAGTGAGTCGGGTCAGTTTGGTGGACAGAGTGAGCTGGGGTCAGTTTGGTGGACAGAGTGAGCTGGGGTCAGTTTGGTGCAGTGAGCTAGCTGGGGTCAGTGATGGTGCAGTGCATGCGCCGGGGTCAGTTTGATCCAGAGGGTGAGTCGGGGTCAGTTTGATGGAGAAAGTGAGCCGGGGTCAGTTTGATGGAGAGAGTGAACCAGGGTCAGTTTGGTGCAGAGAATGAGCTGGAGTCAGTTTGATGGACAGAGTGAGCTGGGCTCAGTCTGATGGAGAGAGTGAGCCGGGCTCAGTTTGATGGAGAGAGTGAGCCGGGCTCAGTTTGATGCAGAGAGTGAGCCGGGCTCAGTTTGATGCAGAGAGTCAGCCGGGGTCAGTTTGATGCAGAGATTGAGCCAGGGTCAGTTTGGTGCAGAGAGTGAGAAGGGTCAGTTTGATGCAGAGAGTGAGCCGGGGTCAGTTTGATGCAGAGAGTGAGCCGGGGTCAGTTTGGTGTAGCGAGTGAGATGGAGTCAGTTTGATGGAGAGAGTGAACCAGAGTCAGTTTGATGGAGAGAGTGAACCAGGGTCAGTTTGATGCAGAGAGTGAGCCGGGGTCAGTTTGGTGCAGAGAGTGAGCCGCGGTCAGCTTGATGGAGAGAGTGAGCCAGGGTCATTTTGATGCAGAGAGTGAGCTGGGGTCAGTTTGATGGAGAGAGCGAGCTGGGGTCAGTTTGGTGCAGAGTGAGCCAGGGTCAGTTTGATGAAGAGAGTGAGCTGGGTCAGTTTGATTGTCAGGCTGGTGTTGGGAACGGTGAGACCGGAGACCCAGTGAATATTTAAACTCACTTTCCCGGGCTTTCTTTGCAGAGGCTGGTGTCGGGAGCAGTGAGTCCGGAGACCCAGTGAATATTTAACCTCACTTTCCCGGGCTTTCTTACCAATCTCAGACCGGCGGCGCCGTTCCAGAGCCACGTCACGATTCAAAATGTGACGCGGACAGGTGGGAGCAGCTGATCGGGTGAGTACGGCCAGGGAATATTTATACTACTCTATAGTTTGACAGTTAAGGTTCATAGTTTATAAAGTTTAGAAGGGCTTAATTTTTTTGTGGTTATAGTTTCTAGTGCTAGTAACCAAGGGCCCTTGAGTATATCATTTAATTGTAGTGTAATTGGTGGTATTGATTTGATTTAAGTTAATTTAAATTAATTGTAGGCTATGTCATGGCAGGACAGCTCAGTGCTGTGGTATGCTCCTCTTGCACTATGTGGGAAATCAGGGACACTTCGTGTGTCTCTGACGACCATGTGTGCGGGAAGTGTGTCCAGCTGCAGCTACTGGCAGACCGCATTGCGGAACTGAAGCTGCGAATGGATACATACTGGAGCATTTGCGATGCTGAGGCCCTCGTGGATAGCATGTTTAGGGAGTTGGTCAGACCGCAGGTAAAAGCTGCACAGGCAGGAAGGGAATGGGTGACCGCCAGGCAGAGTAATCGGTGCAGGCAGGTAGTGCAGGGATCCCCTGTGGCCATCCCCCTCGCAAACAGATATACCGCTTTGGATATTGTTGGGGGGGATGGCTTATTGGGGGAAGACAGCAGCTGGGGTCAGTTTGGTGGACAGGGTGAGCCAGGGTCAGTTTGATGCAGAGAGTGAGACAGGGTCAGTTTGGTGGACAGAGTGAGTTGGGGTCAGTTTGCTGCAGAGTGAGTCGGGGTCAGTTTGGTAGACAGAGTGAGCTGGTGTCAGTTTGGTGGACAGGGTGAGCCGGGGTCACTTTCATGGAGAGAGTGAGCCAGGGTCAGTTTGATGGAGAGAGTGAGCTGGGTCAGTTTGATAGAGAGGGTGACCTGGTGTCAGGTTGATGGAGAGAGTGAGTCGGGTCAGTTTGGTGCAGTGAGCGATCCGGGGTCAGTTTGGTGCAGAGAGTGAGCCGGGGTCAGTTTGATGGAGAGAGTGAGCTGGGGTCAGTTTGTTGCAGTGAGTGAGCTGGGGTCAGGTTGATGCCGAGAGAGATCCGGGGTCAGTTTAGTACAGAAAGTGAGCCGGGGTCAGTTTGATGCAGAGAGTGAGCTGGAGTCAGTTTGATGGACAGAGTGAGCTGGGGTCAGTACAGAGGACAGGGTGAGCCAGGGACAGTTTGATGCAGTGAGTGAGATGGTGTCAGTTTGGTGGACAGAATGAGCCGTGTTTAGTTTGATGTAGAGAGTGAGTTGGGGTCAGTTTGATGGACAGAGTGAGCTGGGGTCAGTTTAATGCAGAGAGTGAGTCGGGGTCAGTTTGGTGGACACGGTGAGCCAGGGTCAGTTTGATGCAGAGAGTGAGACGGGGTCAGTTTGGTGGACAGAGTGAGCTGGGGTCAGTTTGGTGGACATAGTGAGCTGGTGTCAGTTTGGTGGACAGGGTGAGCCAGGGTCACTTTCACGGAGAGAGTGAGCCGGGGTCAGTTTGATAAGAGAGAGAGCTGGGGTCAATTTGATGGACAGAGTGAGCTGGGTCAGTTTGGTAGAGAGAGTGACCTGGTGTCAGGTTGATGGGGAGAGTGAGTCAGGTCAGTTTGGTGCAGTGATCGAGCCGGGTTCTGTTTGATGGAGAGAGTGAGCTGGGGTCAGTTTGTTGCAGTGAGTGAGCTGGGGTCAGGTTGATGCCGAGAGAGATCCGGGGTCAGTTTGGTACAGAAAGTGAGCCGGGGTCAGTTTGATAGAGAGAATGAGCTGGGGTCAGTTTGATGCAGAGAGCGAGCTGGAGTCAATTTGATGGACAGAGTGAGCTGGGGTCAGTACGGAGGACGGGGTGAGCCAGGGACAGTTTGATGTAGAGATTGGGTTGGGGTCAGTTTGAAGGACAGAGTGAGCTGGGGTCAGTTTGATGGAGAGAGTGAGCTGGGGTCAGTTTGATGGAGAGAGTGAGCTGGGGTCAGTGTGATGGAGAGAGTGAGCTGGGGTCAGTTTGATGGAGAGAGTGAGCCGGGGTCAGTTTGATGGAGAGAGTGAGCCAGGGTCAGTTTGGTGGACAGAGTGAGCCGGGGTCAGTTTGATGGAGAGACTGAGCTGGGGTTAGTTTGATGGAGAGAGTGAGCCGGGGTCAGTTTGATGGACAGAGTGAGCCGGGGTCAGTTTGGTGGACAGAGTGAGCCGGGGTCAGTTTGGTGGACAGAGTGAGCCGGGGTCAGTTTGATGGAGAGAGTGAGCTGGGATCAGTTTGATGTAAAGTGTGAGCCGGGGTCAGTTTGGTGCAGAGAGTGAGTCGGGTCTGTTTGGTGGACAGAGTGAGCTGGTGTCAATTTGGTGGACAGGGTAAGCCGGGGTCACTTTCATGGAGAGAGTGAGCCGGGGTCAGTTTGATAAGAGAGAGACCCGGGGTCAGTTTGTTCGTGAGAGTGAGCCGGGTCAGTCTGATAGAGAGAGTGAGCTGGGGTCAGGTTGATGGAGAGAGTGAGTCGGGTCAGTTTGGTGCAGAGAGTGAGCCAGGGTCAGTTTGATGCAGAGAGTGAGCCAGGTCAGTCTGATGGAGAGAGTGAGCTGTGGTCAGTTATTTGCAGAGAATGATCCGGGGTCAGTTTGGTGCAGAAAGTGAGCCAGGGTCAGTTTGATGCAGAGAGCAAGCTGGAGTCTGTTTGATGGACAGAGTGAGCTGGGGTCAGTTTGGTGGACAGAGTGAGCCGGGTTTAGTTTGAAGTAGAGAGTGAGTTGGGGTCAGTTTGGTGGACAGTGTGAGCCGGGGTCAGATTGTTGGAGAGAGTGAGCTGGTGTCAGTTTGATGGAGAGAGCGAGCTGGGGTCAGTTTGGTGGAGAGTGTGAGCCGGGGTCATTTTGATGCAGAGAGTGAGCTGGGGTCAGTTTGATGGAGAGAGCGAGCTGGGGTCAGTTTGGTGCAGAGTGAGCCGGGGTCAGTTTGATGAAGAGAGTGAGCCGGGGTCAGTTTGATTGTCAGGCTGGTGTTGGGAACGGTGAGACCGGAGACCCAGTGAATATTTAAACTCACTTTCCCGGGCTTTCTTTGCAGAGGCTGGTGTCGGGAGCAGTGAGTCCGGAGACCCAGTGAATATTTAAACTCACTTTCCCGGGCTTTCTTACCAATCTCAGACCGGCGGCGGCATTCCAGAGCCACGTCACGATTCAAAACGTGACGCGGACAGGTGGGAGCAGCTGATCGGGTGAGTACGGCCAGGGAATATTTATACTACTCTATAGTTTGACAGTTAAGGTTCATAGTTTATAAAGTTTAGAAGGGCTTAATTTTTTTGTGGTTATAGTTTCTAGTGCTAGTAACCAAGGGCCCTTGAGTATATCATTTAATTGTAGTGTAATTGGTGGTATTGATTTGATTTAAGTTAATTTAAATTAATTGTAGGCTAAGTCATGGCAGGACAGCTCAGTGCTGTGGTATGCTCCTCTTGCACTATGTGGGAAATCAGGGACACTTCGTGTGTCTCTGACGACCATGTGTGCGGGAAGTGTGTCCAGCTGCAGCTACTGGCAGACCGCATTGCGGAACTGAAGCTGCGAATGGATACATACTGGAGCATTTGCGATGCTGAGGCCCTCGTGGATCGCATGTTTAGGGAGTTGGTCAGACCGCAGGTAAAAGCTGCACAGGCAGGAAGGGAATGGGTGACCGCCAGGCAGAGTAATAGGTGCAGGCAGGTAGTGCAGGGATCCCCTGTGGCCATCCCCCTCGCAAACAGATATACCGCTTTGGATATTGTTGGGGGGGATGGCTTATTGGGGGAAGACAGCAGCTGGGGTCAGTTTGGTGGACAGGGTGAGCCAGGGTCAGTTTGATGCAGAGAGTGAGACAGGGTCAGTTTGGTGGACAGAGTGAGTTGGGGTCAGTTTGGTGGACAGAGTGAGCCGGGTTTAGTTTGATGTAGAGAGTGAGTTGGGGTCAGTTTGGTGGACAGAGAGAGCCGGGGTCAGTTTGCTGCAGAGTGAGTCGGGGTCAGTTTGGTGGACAGAGTGAGCTGGTGTCAGTTTGGTGGACAGGGTGAGCCGGGGCCACTTTCATGGAGAGAGTGAGCCAGGGTCAGTTAGATAAGAGAGAGAGCTGGGGTCAGTCTGATGGAGAGAGTGAGCTGGGTCAGTTTGATAGAGAGAGTGACCTGGTGTCAGGTTGATGGAGAGAGTGAGCCGGGGTCAGTTTGATGCAGAGAGCGAGTTGGGGTCAGTTTGATGGACAGAGTGAGCTGGGGTCAGTACAGAGGACAGGGTGAGCCAGGGACATTTTGATGCAGTGAGTGAGATGGTGTCAATTTGGCGGACAGAGTGAGCTGGGGTCAGTTTGATGGACAGAATGAGCCAGGTTTAGTTTGATGTAGAGAGTGAGTTGGGGTCAGTTTGATGGACAGAGTGAGCTGGGGCCAGTTTAATGCAGAGAGTGAGTCGGGGTCAGCTTGGTGGACAGGGTGAGCCAGGGTCAGTTTGATGCAGAGAGTGAGACGGGGTCAGTTTGGTGGACAGAGTGAGCTGGGGTCAGTTTGGTGGACAGAGTGAGCCAGGTTTAGTTTGAAGTAGAGAGTGAGTTGGGGTCAGTTTGGTGGACATAGTGAGCCGGGGTCAGTTTGCTGCAGAGAGTGAGTCGGGGTCAGTTTGTTGGACAGAGTGAGCTGGTGTCAGTTTGGTGGACGGGGTGAGCCGGGGTCACTTTCATGGAGAGAGTGAGCCGGGGTCAGTTTGATAAGAGAGAGAGCCAGGGTCAATTTGATGGAGAGAGTGAGCTGGGTCAGTTTGGTGCAGTGAGCGAGCCGGGGTCAGTTTGATGCAGAGAGTGAGCCGGGGTCAGTTTGATGGAGAGAGTGAGCTGGGGTCAGTTTGTTGCAGTGAGTCAGCTGGGGTCAGGTTGATGCCAAGAGAGATCCGGGGTCAGTTTGGTACAGAAAGTGAGCCGGGGTCAGTTTGATAGAGAGAATGAGCCGGGGTCAGTTTGATGCAGGGAGCAAGCTGGAGTCAGTTTGATGGACAGAGTGAGCTGGGGTCAGTACGGAGGACAGGGTGAGCCAGGGACAGTTTGATGCAGAGAGTGAGATGGCGTCAGTTTGGTGGACAGAATGAGCCGGGTTTAGTTTGATGTAGAGATTGAGTTGGGGTCAGTTTGAAGGACAGAGTGAGCTGGGGTCAGTTTGATGGAGAGAGTGAGCTGGGGTCAGTGAGTTGGAGAGAGAGAGCCAGGGTCAGTTTGATGCAGAGATTGAGCCGGGGTCAGTTTGATGGAGAGAGTGAGCTGGGATCAGTTTGATGTAAAGTGTGAGCCGGGGTCAGTTTGGTGCAGAGAGTGAGTCGGGTCAGTTTGCTGGACAGAGTGAGCTGGGGTCAGTTCAGAGGACAGGGTGAGGCAGGGACAGTTTGATGCAGAGAGTGAGGTGGGGTCAGTTTGGTGGACAGAGTGAGCTGGGGTCAGTTTGGTGGACAGAGTGAGCCGGGTTTAGTTTGATGTAGAGAGTGAGTTGGGGTCAGTTTGGTGGACAGAGTGAGTCGGGGTCAGTTTGCTGCAGAGTGAGTCGGGGTCAGTTTGGTGGACAGAGTGAGCTGGTGTCAGTTTGGTGGACAGGGTGAGCCGGGGTCACTTTCATGGAGAGAGTGAGCCAGGGTCACTTTGATAAGAGAGAGAGCCGGGGTCAGTTTGATGGAGAGAGTGAGCTGGGTCAGTTTGATAGAGAGAGTGACCTGGGGTCAGGTTGATGGAGAGAGTGAGTCGGGTCAGTTTGGTGCAGAAAGTGAGCCGGGGTCAGTTTGATGCAGAGAGCAAGCTGGAGTCAGTTTGATGGACAGAGTGAGCTGGGGTCAGTTTGGTGGACAGAGTGAGCTAGGGTCAGTTTGGTGGACAGAGTGAGCCGGGTTTAGTTTGAGTAGAGAGTGAGTTGGGGTCAGTTTGGTGGACAGAGTGAGCCGGGGTCAGTTTGATGCAGAGAGTGAGTCAGGGTCAGCTTGGTCGACAGTGTGAGCTAGGGTCAGTTTGTTGGAGAGAGTGAGCTGGTATCAGTTTGATGGAGAGAGTGAGCCGGGGTCAGTTTAATGGAGAGAGTGAGATGGGGTCTGTTTGATGGAGAGAGTGACCTGGGGTCAGGTTGATGGAGAGAGTGAGCCGGGGTCAGTTTGACGGAGAGTGTGAGCTGGGGTCTGTTAAATGGAGAGTGTGAGCCAGGGTCAGTTTGGTGCAGAGAGTGAGCTGGATTCAGTTTGATGGACAGAGTGAGCTGGGGTCAGTTTGATGGAGAGAGTGAGCCGGGGTCAGTTTGATGGAGAGATTGAGCCGGGGTCAGTTTGATAATAGAGAAAGCCAGGGTCAGTTTGATGCAGAGAGTGTGCCGGGGTCAGTTTGATGGAGAGAGCAAGCTGGAGTCAGTTTGATGGACAGAGTGAGCTGGGGTCAGTTCAGAGGACAGGGTGAGGCAGGGACAGTTTGATGCAGAGAGTGAGGTGGGGTCAGTTTGGTGGACAGAGTGAGCTAGGGTCAGTTTGGTGGACAGAGTGAGCCAGGTTTCGTTTGAGTAGAGAGTGAGTTGGGGTCAGTTTGGTGGACAGAGTGAGCCGGGGTCAGTTTGATGCAGAGAGTGAGTCAGGGTCAGCTTTGTTGACAGTGTGAGCTGGGGTCAGTTTGTTGGAGAGAGTGAGCTGGTGTCAGTTTGATGGAGAGAGTGAGCCGGGGTCAGTTTGGTGCAGAGAGTGAGCTGGATTCAGTTTGATGGACAGAGTGAGCTGGGGTCAGTTTGATGGAGAGAGTGAGCCGGGGTCAGTTTGATGGAGAGATTGAGCCGGGGTCAGTTTGATAATAGAGAAAGCCGGGGTCAGTTTGATACAGAGAGTGAGCCGGGGTCAGTTTGATGGAGAGAGTGAGCTGGGGTCAGTTTGATGGAGAGAGTAAGCCGGGGTCAGTTTGATGCAGAGAGTGAGCCGGGGTCAGTTTGATGGAGAGAGTGAGCTGGGGTCAGTTTTTTTCAGTGAGTGAGCTGGGGTCAGTTTGATGCAGAGAGTGATCCAGGGTCAGCTTGGTGCAGAAAGTGAGGGTGGGTCAATTTGATAGAGAGAGAGAGCCGGGTCAGTTGGATGCAGAGAGTGAGCTGGGGTCAGGTTGATGTCGAGAGAGATCCGGGGTCAGTTTGTTGCAGAAAGTGAGCCAGGGTCAGTTTGATGCAGAGAGTGAGCCGGGGTCAGTTTGGTGCAGTGAATGAGCTGGGGACAGTTGGGGGAATGAGTGAGCCGGGGTCAGTTTGTTCCAGAGAGTGAGCCGGGGTCAGTTTGATGAAGAGAGTGAGCCGGGGTCAGTTTGATGGAGAAAGTGAGCCGGGGTCAGTTTGGTGCAGAGAGTGAGCTGGGGTCAGTTTGATGCAGAGAGTGAGCCGGGGTCAGTTTGGTGCAGAGAGTGAGCTGGGGTCTGTTTGATGCAGAGATTGAGCCGGGGTCAGTTTGGTGCAGAGAGTGAGCTGGGGTCTGTTTGATGGAGAGTGTTAGCCGGGTTCAGTTTGATGGAGAGACTGAGCCGGGATCAGTTTGATGGAGAGAGTGAGCCAGGTCAGTTTGATGGAGAGTGTGTGCTGGGGTCACTTTGATGGGGAGAGTGAGTCGGGTCAGTTTGGTGCAGAGAGCGAGCCGGGGTCAGTTTGATGCCGAGAGTGAGACGGGGTCAGTTTGATTGAGAGAGTGAGCTGGGCTCAGTTTGTTGCAGTGAGTGAGCCCGGGTCAGTATGATGCAGAGAGTCATCCAGGGTCAGTTTGGTGCAGAAAGTGAGCCGGGGTCAGTTTAATGTAGACAGCGTGCTGGTATCAGTTTGATGGACATAGTGAGCTGTGGTCAGTTTGGTGGACGTGGTGAGCCAGGGTCAGTTTGATGCAGAGAGTGAGCCTGGATCAGTTTGGTGCAGAGAGTGAGCTGGAGTCAGTTTCAAGCAGAGAGTGAGCTGGAGTCAGTTTCATGCAGAGAGTGAGCCGGGGTCAGTTTGATGCAGAGAGTGAGCTGGGGTCAGTTTGGTGCAGAGCTTGAGCTGGGGTCTCTTTGAAGGAGAGTGTGAGCCGGGGTCAGTTTGATGGAGAGTGTGAGCCAGGGTCAGTTTGATGCAGAGAATGACCCGGGGTCAGTTTGGTGCAGTGAATGAGCTGGGGACAGTTGGGGGAATGAGTGAACCGGGGTCAGTTTGATGCAGGGAGTGAGCTGGGGTCAGTTTGACGGAGAAAGTGAGCTGGGGTCAGTTTGGTGCAGAGAGTGAGATGGGGTCAATTTGGTAGACAGATTGAGCTGGGTTCAGTTTGGTGGACAGAGTCAGCCGGGTTTAGTTTGATGTAGAGAGTGAGTTGGGGTCAGTTTGGTGGATAGAGTGAGCTCGGTTCAGTTTGATGGAGAGTTTGAGCCGGGGTCAGTTTGATGGAAAGAGTGAGCCGGCGTCTGTTTGATGGAGAGAGTGAGTCGGGTCAGATTGGTGGACAGAGTGAGCTGGGGTCAGTTTGATGGACAAAGTGAGCCGGGATCAGTTTTTTGGAGAGAGTGAGTCGGGTCAGTTTGGTGCAGTGAGTGAGCTGGGGTCAGTTTGGTGCAGTGAGTGAGCCGGGGTCAGTTTGATGGAGAGAGTGAGCCGGGGTCAGTTTGATGGAGAGAGTGAGCTGGGTTCAGTTTGATGGAGAGTGTGAGCTGGGGTCTGTTTGATGGAGAGAGTGAGCTGGGGTCAGTTTGATGGAAAGAGTGAGCCGGGGTCTGCTTGATGGAGAGAGTGAGTCGGGTCAGATTGGTGGACAGACTGAGCTGGGGTCAGTTTGATGGACAAAGTGAGCCTGGGTCAGTTTTTTGGAGAGAGTGAGCTGGGGTCAGTTTGGTGCAGAGAGTGAGCCAGGGTCAGTTTGATGGAGAGAGTGAGCCTGGGTCAGTTTGATGCAGAGAGTGAGCTGGAGTCAGTTTCATGCAGAGAGTGAGCCGGGGTCAGTTTGGTGCAGAGAGTGAGCTGGGGTCTGTTTGATGGAGAGTGTGAGCCGGGGTCAGTTTGATGGAGAGTGTGAGCCAGGGTCAGTTTGATGGTGAGACTGAGCCGGGGTCAGTTTGATGCAGAGAGTGAGCCGGGGTCAGTTTGGTGCTGTGAATGAGCTGGGGACAGTTGGGGGAATGAGTGAGCCGGGGTCAGTTTGAGGCAGAGAGTGAGCCGGGGTCAGTTTGATGAAGAGAGTGAGCCGGGGTCAGTTTGATGGAGAAAGTGAGCCGGGGTCAGTTTGGTGCAGAGAGTGAGCCGGGGTCAGTTTGGTGCAGAGAGTGAGCTGGGGTCTGTTTGATGCAGAGACTGCGCCGGTGTCAGTTTGGTGCAGAGAGTGAGCTGGGGTCTGTTTGATGGAGAGTGTTAGCCGGGTTCAGTTTGATGGAGAGACTGAGCCGGGGTCAGTTTGATGGAGAGAGTGAGCTGGGGTCAGTTTGATGGAGAGAGTGAGCTGGTGTCAGTTTGATGGAGAGAGTGAGCCAGGTCAGTTTGATGGAGAGTGTGTGCTGGGGTCACTTTGACGGGGAGAGTGAGTCGGGTCAGTTTGGTGCAGAGAGCGAGCCGGGGTCAGTTTGATGCCGAGAGTGAGCCGGGGTCAGTTTGATGGAGAGAGTGAGCTGGGCTCAGTTTGTTGCAGTGAGCGAGCCCGGGTCAGTATGATGCAGAGAGTAATCCAGGGTCAGTTTGGTGCAGAAAGTGAGCCGGGGTCAGTTTGATAGAGAGAGCGTGCTGGTGTCAGTTTGATGGACATAGTGAGCTGGGGTCAGTTTGATGAAGAGACTGAGCCGGGGTCAGTTTGGTGCAGAGAGTGAGCTGTGGTCAGTTTGATGCAGGTAGTGAGCCGGCGTCAGTTTGGTGCAGAGAGTGAGCTGGGTTCTGTTTGATGCAGAGATTGAGCCGGGGTTAGTTTGGTGCAGAGAGTGAGCTGGGGTCTGTTTGATGGAGAGTGTTAGCCGGGTTCAGTTTGATGGAGAGACTGAGCCGGTGTCATTTTGATGGAGAGAGTGAGCTGGGGTCAGTTTGATGGAGAGAGTGAGCTGGTGTCATATTGATGGAGAGAGTGAGCCAGGTCAGTTTGATGGAGAGTGTGTGCTGGGGTCACTTTGATGGGGAGAGTGAGTCGGGTCAGTTTGGTGCAGAGAGTGAGCCGGGGTCAGTTTGGTGCAGAGAGTGAGCCGGGGTCAGTTTGGTGCAGAGAGTGAGCTGGGGTCTGTTTGATGGAGAGTGTGAGCCGGGGTCAGTTTGATGGTGAGTGTGAGCCAGGGTCAGTTTGATGGTGAGACTGAGCCGGGGTCAGTTTGATGCAGAGAGTGAGCCGGGGTCAGTTTGGTGCAGTGAATGAGCTGGGGACAGTTGGGGGAATGAGTGAGCCGGGGTCAGTTTGATGCAGAGAGTGAGCCGGGGTCAGTTTGATGAAGAGAGTGAGCCGGGGTCAGTTTGATGGAGAAAGTGAGCCGGGGTCAGTTTGGTGCAGAGAGTGAGCTGGGGTCAGTTTGATGCAGAGAGTGAGCCGGGGTCAGTTTGGTGCAGAGAGTGAGCTGGGGTCTGTTTGATGCAGAGATTGAGCCGAGGTCAGTTTGGTGCAGAGAGTGAGCTGGGGTGTGTTTGATGGAGAGTGTTAGCCGGGTTCAGTTTGATGGAGAGACTGAGCCGGGGTCAGTTTGATGGAGAGAGTGAGCTGGGGTCAGTTTGTTTGAGAGAGTGAGCTGGTGTCAGTTTGATGGAGAGAGTGAGCCAGGTCAGTTTGATGGAGAGTGTGTGCTGGGGTCACTTTGACACGGAGAGTGAGTTGGGTCAGTTTGGTGCAGAGAGCGAGCCGGGGTCAGTTTGATGCCGAGAGTGGGCCGGGGTCAGTTTGATGAAGAGAGTGAGCTGGGCTCAGTTTGTTGCAGTGAGCGAGCCCGGGTCAGTATGATGCAGAGAGTAATCCAGGGTCAGTTTGGTGCAGAAAGTGAGCCGGGGTCAGTTTGATAGAGAGAGCGTGCTGGTGTCAGTTTGATGGACATAGTGAGCTGGGGTCAGTTTGATGAAGAGAGTGAGCCGGGGTCAGTTTGATGGAGAAAGTGAGCCGGGGTCAGTTTGGTGCAGAGAGTGAGCTGGGGTCAGTTTGATGCAGGTAGTGAGCCGGCGTCAGTTTGGTGCAGAGAGTGAGCTGGGTTCTGTTGGATGCAGAGATTGAGCCGGGGTCAGTTTGGTGCAGAGAGTGAGCTGGGGTCTGTTTGATGGAGAGTGTTAGCTGGGTTCAGTTTGATGGAGAGACTGAGCCGGTGTCATTTTGATGGAGAGAGTGAGCTGGGGTCAGTTTGATGGAGAGAGTGAGCTGGTGTCATATTGATGGAGAGAGTGAGCCAGGTCAGTTTGATGGAGAGTGTGTGCTGGGGTCACTTTGATGGGGAGAGTGAGTCGGGTCAGTTTGGTGCAGAGAGCGAGCAGGGGTCAGTTTGATGCCGAGAGTGAGCCGCGGTCAGTTTGATGGAGAGAGTGAGCTGGGCTCAGTTTGTTGCAGTGAGCGAGCCCGGGTCAGTATGATGCAGCGAGTAATCCAGGGTCAGTTTGGTGCAGAAAGTGAGCCGGGGTCAGTTTGATAGAGAGAGTGAGCCGGGGTCAGTTTAATGTAGAGAGCGTGCTGGTATCAGTTTGATGGACATAGTGAGCTGGGGTCAGTTTGGTGGACGTGGTGAGCCAGGGTCAGTTTGATGCAGAGAGTGAGCCCGGATCAGTTTGGTGCAGAGAGTGAGCTGGATTCAGTTTCATGAAGAGAGTTAGCTGGAGTCAGTTTCATGCAGAGAGTGAGCCGGGGTCAGTTTGATGCAGAGAGTGAGCCGGGGTCAGTTTGGTGCAGAGCTTGAGCTGGGGTCTCTTTGAAGGAGAGTGTGAGCCGGGGTCAGTTTGATGGAGAGTGTGAGCCAGGGTCAGTTTGATGCAGAGCATGACCCGGGGTCAGTTTGGTGCAGTGAATGAGTTGGGGACAGTTGGGGGAATGAGTGAGCCGGTGTCAGTTTGATGCAGAGAGTGAGCGGGGGTCAGTTTGATGGAGAAAGTGAGCTGGGGTCAGTTTGGTGCAGAGAGTGAGCAGGGGTCAGTTTGGAGCAGAGAGTGAGCTGTGGTCTGTGTGATGCAGCGATTTAGCCGGGGTCAGTTTGGTGCAGAGAGTGAGCTGGGGTCTGTTTGATGGAGAGAGTGAGCCGGGGTCAGTTTGATGTAGAGAGCGTGCTGGAGTCAGTTTGATGGACATAGTGAGCTGGGGTCAGTTTGGTGGACGTGGTCAGCCAGGGTCAGTTTGATGCAGAGAGTGAGACGGGGTCAATTTGGTAGACAGATTGAGCTGGGTTCAGTTTGGTGGACAGAGTCAGCCGGGTTTAGTTTGATGTAAAGAGTGAGTTGGGGTCAGTTTGGTGGATAGAGTGAGCTGGGTTCAGTTTGATGGAGAGTGTGAGCTGGGGTCTGTTTGATGGAGAGAGTGAGCTGGGGTCAGTTTGATGGAAAGAGTGAGCCGGGGTCTGTTTGATGGAGAGAGTGAGTCGGGTCAGATTGGTGGACAGAGTGAGCTGGGGTCAGTTTGATGGACAAAGTGAGCCTGGATCAGTTTTTTGGAGAGAGTGAGCTGGGGTCAGTTTGGTGCAGTGAGTGAGCCAGGGTCAGTTTGATGGAGAGAGTGAGCCTGGGTCAGTTTGATGCAGAGAGTGAGCTGGAGTCAGTTTCATGCAGAGAGTGAGCTGGAGTCAGTTTCATGCAGAGAGTGAGCCGGGGTCAGTTTGATGCAGAGAGTGAGCTGGGGTCAGTTTGGTGCAGAGAGTGAGCTGGGGTCTTTTTGATGGAGAGTGTGAGCCAGGGTCAGTTTGATGGAGAGTGTGAGCCAGGGTCAGTTTGATGGTGAGACTGAGCCGGGGTCAGTTTGATGCAGAGAGTGAGCCGGGGTCAGTTTGGTGCAGTGAATGAGCTGGGGACAGTTGGGTGAATGAGTGAGCCGGGGTCAGTTTGAGGCAGAGAGTGAGTCGGGTCAGTTTGGTGCAGAGAGTGAGCCGGGGTCAGTTTGGTGCAGAGAGTGAGCTGGGGTCTGTTTGATGCAGAGATTGCGCCGGTGTCAGTTTGCTGCAGAGAGTGAGCTGGGGTCTGTTTGATGGAGAGTGTTAGCCGGGTTCAGTTTGATGGAGAGACTGAGCTGGGGTCAGTTTGATGGAGAGTGTGTGCTGGGGTCACTTTGACGGGGAGAGTGAGTCGGGTCAGTTTGGTGCAGAGAGCGAGCCGGGGTCAGTTTGATGCCGAGAGTGAGCCGGGGTCAGTTTGATGGAGAGAGTGAGCTGGGCTCAGTTTGTTGCAGTGAGCGAGCCCGGGTCAGTATGATTCAGAGAGTAATCCAGGGTCAGTTTGGTGCAGAAAGTGAGCCGGGGTCAGTTTGATAGAGAGAGCGTGCTGGTGTCAGTTTGATGGACATAGTGACCTGGGGTCAGTTTGGTGGACGTGGTGAGCCAGGGTCAGTTTGATGCAGAGAGTGAGCCCGGGTCAGTTTGGTGCAGAGAGTGAGCAGGAGTCAGTTTCATGCAGAGAGTGAGCTGGAGTCAGTTTCATGCAGAGAGTGAGCCGGGGTCAGTTTGATGCAGAGAGTGAGCCAGGGTCAGATTGATGGAGAAAGTGAGCTGGGGTCAGTTTGCTGCAGAGAGTGAGCTGGGGTCTGTGTGATGCAGAGATTTAGCCGGGGTCAGTTTGGTGCAGAGTGTGAGCTGGGGTCTGTTTGATGGAGAGAGTGAGCCGGGGTCAGTTTGATGTAGAGAGCGTGCTGGAGTCAGTTTGATGGACATAGTGAGCTGGGGTCAGTTTGATGGACGTGGTGAGCCAGGATCACTTTGATGCAGAGAGTGAGACGGGGTCAATTTGGTAGACAGAGTGAGCTGGGTTTAGTTTGGTGGACAGAGTCAGCCGGGTTTAGTTTGATGTAGAGAGTGAGTTGGGGTCAGTTTGCTGGATAGAGTGAGCTGGGGTCAGTTTGATGGAGAGTGTGAGCCGGGGTCAGTTTGATGGAGAGAATGAGCTGGGGTCAGTTTGATGGAAAGAGTGAGCCGGGGTCTGTTTGATGGAGAGAGTGAGTCGGGTCAGATTGGTGGACAGAGTGAGCTGGGGTCAGTTTGATGGACAAAGTGAGCCCGGATCAGTTTTTTGGAGAGAGTGAGTCGGGTCAGTTTGGTGCAGTGAGTGAGCTGGGGTCAGTTTGGTGCAGTGAGTGAGCCGGGGTCAGTTTGATGGAGAGAGTGAGCCGGGGTCACTTTGATGGAGAGAGTGAGCCCGGGTCACTTTGATGCAGAGAGTGAGCTGGAGTCAGTTTCATGCAGAGAGTGAGCTGGAGTCAGTTTCATGCAGGGAGTGAGCCGGGGTCAGTTTGATGAAGAGAGTGAGCCGGGGTCAGTTTGATGGAGAAAGTGAGCCGGGGTCAGTTTGGTGCAGAGAGTGAGCTGGGGTCAGTTTGATGCAGAGAGTGAGCCGGGGTCAGTTTGGTGCAGAGAGTGAGCTGGGGTCTGTTTGATGCAGAGATTGAGCCGGGGTCAGTTTGGTGCAGAGAGTGAGCTGGGGTCAGTTTGATGGAGAGAGTGAGCTGGGGTCAGATTGATGGAGAGAGTGAGCTGGGGTCAGTTTGATGGAGAGGGTGAGCTGGTGTCAGTTTGATGGAGAGTGTGAGCCAGGTCAGTTTGATGGAGAGAGTGAGCTGGGGTCCCTTTGATGGGGAGAGTGAGTTGGGTCAGTTTGGTGCGGAGAGCGAGCCGGGGTCAGTTTGATGCCGAGAGTGAGCCGGGGTCAGTTTGATGGAGAGAGTGAGCTGGGCTCAGTTTGATGTAGAGAGCGTGCTGGTGTCAGTTTGATGGACATAGTGAGCTAGGGTCAGTTTGGTGGACAGAGTGAGCCAGCTTTAGTTTGATGTAGAGAGTGAGTTGGGGTCAGTTTGGTGGACAGTGTGAGCCGGCGTCAGTTTGATCGAGAGAGTGAGCTGGGGTCTGTTTGATGGACAGAGTGAGCTGGGGTCAGTTTGATGGAGAGAGTGAGCCGGGGTCAGTTTGATGGAGAGAGTGAGCTGGGTCAGTTTTGTGCAGTGAGTGAGCTGGGTCCAGTTTGACGGAGAGAGTGAGCCGGGGTCAGTTTGATGGACAGAGTGAGCCAGGGTCAGTTTGGTGCAGAGAATGAGCTGGGGTCAGTTTGATGGAGAGGGTGAGACGTGGTCAGTTTGATGCAGAGAGTGAGCCGGGGTCAGTTTGATGCAGATGGTGAGCCCGGGTCATTTTGATGCAGAGAGTGAGCTGGGGTCAGTTTGATGGAGAGAGTGAGCCGGGGTCAGATTGTTGCAGAGTGAGCTGGGGTCAGTTAGGTGGACAGAGTGAGCTGGGGTCAGTTTTATGCAGAGAGTGAGCCGGGGTCAATTTGATGCAGAGAGTGAGTTGGGTCAGTTTGGTGGACAGAGTGAGCCAGGGTCGGTTTGGTCCAGAGAGTGAGCCGGGGTCAATTTGATGGAGAGAGTGAGCGGGGTCAGTTTGATGCAGAGAGTGAGCCGGCGTCAGTTTGGTGCAGAGATTGAGCCGGGGTCAGTTTGATGCAGAGTGAGCCAGGGTCAGTTTGATGCAGAGATTGAGCCGGGGTCAGTTTGATGCAGAGTGAGCCAGGGTCAGTTTGATGCAGAAATTGAGCCGGGGTCAGTTTGATGCAGAGTGAGCCAGGGTCAGTTTGATGCAGAGAGTGAGCCGGGGTCAGTTTGATTCAGAGAGTGAGCCGGGGTCAGTTTGATGCAGAGAAAGAGCCGGGGTCAGTTTGATGCAGATAGTGAGCCGGGGTCAGTTTGATGAGAGAGTGAGCCGGGGTCAGTGACGATGTGAGCGAGCCGGGGTCAGTTTGGTGCAGAGACTGAGCCGGGGTCAGTTTGATGAAGAGTGTGAGCCGGGGTCAGTTTGATGCAGATAGTGAGCCGGGGTCAGTTTGATGAGAGAGTGAGCTGGGGTCAGTTTGATGCAGATAGTGATCCGCGGTCAGTTTGATGCAGAGAGTGAGCCGGAGTGAGCTTGGTGCAGAGAGTGAGCCGGGGACAGTTTGATGGAGAGAGTGTGCCGGGGTCAGTTTGATGCAGAGAGTGAGCCGGGGTCAGTTTGGTGCAGAGAGTGAGCCTTGGTCAGTTTCATGCAGAGAGTGAGCCCAGGTCAGTTTGGTGCAGAGAGTGAGCCGGATCAGTTTGTTGCAGAGAGTGAGCCGGATCAGTTTGGTGCAGAGACTGAGCCGGGGTCAGTTTGGTCCAGTACTATGTACTTAGACAGCCGTCGTCTGCTTGATGCTCTGGAAACTGACCCTAGTGGGAGATGTTGGGATGGACATTGCCCTGGCAACTTGAGTCCGGATCGAGTGGTTGTCTTGCCAACGATGCCACCTTTTTCTCACAGCAGATCGAACCTGTGAGAGGACACGTTAGAGTTAGGCCATCGAACAGCTGTTTCTCTTTCGCTCACCTTCATTGAAGATTATTGTGAAGTTATTCTGTGTAGCGTCAGTATCCCAGTAACTGGCTCTGACTCCTGGCCCACTGCAGCAGGTCCCAACTGATGATGTCACATTTATTCCTAAACTAACAAAACGTTTTGAATTTGGTGGTTTTAGAATGCTAAGTATGAGCTTTCTGCCATGTTATTGAGGAACTATTCCTTGTCCAGACAACAGAATGAGCATTATCCATTATCCAACTCCAACATGTTTCTTCCACTGAATGATATATTAAAAAATAAATTATTTGTTCATTCTCTGGATGTGGGCATCCCTGGCAAGGCCAGCATTATTGCCCATCCATAGTTGCCCTCGAGAAGGTGGTGGTGAAGCCACGGTGTGCCGGTGGTGGAGGTGGTGAATGTTTAAGGTGGTGGATGGGGTGCCAATCAAGCGGGCTGCTTTGTCCTGGATGGTGTCGAGCATCTTGAGTGTTGTTGGAGCTGCACTCATCCAGGCAAGTGGAGAGTATTGCATCACACTCCTTACTTGTGCCTTGCAGATGGTGGAAAGGCAGTAGGGAGTCAGGAGGTGAGACACTCACCACAGAATACTCAGCCTCTGACCTGCTCTTGTTGCCGCATTATTTATGTGGCTGGTCCAGTTGAGTTTCTGGTCAATGGGGAAGCCCAGGATGTGGATGGTGGGGATTCATGATGGTAATGCCGTTGAATGTCAAGTTGAGTGATTGTCTGGTTTACAACCGCCCAGTTGAAGGCAATGGTAATGACAGTTGGGCGGGTGTAAACCGGGCGGTCGAATCACTATCGCTCATTTTACGCTAAGGCCAGAGAGCAATTTCATTCCCTTCATCTCAGGTTGTGCTACAAGATACGACAGTGTGTGTTATTATACGACATTGTGTGTTATTACACGACAGTGTGTGTTATTACACGACAGTGCGTGTTATTATACGACATTGCGTGTTATTACACGACAGTGCGTGTTATTATACGGCATTGTGTGTTATTACATGACAGTGCGTGTTATTACACGACAGTGTGTGTTATTACACGACAGTGTGTGTTATTATACGACAGTGTGTGTTATTATACGACAGTGCGTGTTATTACACGACAGTGCGTGTTATTATACGGCATTGTGTGTTATTACATGACAGTGCGTGTTATTACACGACAGTGTGTGTTATTACACGACAGTGTGTGTTATTACACGACAGTGTGTGTTATTACACGACAGTGTGTGTTATTATACGACAGTGCGTGTTATTACACGACAGTGTGTGTTATTATACGACAGTGTGTGTTATTATACGACAGTGTGTGTTATTACATGACAGTGCGTGTTATTACACGACAGTGCGTGTTATTACACGACAGTGTGGCCTAGAAATTCAGTTGGTTGCGCCAGCCGTTAGCGCCTTAGGAGGACTGCGCCTCGCCCCAACTTCAGTAGAGATTTAGCGGCGGCGCAAAGTCTTTGCGCGCGCTCAGCTGCGCGCGCAGATCATGACGTCATTTCCTCGTGCAACGCCCTTTGTGCGCCCCCAACTGGAACTTCAGTCACGCCGCCCCATTGTGCGCCTGGCGCCCCTAGCGACTGTGAAGTGGAACGGTGCTCAGCCGATGCGGGGCGCGGGGGGCGCAAATTAAAGGGCACTCATCCTGCAATATAAAACGCTGCCATTTTGCAGCACACCTTCTTGCGAAACGGATCTTTGAAGAGAGACCAAGGTAGATAGCTTTCTGCTTTGGCCCAACACTCGGACAGGTACTTCTGGCTTCAGGCCACAGATTTCAAAAAGTTTTTGCCTTCATTGACATCTCATTGTTTGCCAGCATATTATGGGGGCTGCAATCGGTGTAAACGCTGGCTTTCTCAATTACATCCAAAGGGCTCAGAGACGCCATGAGAGACTGGCAGCCCTGGCTAGACGGAGAGGGGGCAACAGGCGTCGGCAAAGGAGGCCTTACCCACCCAGGGTATACCGCCAGCAGTTCTCCTATCTCCAGATGTCTGAGGAGCAGTGTGTTCGGAGGCTGCGATTCAGAAGGGACGTCGTCACAGAGATCTGCCAGCTGCTTGCCGGTGACCTGCAGCCACAGCTGAGGTGCAGGACGTCTCTGTTGGTGGCAGTGAAGGTGACGGTGGCTCTCAACTTTTATGCCACCGGCTCCTTCCAAGCCGCTACTGGCAACATTGCCAACATCTCCCAGTTCGCCGTGCATTGCTGCATCCGCCAGGTGACCAATGCCCTTTTCAAAAGGAGACGTCAGTTCATCTCCTTCTCCATGGCCCTTGCCAAGCAGCAACAGCGTGCAATGGGCTTTGCAGCATTCGCGGGCTTCCCCATGGTGCAGGGCGCCATTGACTGCACGCATGTGGCTTTGCGGGCACCTCTGGAGAATGCCGAGGATTACCGCAACCGGAAGGGCTACCATTCGCTGAACGTACAGCTGGTGTGTGACCACAGGCAGCTCATCCTAGCTGTCAATGCCCGCTTTCCAGGCAGCAGCCACGATGCCTTCATCCTCCGACAGACTTCTGTGGCAGACATGTTCCAGGCCCAGCCTCACCCACGAGGATGGCTTATCAGGGACAAAGGCTATCCTTTGTGTACCTGGCTGATGACCCCGCTCCGTGCGCCCAGCACCCCTGCTGAAGAGCGATACAACGAGAGCCATCAATCGACCAGGAACATCATCGAACAAACAATCGGCGTCCTGAAGCAACGGTTCCGCTGTCTCGATCGTTCCGGGGGAGCACTGCAGTATTCGCCGGAGCGAGTCTCCCATTTCGTCGTCGTTTGCTGTATGCTGCACAACCTGGCTATCCGCAGGACTCAGCCACTGCCACCACACATTGGAGGACCACCTGAGGAGGAGGAGCAGGAGGAGGAGGAGGAGGACCAGCACAGGAGGGAGGCACAAAGTGCAAGGGCCGCCCGTCGCCGGCTTATTGAACGTCGGTTCTAGGCCCCCTCTCAGGGACTGGCTTGTGCCAATGTCAGCAGATGAATGTAGCCGCTCCACAAGCCCTCCGCCGAGCAGGGCAACCAGGACTTAACCAAAAAACCATGAACACTGCAATTTAACAACAAAAAATTATTGAAAACCTCTGCCCTTCCCACATTACATGCTCATGTGGAGAAGCCCCCTCCAAAAACACAAAAATACCAGTCTCGGCCTTACAAAAAGAAAGAAAGACACCAGTCTCGGCCTTACACAAATAAAGATAGACACCAGTCTCGGCCTTACACAAATAAAGATAGACACCAGTCTCGGCCTTACACAAATAAAGATAGACACCAGTCTCGGCCTTATACCCAAACAACTGCACAAGTGTCAGCCTTCCAACAAGCACCAGGCATTTGTGCATACCTCTACTTTTTGCCCTGCGAGGGCGATGCCTTGCGCATCCTTGCCTGGCCCCTGCCCGCCCTGCTGCTCCTCCTCAATGGGAGCCCAGTGGCTGCAGCAAGGCTGGGGGAAGGCTGCTGAGGGGCAGATGGCGAGACGGCAGATGCCCTTGGGGGTCGGCCTGCACCAGCTCTGGCCTTGGAGTGGCCGGCTGCTGACTGCTCCAACTGTGGCTGGGCGGCAGCAGTCTGTCCAGCAGCTCGTGGCAGCTGCAATGGTGGAGTGGCAGTGTCGGCTGCAGGAATGGTGGCAACCTGGCAGATCGCAGGTGCTCGCTGGTCGCCTGACACATTGGCACTCGCATGGGCCAGCACTGCAGCATGCGCAGCAACCAGCTGAAGGACAGATTGCTGGGCTGCTGCTGCGCGGCGAGTGCCCTGGCGATGCCTGGCTGATCCAGCGAGGGTGGCAGCAGTTAGTGCCCGTGTGGCCCTGGTCTGTGTCCGCATGACACCAGCCAGTGAATGGACGGCACGACTGAGCACTTGGCTAGAAGCCGACTGTGCTGCCGTGAAGTCCTGCAGACTCCTGGCCTGTGCTGCACTGAATTGTTGCAGACTCCTGGCCTGTGCTGCACTGAATTGTTGCAGACTCCTGGCCTGTGCTGCTCCGAATTGCTGCACACTCCTTGCCAGTGACTCTATGGAGTCAGGCATCCGTGCCACTGCAGCCATGCGCTCAGTGTGCCTGCGCTCAGCCTGGACGGCCATTTCCTCTAGGAGGCACACCTCCTCTGCGCTGACCGTCGCAGGACTGGAGGCCGCACTCACCCTCTGGGGAGAAGTCCGCCGAGCTTCCCCACCCCTCCCGCGTTGCTGCAGGCCGCTGGGCCCCGGAGCTTCACTCTCCTCCGACCCTTCCCCCCGGCTCCCCTCCAGGGAAGACATGTCCCCTACATCGGCATGGGCTGGCGCGGCTGAGGGTGGCACTGATGGGCCAGCTTCCTCTTCCTCCTCCTCGTCTTCCGAAGGGCTGACAGTGGCAGCTTGAGGGCCCGCCTCCTCACCTGGCGATTCACCATCTGAAAGCAGGAAGGCACAAGAGTAGCTTTAGAGTGAGGACAGGGCGGCAGCGAGGGAGGCATGAGTGGTGCCATTCACCGCATTGGTCGGACAGTAGCAAAGGATGCTGATCTGATGCGCAAGTGGAACGAGAGAGGTCCAAAAGGTCATGCCCTTACCATTGGTGCCCAGAACAGGGTCGGCATCTCCAGTGGCGACGGGGCCAATCAGCCGGCCTCCCATAATGCGCTCCACACGCTGGTCGAGGTCGGAGAGCTCTTTCATGTCAGGATGGCCTCCCCCGGTCTCAGTTTGGTTGCGACGGTTGTGCGCAACCTTGGCCTGCAAGAGAAAGGACGGCCTCTAAGTACAGTGTGTAGCCCTGATCTTGTCTGCACTGCCTCCCATGGTCGAATAGCTTGTACAGTGTGTAGCCCTGATCTTGTCTGCACTGCCTCCCATGGTCGAATAGCTTGTACAGTGTGTAGCCCTGATCTTGTCTGCACTGCCTCCCATGGTCGAATAGCTTGGACAGTGTGTAGCCCTGATCTTGTCTGCACTGCCTCCCATGGTCGAATAGCTTGTACAGTGTGTAGCCCTGATCTTGTCTGCACTGCCTCCCATGGTCCAATAGCTTGTACAGTGTGTAGCCCTGATCTTGTCTGCACTGCCTCCCATGGTCGAATAGCTTGTACAGTGTGTAGCCCTGATCTTGTCTGCACTGCCTCCCATGGTCGAATAGCTTGTACAGTGTGTAGCCCTGATCTTGTCTGCACTGCCTCCCATGGTCGAATAGCTTGTACAGTGTGTAGCCCTGATCTTGTCTGCACTGCCTCCCATGGTCGAATAGCTTGTACAGTGTGTAGCCCTGATCTTGTCTGCACTGCCTCCCATGGTCGAATAGCTTGGACAGTGTGTAAAGTGCTGAATGTGCAAGAGATTTTCATGCCAGTCCCATAGCTGCTGGATGAGGGCTGGCCATTAGGGCTTTCAGGTCCCTTTGCCCATAATGTGAGGTGCACATGCAAGGATGAGGAGGACACTGGAAAGTGTACTCACCCTGACAACCCGAGTGAGGTCGTTGAACTTCTTGCGGCATTGCACAGCAGTCCTGGCAACCACGCTGTTGGAAGACACCCTGTTGGACACCTCCCTCCAGGCTTTCCGGTAGGCGCTGGGCAGCGGCCTCTTGCCACCTTCTGGGTACAAAACATGGCGCCTGCGCTCCACTCCGCCAACC
Organism: Somniosus microcephalus; assembly: GCF_052327205.1. Classification (NCBI taxonomy): domain Eukaryota; kingdom Metazoa; phylum Chordata; class Chondrichthyes; order Squaliformes; family Somniosidae; genus Somniosus; species Somniosus microcephalus. The sequence goes on along the minus strand of NC_141010.1, from coordinate 67,247,362 downwards.
AGCACCCTCAGGTCACCGTTGCTGAAGCGCTGCGCTCTCTCCCTGGCCTTCTCCATAGTCCTGGGCATTGTACAGGTGAAGCTGAAGTGGTCAGGCCTAGGTTGATGGCTGCAGTGTGCAGGGCGTGGCAGGCAAACAAATCGACCCTCCCCCGTCAATCAAAAACTCGCCGCACCTGCGCTGCGCCCGGCCTCGGTGGTATCGCTCAGCACTGCCGGCTTAGCGCCTAAAGATAGTCGTGCATCGCCTGTTTTAGCGCAGCAGCAACCTCTTGGGGCGATGCGACTGAATATCGGCGAAGGGAAAAGTGGCTATACTGAATTTCTAGGCCTGTGTGTAATATGGCAGTGTGTGTTATTATACGGCAGTGTGTGTTATTATACGACATTGCATGTTATTATACGACATTGTGTGTTATTATACGGCAGTGTGTGTTATTATACGACAATGCGTGTTATAATACGACAGTGTGTTATTATACAACAGTGTGTGTTATTATACTACTCCTATACTGTGTAATAAAGTGCCCTGTCATTAATACTACTCCAACAATACAGTACTAAGGTGCAGTGAAATTGACACATCTCCGACAAGGTAGGACTTTATTCAAAAGCAAAATACTACGGATGCTGGAAATCTGAAATAAAAACAGATTCTGACGAAAGGTCATTGGCCAGAAATGTTAACTCTATTTCTCTCTCCACAGGTGCTGCCGGACCTGCTGAGTGTTTGCAGCATTTTCTGTTTTATTTAGGACATGATTCATGGTCTGGATAAGATCTAACAAAGGAGCTTTTAGCACATTGTTTAAATAAGTGCTATCTGATTCATCAACTGTTCAGTAAGAGGATAATTCGTACTTGTCAATTACTGAGACTGTGACTCAATCCAGCCCTTCATTTAGGGAAGGGTCAAGGTCATTGCACTCAGTCTAATGAATATCTAAGGGCTGTCATTAAGTTGATGTGTATCTGATAATGGAGCATGTGGCTGTAATCTGTTATTAGCTTTGACAAGCCAGCCATGAAAATCTACAAGGTGAGCATTTGCTTCATCAACGAGCTGTGCAACGGAAAGGTGAATGGGTGCAAACAGCTGCTGCTGGATGTACTGAGCCGTTGGGATTGTTGGGATTCACTGGCCCTTTACAAAGGGGTATCGAGCTGTGTACCTCATCGGAGAACACAGGCGAACACTTCACAGAACCGGAGCAGCTAACTTCAAAGTACAGCATGATACAGTCATTGGTATAATTACAGAAAATGCTGGTAACACTCAGCAGGTCTGGCAGCATCTGTGGAGAAAGAAACAGAGTTAACAATTCAGATCAATGCCCCTTCGTCAGATCATCGAATTAGAAAAGTTATGGAAGTAGAGGGATGGGTATTGATGGGAGAGTTAGGGTACTAGAGGAGTTGTGTGAGAGTGAGGGTGGTGGTGAGGAGGGGGGCTGGGGGAGAGGAGGGGAGGTGGTGAGGAGGGGCTGGGGCAGAGGAGGGGAGGTGGTGAGGAGGGGGGTGGGGGAGAGGAGGGGAGGTGGTGAGGAGGGGGGTGGGGGAGAGGAGGGGAGGTGGTGAGGAGGGGGGTGGGGGAGAGGAGGAGAGGAGGGGGCGAGAGGAGGGGAGGTGGTGAGGAGGGGAGGTGGTGAGGAGGGGGTGGGGGGGAGGTGGTGAGGAGGGGGGTGGGGGAGAGGTGGGGAGGTGGTGAGGAGGGGGGTGGGGGAGAGGAGGGGAGGTGGTGAGGAGGGGGGTGGGGGAGAGGAGGGGAGGTGGTGAGGAGGGGGGTGGGGGAGAGGAGGGGAGGTGGTGAGGGGGGGGGGTGGGGAGAGGAGGGGAGGTGGTGAGGAGGGGGGTGGGGGACAGGAGGGGCGGTGGTGAGGTGGGGGCTGGGGGAGAGGAGGGGGAGGTGGTGAGGAGGGGGGTGGGGGAGAGGAGGGAGGGGTGGGTGAGGAGTGGGGTGGGGTGTGGAGGGTAGGTGGTGAGGAGGGGGGTGGGGGAGAAGAGGGGAGGTGGTGAGGAGTGGGGTGGGGATGAGGAGGGGAGGTGGTGAGGAGGGGGCTGGGGAGAGGAGGGGAGGTGGTGAGGAGGGGGGTGGGGGAGAGGAGGGGGAGGTGGTGAGGAGGGGGCTGGGGGAGAGGAGGAGGAGGTGGTGAGGAGGAGGCTGGGGAGAGGAGGGGAGGTGGTGAGGAGGGGCTGGGGAGAGGAGGGGAGGTGGTGAGGAGGGGGGCTGGGGAGAGGAGGGGTGGTGGTGAGGAGGAGGCTGGGGGAGAGGAGGGGGGGTGGTGAGGAGGGGGGTGGGGAGAGGAGGGGAGGTGGTGAGGAGGGGGAGGTGGTGAGGAGGGGGAGGTGGTGAGAGGAGGGGAGGTGGTGAGGAGGGGAGGTGGTGAGGAGGGGTGAGGTGGTGAGGAGGGGAGGTGGTGAGCAGGGGGAGGTGGTGAGGAGGGGGGTGGGGAGAGGAGGGGGAGGTGGTCAGGAGCTGGGTGGGGAGGGGAGGGGAGGTGGTGAGGAGGGGCTGCGGGAGAGGAGGGGAGGTGGTGAGGAGGGGGCTGGGGGAGAGGAGGGGAGGTGGTGAGGAGGGGTGGGGGAGAGGAGGGGAGGTGGTGAGGAGGGGCTGGGGGAGAGGAGGGGGGAGGTGGTGAGGAGGGGCTGGGTGAGAGGAGGGGAGGTGGTGAGGAGGGGGATGTGGTGAGGAGGGGGAGGTGGTGAGGAGGGGGCTGGGGAGAGGAGGGGAGGTGGTGAGGAGGGGGTTGGGGGAGAGGAGGGAGGTGGTGAGGAGGGGTGTGGGGGAGAGGAGGGGAGGTGGTGAGGAGGGGGCTGGGGAGAGGAGGGGGAGAGGTGGTGAGGAGGGGCTGGGGGAGAGGAGGGAGGTGGTGAGGAGTGGAGGTGGTGAGGCAGGGGAGGTGGTGAGGAGGGGAGGTGGTGAGGAGGGGGGTGGGGAGAGGAGGGGAGGTGGTGAGGAGAGGGGTGGGGAGATGACTGGACGTGGTGAGGAGGGGGCTGGGGGAGAGGAGGGAAGGTGGTGAGGAGGGAGGTGGTGAGGAGGGGTGGGGAGAGGTTTCTGAATTCAGAAATCTGACTGACAACCAAAACTCCCATTCCTACTGGGGGAGGAGAGAAGCTGTGTAACACTGGCGGCACACTATGTTACAGCTTGCCATGAACAGAGGGACAACCAGTAAACAAGACAAGAGTATATAAAAACAAGGCGAAAATATATTGAAACTCAGGGATATACCTGTTTATACACTGTATGAATGGAACCGCGTTTATGTGTTCAACCAAAATGTATTTTGATGCTTTGGGAACATAAGATGTACCTTATCATGCCAATAAAGCGATTTGTATTGTATTATTGTATTGAGAGGAGGGGGCTGGGGGAGAGGAGGGAGGTGGTGAGGAGGGGGCTGGGGGAGAGGAGGGGAGGTGGTGAGGAGGGGAGGTGGTGAGGAGGGGGTGGGGGACAGGAGGGGAGGTGGTGAGGAGGGGGTGGGGGAGAGGAGGGGAGGTGGTGAGGAGGGGCTGGGGGAGAGGAGGGGAGGTGGTGAGGAGTGGTGGGTGGGGGTGAGGAGGGGAGGTGGTGAGGAGGGGGGTGGGGGAGGGAGGTGGTGAGGAGGGGCTGGGGGAGAGGAGGGGAGGTGGTGAGGAGGGGGTGGGGAGAGGAGGGGAGGTGTGTGAGGAGGGGTCTGGGTGAGAGGAGGGGAGGTGGTGAGGAGGGGAGGTGGTGAGGAGGGGGTGGGGGAGAGGAGGGGAGGTGGTGAGGAGGGGGGTGGGGGAGGGGAGGTGGTGAGGAGGGGGGTGGGGAGGGGAGGTGGTGAGGAGGGGGGTGGGGGAGAGGAGGGGAGGTGGTGAGGAGGGGGGTGGGGACAGGAGGGGAGGTGGTGAGGTGGGGGCTGGGGGAGAGGAGGGGGAGGTGGTGAGGAGCGGGGTGGTGGAGAGGAGGGGAGGTGGGTGAGGAGTGGGGTGGGGGTGAGGAGGGGAGGTGGTGAGGAGGGGGGTGGGGGAGAGGAGGGGAGGTGGTGAGCAGGGGGCTGGGGAGAGGAGGGTGAGGTGGTGAGGAGGGGGCTGGGGAGAGGAGGGGAGGGTGGTGAGGAGGCGGCTGGGGGAGAGGAGGGGTGGTGGTGAGGAGGAGGCTGGGGGAGAGGAGGGGGGCTGGTGAGGAGGGGAGTGGGGAGAGGAGGGGAGGTGGTGAGGAGGGGGCTGCGGGAGAGGAGGGGAGGTGGTGAGGAGGGGGGTGGGGAGAGGAGGGGAGGTGGTGAGGAGGGGAGTTGGTGAGGAGGGCATGGTGGTGAGGAGGGGAGGTGGTGAGGAGGGGGAGGTGGTGAGGAGGGGCAGGTGGTGAGGAGGGGGTGGGGGAGAGGAGGGGGGGAGGTGGAGAGGAGGGGGTGGGGGAGGGGGGGGGAGGTGGTGAGGAGGGGGCTGCGGGAGAGAGGGGAGGTGGGGAGGAGGGGGGGTGGGGGAGAGGTGGGGAGGTGGTGAGCAGGGGGCTGGGGGAGAGGAGGGGAGGTGGTGAGGAGGGGGAGGTGGTGAGGAGGGGGCTGGGGAGAGGAGGGGGAGGTGGTGAGGAGGGGGGTGGGGGAGGAGAGGGGAGGTGGTGAGGTGGGGGCTGGGGGGAGAGGAGGGGGAGGTGGTGAGGAGGGGGGTGGGCGAGAGGAGGGAGGTGGTGAGGAGTGGGGTGGGGGTGAGGAGGGGAGGTGGTGAGGAGGGGGGTGGGGGAGAGGAGGGGAGGCGGTAAGGAGGGGGCTGGGGGAGAGGAGGGGAGGTGGTGAGGAGGGGACTGGGAGAGGAGGGGAGGTGGTGAGGAGCGGGCTGGGGAGAGGAGGGGCGGTGGTGAGGAGGATGCTGGGGGAGAGGAGGGGGTGGTGAGGAGGGGGCAGGCGGGTGAGGAGGGTGGCAGCGGTGAGAGGAGGGAGGTGGTGAGGAGGGGGGTGGGGAGAGGAGGGGAGGTGGTGAGGAGGGGAGGTGGTGAGGAGGGGGAGGTTGGTGAGCAGGGGGAGTGGTGAGGAGCGGAGGTGGTGAGGAGGAGGAGGGGGGTGGGGGAGGAGAAGGGAGGTGGGTGAGGAGGGGGCTGCGGGAGAAGGAGGGAGGTGGTGAGGAGGGGGGTGCGGGAGAGGAGGGGAGGTGGTGAGGAGGGGGGTGGGGGAGAGGAGGGGAGGTGGTGAGGAGGGGGGTGGGGAGAGGAGGGGAGGTGGTGAGGAGGGGGCTGGGGGAGAGGAGGGGGGAGGTGGTGAGGAGGGGCTGGGGAGAGGAGGGGAGGTGGTGAGGAGTGGAGGAGGGGGAGGTGGTGAGGAGGGGAGGGTGGTGAGGAGGGGGGTGGGGAGAGGAGGGGTGGTGGTGTGGAGGGGGGTGGGGGAGATGAGGGGAGGTGGTGAGGAGGGGGCTGGGGAGAGGAGGGGAGAGGAGGGGAGGTGGTGAGGAGTGGAGGTGGTGAGGAGTGGAGGTGGTGAGGAGGGGAGGTGGTGAGGAGGGGAGGTGGTGAGGAGGGGGGTGGGGGAGAGGAGGGGAGGTGGTGAGGAGGGGGGGTGGGGGAGATGAGGGAGGAGGTGGGAGGGGGCTGGGGGAGAGGATGGGAGGTGGTGAGGAGGGGGGTG